>NC_050583.1:14057182-14422182 GCF_013368585.1 Megalops cyprinoides | reverse complement strand
AAATTGCAGAGGTGCACTTGTGTTGTGTAAAGACTCAAGGGGTTCATACAGTACAGTTTTGTTCATTCCTACCGTTAAAATAAAATTGAAGCAGCAGTTTCAATGAGATAAGGCATGACTAGATGTTCTTGTAATTGTCCAAGGCCTTGGTTATTTGAACAACTAATTATTCTATTTTAGCTGAATAAGAATTTGTATTAGCAATACAACCATAATAAATGGGAGAAATTAGTAGATAGACATATGTTAACGAAATTCATTTACATAAGTAAACCTTTTGTTTGTGCATATTTATTTTACATGAGGCCAACAGCAGATATCTTCAAAATGATGCTAAACCAAAATCAGTACATGATTAACAGTAGTAAAATCTAGTATAGATATAGACTTAGTAAAATCTAAATAATTATGCATGTGTGACTCTGAGTTCAAAAATCATGTAGGAATTGTAAGTGCTTGCATTTATCATCACTATAGTTTTTGAATAACTTAGAATGACTTTGCATATAATTCCCCGGTGTGTACGTGTGTGCGTGTGCGTGTGCGTGTGTGTGCAGTGCATCTGTATGAGCGTGTCGGCTGCTCTGGGTGATTGACAGGAAGCAGGTGGCTCTGATACAGGACATCGATTGCACACCACAGCACACTGAGCACAGTCAAAAAAAGAGAGCTGGAGCTACCAAACAGAATGAAGTGTGGGTGCATGTCGAGGCAAGGTATACACATTGCTGTACACGGATTTAACCACTAGATGACTCTGAAGTCTATTCCATTATGCAGGCCCTATTCTCAGTAGCAAGCATGGAGAGCAGGTTCCCTCTTGTGGTAGAGGAGTTACAACACTGATAATCAAGTCAGGACAGGTTGCTTTACTCCTCTGGTAGTGTGTTTAGTCATTTATTATCATTTATTTACTATTTATGTGATGGTATTGTTTGTTTTCCTTTGTTTTAAATCTACAGTAAAATGCCACAGGGTAAACACCAGTATTCCTCTTTCCCATTTCAAGAAATATAAATAAGATTAGACAAGTATTATTCATGAGTCTAGCCGACTGAATACTCTTCAGTCTTAATGAGTAGCATGGAGGGTATTCAGGATTCAAGATATTTTATTGCCATTTGCACAGGTACAGAACAGTACAGGTACATTGGAATTTTTTGTGCGTAGCTCACTGAGTCAGTAATAAAAGTAATAAAAAAAGTAATAAAAACACCGGTAATAAACAATACACACTGTGAATAAATACACACTGTACACACTATATACAAATACACATTATGAATTATTGCACTATTGAATTGAAAATATTGCACAAGCCAAGACAAACCAATGGACTGGAGAAGACTCCGTATGACAGAGACCCGGAAGGTGAGAGGGGGTGAGGTAGTTGAGTACTAAAACCCAGTCCGTAAGGTGCAAGAGTGTAGTGAGGTGTTAAGTGTCCATGGTGTGAGTAAGGTGGGGGGGTGAGGCAATTCCTTCCCGCCTTAAGGTCCTTAGTAATCATTCTGACAGTGGCTGGAAAAAGGCTGTTGTGGAAGCGTGCCTTGTGAGTGGTGATGCTCTCTGGCCTGTGGTGTCTCAGGTTGTATCCTGAGTCCTTCCGCCTGAGCAGAGAGTGAGCTGGGTGGTGTCAATCACTGAGGATGCTCTGTGCTTTTCTCTTACAGCGCTGTGTGTAGAGTGTGTCCATGGAGGGGAGGTCAGAGCCGATGATTCTCTCTACAGTTTTGATGACTCGCTGAAGAGATTTCCTCTCAGGCTGGGCGGTGTTTCCAAACCACACAGTGATGCCGCTGGTGAGAATGCTCTCAACGAGTCCTCTGTAGGCCTGGATGAGGGGTAACATCTGAGTCCGGCCTTCTTCAGCAGCCTGATGAAGTAAAGCTGCTGCTGTGCTTTCTTCACTGTTGTCACAGTGTTTATGGCCCAGCTCAGGTTTTTTTTACATGTGAAGGCCTAGAAACTTCTGGCTGTCAGCCCGCTCCATCTCAGTCCCCTTGATGGTGAGAGGCTGCAGAGGGGGGGCTCTTCTCCTGAAGTCCAGAATGAGTTCTTTGGTTTCCTGTATGCTAAGAACAAGGTCATTGTCCACTCCATAGACAATGATTTTGTTTACCTGTTCCCTGTATGATGACTCATCCCCACCCTTGATGAGGTTGAGGATGGTCGTGTCATCTGCATATTTAATAATGATGTTGTTGTTCAGGGTGGAAACAAGTCATAAGTGTACAGGGCATAGAGTCTGAGGCTGAGGCAGCAGCCCTGGGGGTTTCCTGTGCTGGGGGGTTCTGAAGCGGAGACTCATCTCTTCATTACCATTACATTATTGCCATTTAGCAGACGCACTTATCCAGAGTGACTTACATAGGTTACAATTTCATCCATTTATACAGCTGGATATTTACTGAGGCAATTGTGAGTTATGTACCTTGCCAAGGGTACAGTATCAGTGACCCAGCGAGCAATCAAACCAGCAACCTTTCGGCTACAAGCCCAGCTCCTTACCACTGTGCTACACACCTGCCCCTCCCCATGTAACATGTAAGAGATCGGTGGATGCGTCAGTCCATGTAAACATTGGTCAATTAGCATGTGATCATCCATCCATGTCTCCATTCATTAATCTATATGTCAGAATATACAGTCAGTTCACTGTGTTGGGTATCAATGACAGTCACCCGGTGTCATTCAGCCAGTCAGCCAATGTCACAGTCATTCAGTGAATTTTGCCATTCAGGCATTCAGTCAACAGCTCAGTCCAGGAGATGGTTGTGAAAGTCTGTCATTTGCTGTGACACATGACTCATGCCCATGTATGTATAATGCCAGTGGATTTCAGTGTTAAAGCCAAGCCTTGGGTCTTTTGGTCAGTAAGAGAGTGCATCAGTCCAGAGACAGGCTTTGGGATACCAGTAAATGTGTAATTGGTCAGGGAGTCAGTCAGCGAATGTCGATTGAACAGCTATCAGCCCATTGCTGCGTATTATTTTGTCTGGACACAAAAATCCCCACCCGATTTCCATCTCTCTATTTATTCCCCCTTTCCCATAATCAGATCAGTCGGTCCTCTTCACTGTAATCAAATTAAAAACCATTCCCGTTGTCTCCTAATGAGCTACTTCCCCTCCTCACCCTTCATCGCCATCCTCCTCCTCTCTAATCGAAAAAAAAAAAACCTCCTCTGGAATTCTTACACCGCCACATTCCGACAGTATCGACAATAACAGCGAGCTGTCAGACCCTCAGTGACCTTTTCCAGAAGTGCTGGGCATATTTGGCAGAAAGCAAAGATTATGGGGGGGGGTGCAATTTACAGCCCCCACCCCAGGGCTATGAGCTTTACTGGCGAATGTATGCATTTAGAGGGGTGGTAAAAAAAGGGGGTGGGCTGCAGAGTGACCACTAATGTGGTTTTGGGTCTCATAATGACCTATTGTGCATTGTCCAGCTGAGAAACCCATCATTCTCAACAGAGGCCCATTGTGTCGTGCTGACTGCCCACTGCAATGCAAAACAGGAGATGCATCTCTCTCTCTCTCTCTCTTTCTCTGTCCCGCATCTTCAGTCTTTCCCTTCCTCCTCTCCTTCCTGTTTTCTTTCTTACTTTGGCTCCTTTTTCAGTTTTCCCCCTATGTTTTCACCCTGTACATCTCCCAGCCTCTCCGTCTCATCGTCCTGTCTGCATCTATTCTTCCACCTACATCTTGTCTGTCTCTCTGCTTGTCGGTCTTTCTCACTCTCTTCATGTCATTTGTTTTTCTTACTTGTTTAACCGTTTCTGTCCTTCTCCCACCTCTCTCTCCCTCTGCCGGTCTCTGACAACACAGCTGGAGGAACAGTTTAACAGATTCTGAACGGGTTCAATTGAGAGAAAATATTTAAACATTAAATGTAGTGTTATCTCTGTCCTTCTATCTCTCTTTATCACAAAGTTGATACTGTGTGCAAAAAGCATTGTCTCTGGTATCTTTACTGCTCATTCTAGGAAAAACTATATTAACACTTACCATATATCCTACAGAAAATTAATATTCTGATTAATAACCTTTCAGTAAGAAATAAGTCTTTAGGAGGGTGTCTGCTACATCAGGTACATGCACTAAAATGCCAGAGGAAAAAGAACCAACAAAATACAGGGTATGTCTGCTACAGGACTTTAAAATCAATACGAATCACATTTTGTCCTCCATATCTCCTCCTCTAACATACCAAATCCGGACACGTTAGTGCTGGAAACATGCTCTGCCAAATCAATTTGCTCCTCAACATGACTGTAGGGAGTCAGATCACTTGGGGAAAGGAGTACAATTTCCACACTCTTTTTCACTCAAAACCTGACATCTGAATGGGCCTGAGCTCGGTTTGGGCCTATAAAGTCAACATTAAATGCGACTGCCACTCTGATCCCTCCATCCTTCCCTGTACTGCCATGTAAGTAGTTTGCCAACATCTGGCTTTGTTAGACTGAATAAATAAAATAAAAAGGAATCATTTAGCCGTGAAACATCAAGCTGTTGTCATGGAGATACTACAGATACTCTGGGCTGTAGATGAGCTGGACGCATCAGTTCGGAGGAGCAGTTATGAGGCCTACAGAACTGTTTGTGACCAGATCCTGAATGTCACTGTTTGGCTAATACTAAAATAATCTAAATATACGTTATATTCAGACATCTCCATTAAGCTTTCTATTTAATTTGCCAGTTATTTTATACAGTGAACGCCCAGGGTTAGGACCAGAAGTGTATCAAAAAGTTCCGTGTGTTCCAGACATGTCTGTGAGTGTGAAACTGGTAACCAGCTTCATCAGTTCAGGCTAAAGGACATCCAATGTCATTATAAAGTTATTGACACAGTAGTTGTGTGCAAACAAAGTGAATTTACTTGTCTTAAAACTGTATGTGGTATGCCCCTCTGTCATTCTGTGTATCACACCATGTGTGTTTCTCTTTGTGTGTGTGTGTGTGTGTGTGTGTGTGTGTTTCTGCACTGACAGTTGACGAGAATCTCTGTCATTAATAATTAAATATGGGAAGGATTTGGGCAATATTTTAGTGAAAATGTACTATGCTGCAAAGCTGTGTGTCAGATGCAAAAAGTACTTTGGTCTGTATCTGTGACTGTTGACTTCCCAGTAATGATTGTCTCATGTGAAAATCATTCAGTATTTCAGCTGTGCTTTTGAATGTTCACTTCAATATTTATCACCTGTGTCATATATTTATTGTATGTCTGAACATATTTTTGACTGTAGATCTGTCTGTAGGTGCAAGTGTCTGTGCAGTGTATGTGGTATGGCTATGGCCTGTGTCCGTCTGCCTGTTTGACTGTCAGTCTGTATGTGTTTGTCTGTTTGTGTGTGTGCGTTCCTGTATGCATCCTTCCATGTGTGTACATACATGTGTGTGTCTTTCTGTCAGTCTGTGTGTGTGTGTGTGTGTGTGTGTGTGTGTGTGTGCGCGTGTGTGTGTGTGTGAATGGGTTTCAGTGTGCACGTCATGTGTGGTGGCCGTGTGTAAATCTGTGGTTGAACGAGTGCAACTATCTGTGTGACCCAGGGAGCAGCTGTGGGTCCGGTGTTTGAACCCGGGCTCACATGGGCACAGTGCGGGGAGGACCGCAGGGGAGAGAGAGGGAGAGAGCTGCTGACGACCCCCCACCTCTCTCTTCCTTTCATCTCCCTCTCCCTGCCGCCAACAACAGACTCTTTCATTCGGGCATCTCTGTGGCCGCCCTCAGACCCCTCAGGCCCCCTCCCTTTCATGGTGCCTAATTAAATGTTCTGAGAAAAACTCATGATTGGAAAGTGACTCTCTTTTTCTGTTTTCCAGATCCCCTTCACATCCATTCTACTTTTTTTCTGTTTTTTTCCCCATCAAAGCAACATCTGGTCAAACCTTTGCTGCTGTCACATAGAGGAGAAAAGAAGGGGGATATAGTTCCGTCCCCCACTGCTACAATGCTGCTAACTGGTGGCAACCAAAACATGTTGCAGTCCAAAACCTCACATTGCCTTGGAACAGGTTAAAACCTGGAACTTGATCACTTTAGGAAATTACACCCGGCCAGATAATCTCTTCACTGGCTGTAGAAATTAGAGACAGAAGCTGGCCATTGGCAGGCTTGCCGTTCACACGGCTCTTAATGTGGGGATATGGAAAGACAAAGTTAAACCAGAACACTGGAGCAAAACAGATTGTAGTCATCGTGAGACATAAAATACTACTTGCAACAGTAATGGCTTCTACCGTTTCAACCCATACACCAAGAAAGAAACAGATTCATACAGAGACAGTGAAGCTGAGAGAGAGTAAGGGTGTATGCACGGAGATGGAGAAAGAGAGAAAACGTTAGAGAAAGATGCAAAGAGTAAGAAACAGACAGAATGGGCACTTGTTGAGGTAGGGGTTCTCTGTTGTGGTACTGAGGGCTTATAGCGTGTCCACATCACCTACTTGCATGCTATAGCTTCATTCAGGCACAGAGGAGCCTGCCTCTCATAATAAGTGTCTCTGCAGCTTTACATTTCATTCTTACTCTCAACCGAACCAAAGTGAAATGTAAGTGCATGAGTGAGCAAAAGAACAAGTCTTGATTTAAAAATCTACTGGGTTTGGACTAACCTCGCCCTACTACAAAATAACCCCTTATAGGTTACGTTACATTATAGTTGCTTAGCGGACTCATTTCTAGAGTGACTTACATGCCTTCATGTTAACCATTTATCCGGTTGGATAATTACTGATGAAATTTGGGTTAAGTGCCTTGCTCAAGGGTATGCACCAGTGGGGAGTTGAACCAGAAACCTTCGGGTTATGAGCCCTGTTCCTTAGCACTGCTGAATCATTAGTTAATCACACCAATCATATTTAAAACTTCTACCCTCTCCAGAGAGTATCTAAAAGGACATTTGGAATAAACGAGTATTTAGATGTGTGCCTTTTGGTCCCGGGAGTTCATACAGTTATATACACCAGTATAATGATAGCATAAATTGTTTCTTACATCTAACTAAACACTTTCCCTAGGTTCATTTTATGATTTAACCACACTTAACACCTGCAATAAAGCATAATATAAGACAGTACTGTATTAATCCAAAAAGGAAATTGCTTTCCCAACAGTCAAGCATGTGGGAAAACAGAAGCACACAACATAAAACAACAGAACAATAAAAAAATAGCTACCATGTATTCATACACGTGAGAGCAAAATGTTTGAGTAATATGAGTAATATGTTTAAGTAATATGCGCTCAGTTAACATTAAATTTTGTTAGATTATTACACATCATCACAAATTCAGTAGTCACCATAATTAGCATAAGTATTGCATACAATGTAAAAGTAAATGTAATACTAATTACTTAAACATTGAGAAAAAGAAAGCTCATTATCAAAGTTATATTAGCAGCTAGATTGAATAACCCCACATACACTGGAAATTGTAATGCCAAAAATGAAGAAAAAGGTTGGTATGTATGCCTGGTTCAGCAGTAGGCAAAGCAACTACCTCATCACAAAAATCAACATTGCAAAAATAACTGCCCCATTTTTAAATCACACTTGTCAAAAAGATTAATAAGTAAGTGGTACTCAATAACAAATAACACATGGGATACCATTACTCTTCCCTGGAGCAGTGGGGATGACCCCATTGAGATCAGGTGAGAGCTTCTATGATTAGGACTGTGTCAAGTTCAAAAAATTCATGCTCGGAAACGCAATACCTTCATTTGAACTGAAAAGACATTCCCGCTTCATGCGCTACATTTGCATCAATGTCTCTGTTCTGTTCTACAAAATAAACAGGCAGAACCACAGGGAAAACAACAAGAAACATCTCTATGAATCTCTATAAAATTTACATCAAGAAAGGTTCAGAAAAAACACCACCTTTTTAGCAAGCTGGGGTGTTTAGATTACGTGTTGCCTTTCTGGCTGTGTGTGGTTTATCAAATCAAAGCCTTGTGATTTAATTAAAGTAAATGCCTGGACAGTGACTGGCAATGACCCTTCACTTGCAGCTCTCTGCTTTCAACTGAGTCTGCAGTTCTGGTTATTGGATTTCACTTAAATTAGAATAAACCTCACGGGTGTAGGTGCAACCGTTAGAGACCCCACTCCCAAGTCTGCCCCCACTGCTTTAACGTATCCCTTAAACAGTTAGTCATGCTATTGTGAGGCAAAAGTGTGGCATAGCTGTTAGGGAATGGTGATTATGTTGATGAAGCTGCCGGTTCAGATTCAAAGAAAGAACTGACTTCAATATGCAAAAATATAAAGTGATAAAATATAAGGACTCAGTAATTGTTAGCAATTGGCATCCTGGATCAGGACATTGGTATAGAATGTATTGTGGTTCACATTTGTCCTACTTCCCTGTGTAGCCTCAGTCTTGCTGACACTGTACATAGAGCACCTTGCAATGCTTCAGTACTTTTGCACACATTCTGCAACCTATTTATAAAGCTTGGTTTTACCAGAGCATCAGCAGTGAAGTAATTTGCTCAAATAGAAAACAACAGTGTCCCAATCAGGACACAGTCCCATGGCCTTGGGGTACAAAGACAAGGGCTCAAACCTCAGGTCCACACTTCTGCCCCGATCGTTTGTCTAGCACACTGTGTTGGGATCCAGGACACTTGTGTTGTGCCATCTCCTTGACAACATCAGCAGCTGAATGCCACAAGCGCTGGAAAGAGCAGGAGAGGGACTCACATTGCGCTCATGTGATGTCGCGTAACCGCTCGGAGAGCACTGATCAGAGATCAGCGTGGCCGAGGAGAGCAGGGACCTGGGGGAGGGGTTTGGAATGCGACCGCTATCTACGCAGGGCCATCGAGTCCCCTTGACCGCTTGAAGGCACGCTAATGACTAAAGGGTCACGAGGATCATGGCGAGTGGGCGGTTACGAAATGGGGGGGATGTCAGCATCAACTTGAATTTTAAAGCGCTCCTAGGAATGTCAGACGCACATTCGCGCAGACAGGGTCACCCACGCAAAACCCCTGTACTCGACAAGAGTCAAAAGTCTTTTATCAGTGCAGCTGTTGACGTCTTTCTTCCCCCTCTCAACACTGGGAGTTAGAGTGTCAGTCACACTTCAAAGCTCTATCCTCTCTAGATCATTTTTGGTGCCATTTTTTTTCCTCCACAAAATCACATCTGACCTAGACAAATCAGGCTGTCCCAGCATTAGGCTGAATGTATTGGCCAGACACAGAACTAACATTACATTACATTATTGGCATCTAGCAAATGCTCTTGTCCAGAGTGACTTACGTAGGTTACAATTTTTAATATTACCCATTTATTCAGCTGGACATTTATGAGGCAATTATGGGTTAAGTACCTTGCCCAAGGGTACAACAGCAGTTCCCCAGTGGGGAATTGAACCTGCAGCCTTTCAGCTAAGAGTCCTGCTCCATACCACTATGCTACACTGCTGCCCTAAAGTAACAGTTTAACTTCTTTCGAATCAAAACCAGTGTACAGTCACACGTTGCGGTCAGAGTCACTTCGATCACACCCCTGCAAATTGGCCCCTCCTCAAACCTCTGTTCACCTCTTCTCCCCTGTTGTAATTGGTTTGGAACATCCTTAACACTAAATAAGAGACTTGTGACTCCTTATTTCCTTATCTGTCCTCCTTGTTTCTCTCTCCCTCTCTGAGCTCATATTCCCTATTTCTGCACCATATAGCCCCCAGGATGTGTGCAAATGCTGAAGCTGTGTACATGCAGAACAGACAAAACCAGGGGAAAGATTCACAGGGCTGCTAGCTCCTTCTGATGACACCTATTATTCAGTGGCTGTATTCCAGGAAACAGCCTGTCACAGACATAAAGGCTACCATTCTGTCTTTTTAAAAAATGTGATTTTCTACATCTCATGGGAAATTGCTCAAGCTCCCCAACCCTTTGTGTCTTTTTCTCATTATCATTTATTTGTCATCACTAAATCTTCCTCTTTCTCCTTCACTCACATTCTCTGGCAAATAACCCTCCAGCTGTAACTTCGGATGCGTGAAATCTTAGTGAAACACAACGAAGACCAAAAGACGTCTCACCATTCAATGAAACTACCTTACAAAGCACACATAAACACAGACACAGATACACACACACACACACAAACACTAACCATATAATTCATATCTAGTATAATATGTGATTAAAATGGGTAGCACGGGAACATATTTCTTCACACAGGGATGACTACAGCTCATGGGCCTAATCTTTCTTTAAAAAGAAACTATAATTCCAGCTGCATACAGATACAACTAGCAACTAGTGCTGATGTCACCCATACAAGAGGTATGCAGCAGAACCTGACTCTGCTACAGAATTATTGTCAGAACAGGGCCGTCATTTCACTACTAGACCCTGCAATGTCAAGAGCTGAGTCAATAGAGCTGGAGGAGAAAGTCTGGATGCTCACTACACGAACCCCCCCACTCTCACAACAGCACCATTCCAACACAGACTTTTTAGGGTCCACAAAATTATACCACAATATAAGCAAAATTACATTCCCTACCGAGACATGTGCAAGAGCACAGACTAAATTTGAAAGCTATCAAACCCGGAAAACCGTGGTGGATTATACATCTTCGGTGAAGGATACAAAGACAATAGACATTATGATGAAGTAAAAACTATGTGAGCTCGGCCTGACAGTTCAAGCTGGCTGATGCAGTAGATTCTGACTACCTCAGTGAGAGGACAGGCTGTGCCCACACACTGAAGCTTCGAGACAGAACTGCACTTCATCACAAAATGTGAAAAGTACAGACACATTTCTCAAAAAGAACACACGTACCCACAATTCCCTGTCTGTCAGAACACAGATAAATAAATAGCCTACCATCCTGTGGGAGGTACTCTGGATTGCTGCCCTGGTTTCCTACATGGTGCTGTAGCAGCCAGCAATGGTGTGCATAATAGCAAAGGAGAAAATAGCACTTCATACTTTCTTCACATTATACCTCGAAAATAACTTTTTTTTTCCTAATTTTATTTTTTAAATCTTTTATCCTAGGATTATTACTTGCTAATGTAAGTTATATGAAGCAGGTACTACTTTATTTTTGTTTCGCTGTATTAGTCTTCTGTTACTGAGATGCTTTAGCTACAGAAATGAGTGTTTTTCATGCAAATAAATTGATTTGAATTGTACTGAATAAAACTGAACTGGTCTGAACTCAGCAAGTGTGAAAGTAAGAGTGGGAGAGAGAGAAGGAATAATATGAAGGAGAGTGGGAGAATTCTGAAAAAAGAGAAATGGTAGCAATAAAATATATCTCTTTTGGCTTGAGACAAAATACTGAATTGCATAAACTGAAATTGCACAATGTGTGTAAAGATAAACACAATGCACAGCAATGCTGCCAAAAAGCACAGACAGGTGTCTTATGATAAACAACTCACATAGATGAAGGAACAAGAAAAAAGAGCAGTCAGGTCAGTTAAAACTGAGTGCTATGTTATATTTAAAATGTGAACACGGGAGTTCACGATTCTGTGGTAAATAACATTTACTACATTGATGGGCATATAAAGCCTTATTGCTCACTAATAGCTAAAATACTTTCAACAATATTGAAACTGAACAAGTACACCTTTGTCATTGTTACTCAGAATCAGACTTTCGGCTACATGTCTACTGTTTACTCACAGTGTACTTCAATACATAGAAAGACAATATGGCATCCACATTACTTTATTGTCTTACCCCTATAAACTTAAGGATAAATCTGATTGAAATTAAAAAACAGAAAAGACAGTCATAGTTCTGTGGAAGGTAAACCAAGTAGGTGGATAGATGACTAAGAAAGAAAATAATCAAGAAAGTTAAAGAGTGAAAAATCCCTCAACAACCATCAAGCATTACCATAAGTCTGAATGGTATGAATATGTTGATTGATGATCTAGAGCAAGCGAAGGTCACAGGTGTGTACTGAAATCAAATACTGCACAGTTCAACATAATTTGGGAGACCTCATTTTTCCATAATGGTAAATGGCAAAGTGAAGCATTGAAGCGTAATATGTGCAGAAAGTGTGCTGCGACTCTCCATCCACCACCCTCACGCACACACACACACACACACACACTCATGGTTTAGCCCCCCACCCTCCTATCAGTTTCCTTTAGATGTACCCAACACACAATTGAAGTAACTGGATTCTTCCCTTCGACCAGCCAATGTAGATATGAACCACGTTATACAATAGGGCATTCATGATGCTTTGCAATGCTGTGATCCCTCCCTCCCCCCTCTCCTCCCTCTCACCCTGCATCCCTCCATCCCTCCTCCCCAGCTGCACAGGAGTCCAGTCCAACTTCTAGCCCCCCCACCACCGCCACTACCACCGACCCCCTCCCACCCTCAAAAAGAGGACACAAAGGAATAGGAAATTCAGTGGTAGGAACACAAAGACTGACTTCATGACCAGTCTGAGACACTCAAGGGGAGAGGGGGAACTATTTAAAAGCTGCGCAGCTGCACTGATTTATTTTAAAAAATGGGGCAAAAGAGAGAAAAAGGTCAGCTTGCTGAATTATTTATTTTTTGTTTACCCTTTCAGGAGCTGCAACCATTGAAATTGGCTTTTGATTATATATCGTAATGACAGAGGAATTCTTTACAGAGAGTTCATATTAGCTACATTGTAAATGATTAACTAATTTAGTTGTTTTTTAATCTAACAACCTTTAGTCTGGGTTATGTGGGATTAAGTTTTTTTTCATTCATACACTTGCTTTGACTTCATTTGTATTTGTTATGAGTATGTGTAGCATGTTCTTGCTGTATGAAAATGTATATTTGTTTGGTATTGTATTGGAATGACTTCATCCATGGTGAACAGCCTGGGGTACAAGCATCTGCTAAATAACAACGTAAGAAGAAGAGGAATATACTCCCCACATAGATGTCAATCATTTTTACAGACAATTAACATCTGCAGTAACAGTTTCCTTTTCCATTGTGACACGTCACAAAAGACTGACCCCTTTCACTAAGGCAACATCTGACAAAGTGACCACTGTAAGTTTAACATACCCTCTCGTTTTAAAGCTCATCTCAGTACGTTTTTGTACTTGATCTGATTTGGTTATCTCATTCTGTCACAGGTAACAGAGCATATATATGCCTGCTCAGTAGCCTAGCAGTTTATAGTGTTTATCTTCACACCAGCAGGTTGTCGGTTCAAATCAAAGGCTTTTTTATCTTTGGTAAGACAAGGCTTTGCACTCAGCTATCTTTCTGATATGACAAAGAAGCCGAGACGGCATACCCACATCGTCTCTGCCCCGCCTCTGTGCCTGGCACTCAGCGCTTGGCACACAGCCTGGCAGTGATGGATTTGGGGCCCCGCGATGGAAAGGCCTCCCGTTAAAACCGGCAAACATGTTCGAGAAGCTGCCTCACGGCACGGAATGCCAAGAACAGCGGGATGAACTCTGACAGTATCGGTTGTCCGTAGACACACGTTCTATCTCCAAAGAACAAAAAAAATACATAATTTTGCTTCACAACTTGTATAACAAAATATAATTTTGTTTCATGACTTGTAAAAAAAAAGTCATGATAGCAATCAGACTTCTTAAATGACTGTGCTCCTGAGCCAAAGAGTCATTTTAGAGGTCTGATTGATGTTGTGTTTTTTAAAGTATAAGTCTAAAATAAAAGACATGGCTCAATAACTCACCGTATCACACTATGCCATTGTCAAACTAAACATTCTCCTGTATGGTGTCAAACGGTATTTAAAACACACACACACACACACACAATACAAACAGGTAAGCGAGTGTTTTTTTTTATTGTTATACATTCACAGCATAAGTAATACACTATAGCATATATCGACTCCTGATTAGAGAAAGATATATCGCAATTACGTATTTTTCAAATTGCAGCGCAATGGAATAGTCCGATTGCTGTTCGTTTGGAAGAATTAAAGGTGGCGTTGGCTGGATGCGCTCGACACGCAAAATTACCATCGCAGCTGGTTCGTTGGATGTACATTAAACACCACTAATACAGTCAATGATGACGGAATTGTATATACCTACCTAGTGAGGACTACCAATAAACATCAACCTAGCTTGCCTGGCTCACCATTCATGATAATAATGTATGATATTCATACATTTAGAAGAATAATAGAAGAATACAGTTGTACTTGAACAGTTTTCCTTCTGTCTTAGTCAAAATTTAATCATTCCTTAATACTTTTGGATGCAATTTAGTGTTTTCATAGGGAAAATTACTTCACACATGGGCTATGATTAAAATTTAAGATTGTATTATTTGTTGACGTTATGTTTTTGTTTTTTTCCCCTTTAGGTGGATAAAATAATCCGTCAATTTTTCTTTCTTAAACAATAATTGCTAAACGGGATAAACCTTTTTTGTTAAATACATTGCACAATTGGCTCATAACTCTCTTTATGTCAAAGATATTCATTAAATAATGCATTATACTAGGAGATTGTGAAATTTTATTTCAGAATGGGTAACGTCATACTAATAGCAAGACACCCCAAACGCAATGCAATGTTTGCATTTACATCTATTTAGCTTACATGTCGTTTTGGGGTTCAGTCAGCTGTTAAAACTTTCATCTCATCATTCTATCAATTTCGAGTCTGAGAGAGATTTCAGTCCTCTGATTCATTTCTAATCTACGTGTTTCGCGTACGTGTTATCCTCTACAGTATTAAGATGATCAGTTATCATTAACATGCTATCGTGAACAATGTATTTTATGTGTTTACAAAGTGGAACTTGCCATGGTGATTAATGGACGAATCAACTCAATACCCAAATTATGAGATCATTTTGGCGAAATATGTCTCATCTCATGAATTTCTGACCGTTGACCTTTTCTTTCTCTCGCCTTCTCTATTGCACTCTCTTTCCGCAAAGTTCAGGAATTTCCCTAGGAATGCCAACTAGACGGCACAAAAGGGCTTTCTCACTCTCTCTCTCTCTCTCTCTCTCTCTCTCTCTCTCTCTCTCTCTCTCTCTCATTTGACCATCCACCCCTCTCCTCCTTCCTGGCCATATATTTTATATTTCCATATTCTTTCTCTTTCTTTCTGTTATGGGGATCAGACCAGACTGATTTTTCTTCTAGTTAAACAGAGTTAGCATCACCATAAAGCCAAAAGCAAAAACCTTTTTAGTCAAGATCTAGGACGGGGCTAGGAAACCGTGTTTCGAACAGAAACGTTGCTGTACCGTGAAGCCAGAGTCCCTCGTATCCACCTGGTGCGTGACCCCTCTACCCCATCGGTCACGAGCCCACATCCCAATCACAGACTGCTACTTCTACCGACACGGCATATCATCGCGGTCACATGCCAGCTGGGTTACTGACAGAGCAAGTACATTTCAGAACAGCTTGGGGGGGGGGGGGGGGGGTATGCTAATTATACTGCTACATACAGCTGCCATTGCAGTATGAACTGCCGTCTTTACAGAGATCTCTAAAAAATGCACCTAACTCCGTGATAATCGTGTAGTAGGCCTAATGTATTCCGCGATAATTTATTTATTCTCAGGCGCTATATCCCATTTAAGGACATAACTGGAAATAAAAAAGTTAAAGTACTACAATAAAAAAAGAAATCAAATACATCCGCACAAACTACTTTCAGTTATAACAAATTCACATCAACAATCAATAGCAGGCCTTATTTTGGGCGTATTTATCGAAAAGAGTGCCTTTATCTTATAATCATTTTGCTGCATTGATTTGAATTCAGTAGCCTGCCTGTCGGGAAATATGCAAAATATACTACCATTCACTGTAGCAATAACTATATATATATATATATATTGTATTATTCTGCATACAGACACTGTCTGGGCAAAATAAAATGCTGTTATAAATGGGACAGCCTTTTCACAATATAGCCTACAATTTCAAAGATACGAATTTTCTCTTGTTTAATGAAAAAATGCATAAAGCAGAGAACTATTGAGGAATTTACATATTATATGATATAATACATTGCAATGATTTTAGCAATAGCGCTTATGTTATCTTGCTAATATATGTGTCATATGGTACACTCCGGCTGAGTTCAAATCGGCCTATTCAAAAGTTCAATTGTTTATACCCTCGGCAAAAATCAGAGCCTTTGGCCATTGCTGGCTCGTGCTGCATCGAGACATATAATTAAGTTCGAAAGTTCGACAACATTTATTCCTTTAAGGCACTGTGTAATTTTAATGCTAAAACTATAGCCTATGTGTATTTGAGATATGCAATTTCTATTTTTTAAACATTCAACTATGAGTTATTTTATGTGCATGTCTTTTTGTAATCAATCACCATTTGAATCCTCTCAAGCAAAAAACAAGTGCTTCTGTCTAGGTATTAATACAGGCCCAGTATTACCCAAAACAATTAAATTCTACATTGGAAAAGTAAACCAATACCAAGCCGACTGTATTACAAAATAATTAATAAACATTTGTTTTGTTGGACTGCGTCACAATCATGTGTCCTTCCACCTTAAGCTAACGCAATTATTAATTTACTAATTAACCTGCTTCATGTTGTCAACTATAAAAGCTTTAAATAGACCGCAATTACGTAACAAAACAATGTGAACTACTGAACTGGAACTACTCGACTGCTGACAAGCTTGGATATTGAAACGTTACCTATCTGAGCCATTCAGAAACCATCACTATCATTCAAATGGTATATTAAAAAGAAAATGTAATGGAAAAGAAAGAAAATGTAATAACCAAACCATTTTGTCTCAGTAAAACTTTAAAACAATAGTAAAATACAATCGTCTGATGGTGATTATTTCGTTAAAACGTTTCTTTAATGATTCTCCTTCCACTTTCTATATCGTAACGTAGAATAAGTTTTAAAATTTTATTAAACCTATGAATCTTTTCCCAGATCACTTGGCTGAGATCATTTATGCTTTTATTGGTTGCTGTTTTTTTCTCTCTGTTTCTTCATTTTTCTTTCTTTCTTTCTTTCTTTATAAATTGCATTCGATTAAAAGTAAAACGGTACGAGAAAAATTGCTTTGTAAATGTTCCCAGTTAAATCTTAAACAGTAACGTGTTTATTGTAAATGTTTTGCGGACGAAATATTCGCCTATTATGAATGGAAAGAATTAGGTATGAATTGTGACTTTTTTGATTTCCGGTGTGAACATGAGGGGGAGTTTTGAGATGCACTGTATTTTAGTGTTTCTTGCTGTGTCCTTGTATCGGCCGTCCACACACAATTAAGACCCATAATTAGGGTTCAATTCCATCTAATAGCAAAACTTCAATTTAATTTCGGCATTTGGCACATTCTCATTATCATCAAACTGATAGCGATAACAACAAAAGTGCAGTCCGTCTGTGGAAAATATTTGGTCACAGAATTGTCCTTATTTTAAACAAAATACGTTTTGTTTAAGCTTAATTTAAAAAAAAAAGAATTTATGCGTTTATAGGTATATACCTTTTTCGTTTATCATTTGTACTATTATCATCTAGTAGGTTTAACCAACATGTTGAATTTCTATTCTTTCCGTGTTAAAAAAAAAAAAAACTAAAAGTTTGGAATATATGGAATGCCTTATACTTCATCAATCGCAAGATCAATGACAATCACTGTCTGTCCATAATATGATATACAGAAAAATCAAAACCCTTGTATTGCCTATAATTATACACATAACTACATATAACTATAACTATATAACTAAGATTATAATAGGGAACATTATAATACTCGTTTTTTTATTTTCATGTTAGGTGCATTATTAATATTAGCATTGAGTGCATGATAATTACCATCAATATTAACCTTATTCTTAATATTACAGTTGAATTGGCCATTTTCATCCTCACCAAAAGAACAAATGATCAAGGCTATACAACATCTTCTAACAAATTAATTTTCCTTTTGGTTCATTGGTTCATTTTCGTTGTGAAAGGTAACTCTAAAGCACAAAAATAACAACTTTACGACAAATAAATTTAGTAAATGATAAGATACTGGTTGAAAGTTTCCGAATGAATGCATAGATTTATTATGTTCAGATACAGAGAGGTAGAACGTCCAAGGAACCTAACAGGTTAGGACGCAAACCTAAAATGGATGCAAAATCCACATACTACAGGTCAAGGTGGGAGGGCATTCCACACATGTAACTCACAACAGAAGGTCATACAGCAGCTGAGCGTTGATTTAAGTGTGATTTAAGGATGCGTTTTAGAGTTTTGCTACTTTTTGCAGTAATACGTTAACTTATGAAGAGTTGTTCACATGGGAGTGAAGATTTGCACTGAATATTCATTGAGATCCACATAGCAATCACCTTGCAGGTGCCCTCTCCACATCTTTTTTCCTTTGCATCACACTGGTGCACATACACAAATGTACAATATGAAGACCAACAGGGAACTATCTGTTGCTTGTGATTGCATCACACTCATTTTTATTTTTTTCACAAATCACACTCATCTTTATTTTTTACAAATGTATTTCTTACAAAGCACTGAAGCATTTACACATGCCCTCTATACAGGTAACCACCTCGCAATCAGTGTCCTCACGTTCTCCAACAGTCCACTAAAAACGCATCATTTTCTTGAACACTATACATCGATGCTGCACCACTTTAGCCGCGCAACATAGATCAGTATCACGAAGTTACGTTCTGTCCTTTCAGACAGGGTCAAACTCTTATCTAACTTTTCCTTCACTGCACACCCACACGCGCACTCACTCACACACACGCATGCACGCACATACAGACGCAGGGGACTCACTTCAGAGCAGAGAGCAGGCCACAAATCCTGAAGTAGCAGAGGAGGTGAAATGGAGGTGCAAAGGCTGTTGGCCCCTACTGCCCCCCCCCCAAAACCCTCAACTCCACAAAGATGCAGCAGTTATACTGTTCACACAGAGAGATACAACGATGTAAATCCATATTCCAAAGCAGCCTTGGGAGACTGTTGTATGTGCATGTGCGAGTACTGAGAGACAGAAAAAGAGACAGACGAAAAAGACACACGTCTTTTTCTCTTCTTTTTTTTTCTAAATACACAAAACTGCTTTTTGTTCCACATTTTTTCATTTAAAGGGGGTAATGGAAGGGGGGGTGTTCGTTTGATCACATGATTACAATTCACCTGAGAAAACACAAAGAGTGCAAAGAAAGAGAAGGAATGAGAGAGAGAGGGAAGGAGAGAGAGAGACAGAGAGATTCACTCATGGTAAGGACTCCCCTTATCAGAGTCAACATTCATGGATGAAGGATAAAAATAAGTGATTTTTTGGGGGGGAGGAGAGAAAGCGAGACGGAAACACAGGGGCTTATTGTTGAAAGGAACAGTGTTCGTGTTTGTGTTCGTATGGGCTGCAATATTCTCCCCTCTCCTTACTATATTTACCCCCAAAGCTGCCTGGGCTCAAATGTGTGCACTACAAATCTAATTGAGCGTTGATGAATGCAGTTATGAGTTGTGCACATGAAATTCCCGTCAAGTTACAATGCAAAAAGACGGTAAAGTCCATTGAAGCATTGTACTCAATGCAAATTCAGTGCGTCTGCATAAAACACTGCGCCATTTGCGTACTGACTGAGTATGTGGAGTATTATTTAGTACAGCGGCACACTGTAATACCCCTCTTTATAGTACTGTGATGGATCGATGTAGACAGAACAGCATTCACTTGCGAGCTGTGTGATCATTATATCAGTGCACTGAGGAGT
The DNA here is from genome assembly GCF_013368585.1 of Megalops cyprinoides. Classification (NCBI taxonomy): domain Eukaryota; kingdom Metazoa; phylum Chordata; class Actinopteri; order Elopiformes; family Megalopidae; genus Megalops; species Megalops cyprinoides. The sequence continues at coordinate 14,402,414 of NC_050583.1, read as the reverse complement.
GTGTCCACCTTCAGGTCCTTAGGGGTGTGGAGGCCCCGCGGTGAACTCAAATTATTCTGCACAAGAAAGTAAAGGTTGCATTTAGCTGCTCTTGTTGTTGTTGTTCGGGTTTTATCACCAGTCCATGTTCATTGCACATGGCGTGCTCCACAGGCCATACACCTGTCTCTGAACTGCTGATGTGTGAGCATCTGCCTGAGTCCCTGATGTCACGGTGTGAGTGCCGGATTAGTGAGCACGCCGGGCTCAGGCAGAGAGACACTGTGGTGCGATTCAGTACCAGTCCAGCGTCCTGTCATTCGGTCAGGCCAATCCATCAGTGTTCCATCCTGCCCAGCTCAGCATGTGAAACTGGTGGTGGTTGGGGGGGGGGGGGGGGGGGGGGGAGTATGCACCCTCTCTCCATCCCCTCTTTTCCCCCTGGGGCAGCAGAGGTGGCTGAGGCCTCTGAGATGAGACAAGAGAGCCACAATGCCCCCCCCCCCCCCCATGGCCCTGCTGCTAATTAAAGTGACTTCAAAACAGAGACTTCAAAGTAGGGTGCTGCTGATGTGTGTGTGTGTCCCTCCCCATGACTGAAAGACTGAGTTGCTGTGAGTCACTTGTTACCCCTCTGGCCCTTGCTCTACTTCCTGTTATAGGGTTCCTATAGACCCAGGTAATAATAGGATATCCTTTATCAGCTACCAAGAGGCTCAATAATATATATCCTTCTTTGGATTTATTTTAAAAATATTTTCCCACTCTGTACATTAATATAAATACGTATGTCAATCCCATCAACATTTACCTCAATGCCATCCATCAGAAAATAAATACACAACCAAGGCATCATTTGTAAAAAGAGATAATTCTCTTTGAATTCTCTTTTTTTTAACTCTTTGGATGTTACTAATGTGATTTAAAAACCATGCAACACACAAGGAAGACCCCACCACCACCACCAGCAGCACAAAAAAATAATTACCTTCCCTGGGGGCAGAGCTAAAACCAAAACTGCTAAAATTACATGTGATATACCACAGACTGTGAGGTTGCAAAACAAATAAAGATGTCAAAGATAAATAAAATTTTAAATGTCTTTAAGTGGCATCTGTGCTGAACTAAATGGCACACATGAGTTCTGCAGTACCAGGCTGGTGTAAGATGTAATTGTTAGTCTTTTTGTATATTTTAAATGAAGGCCCAGGAGTTAACCTAATACTAGGCTACAATAAAAGACAAAAAAGCTCTGATGAAGTGTTATGCAGTATCTAACTCCCCTCTCCACTGTGGCAATGGGCAACATTTCACCCATCTGTCTAAATAACAACCTTACAAACATGTTCCTCATGGAATTTTATATCACTTGAACCAATATGGAAATAGTAGAAACACACAAGATGCGTCAACAAATCATCACTAAATGTATGGGACTGATTTTACAGTTCATCATTTGGATTACCTAATCAAAAGTAATCAAGGAGCTGAGGTATGTGAACTGTGCCTATTCAATGTAGACGCATGACACACAAAAGGTTTGCCACTGAAATCACTGTCCAGCTTTATACCAGTTGCGTATAAATTCAACACAAAAAGTGTACTGTATGTGGACTTATCTCTCCATTCATAAAGTGTATTTCCTCAGGGATACTGTATTATATGCCTACCATACTGTACTGAAAGAATGTGTTAGATTTTGGTGGAGTCATGAACAATCACACACACGCTAGACACATTCGTGCAATAAAAAGTCTGCCCTCGACAATGAAAAACAACCATGTCTCCTCATGAATACTCCTATTTATAGAACCCCGGTCTGTGGTTTATTTATTAATTTTCATAAAGCGCAACAGATCACATTGGTTCTCAAAAGATTCAATGCAAAAGCAACCTGCAGCTCACAAGTGTCAGTCAATATTTCCAATATTTCCAAACCCAATTTTCAACAATATCCTAAATTATAACAGAATATGAGTTTTGAATTTAAAAGCTTTGGTGATATGTATCGACCTACATGTTTTTATCTTATCTATGTATTGTACATAAAAAATGACTGATGTCAATCTAAACCCAGTGTTTTGTGCTTAACATTGTGTAACAAATTTCAACAGACACATGTAATTAATATGTTTTTTTTTATTGACTGGCTTTTAATGAGGGCTTTTTATTTGATAAACTCTGGCTTGTGTCTGCCACTGCCTCTATCCTTTACTTGCTAATGAACTTAGTATTTTTACTGTATTTACACAAAGTTCCAAAAAATGTAGTTTAGGGGTAACAGCATCAAATGATTGCTATTCTGGAATAGCAAGGGAAGGAATGGAGTGAGCTTAATGATTCATTCGCATTTATAAACGCCCATACTGTATTATGAACGTATTATTTCATGTTTAATCGATACATAAGTATGAACAAACAAAACACAATGTACTTCAGTGGAACCATATAAAGGTTTACGTTTCCTTTGTTTTGTTTATTTCTTTCTAAGACGATAAGATGCTCTTAACATCTTTCACGAATTCATATTCATTATTCGCATGATTTTTAATGTTCAACCGTCATTTCATTTTCAAAGCATCTATGTTGTTCACTTTGTCATTTTATTAATTTCGTAAATACAGATTATTTGTTTGATTGATTTATGCTGTGTGTATTACCAACACCATTCATATTCAAAGTATTCTTTGTTTTTGTCACTGTATACAACAAAGAAATAATTTACATTGCTTGTTTTCTCACATGCCGACAGTAAATACTCCCAGTGCATTTAGAAAATCATTCTCAGTAAAATGCTAGCTCTTTCATTAGTAATATCTCCGGAGATTGATAGGCGGAATTTACCCCCCCCCCAAAAAAATCCCGCCCCCTTGGAAGAAACGAAAAAAAAAACACCAGCCAATCGCAGCCGAGAAAGGGCGCAGATCAGCAAGATGCTGATGTCGCCTCAGACTTGGTGCGCTGTTCCTTTAAGATTTTTTTTCCCACAAAGTATCTTTTTTTTCCCCTCTCCTCACACAACGGAGCTCTTTAAGGCCCGGCGCGCCACACAGAGCCGGCATTCATTGAGGGGCAGCGCGAGCGAGGGGGCTGGGGAGAGAGCGCGAGCGTCACTTCGCGAACTCGGCAACACACGATCTCTCGTGCTAAGCGGGCGACCTGCTTTTCTCCACAAGAAGTAAGACACTAACTGCGACTGATAATTCTCCCTCTCTCTCTCTCTCCCTCTCTCTCTCGCTCTCTCTCTCTCTCTCACTCCACTTCTCCCTCTCTCTCTCCCTCTCCCTCTCTGACCGAATATGACTCCCTGCTTCTCCCTCCTGGTCATATCATCAAATTATTTCATCATTTATATAATACAACTGATAGTACAACTCAATGTCACAACCTTTAGTAAACGTACAGCTTCATTATTATTACCGTTGCTGTTGTTTTGTTGCTCTTGTTTCTGTTAACTTATTCAATTTGGAAGAGCATCGTCTGTCATGATGGTTTTGTTATTTGATATTTTAACTAAGCTGTAAGCCATCTGTAGGAGACATGTGATACAAGTGAGAGATGTTACATGCGACAGACAGCAGTTTAACGCTGATGTTATTCTGTAACCTTAACAAAGTCACACTTTTGTCGCACTAGGAAAATGATCATTGTTAATCATTCGTGTTATGAATACTGAATGTTATTATCGATAGCAATATTCGTTTTCTTGTGCAAACAAACTCTGGTACGTAAAACATATGCTTTTAACTCAGATCGATGGGATTGCATTACATAAAGTCGAAAGTGATATCCTAAAAATTCCAAAGGAGAAATGCAATGCATCTATTCCCTATTATTGCCCAAAACGCTGGAAACTGGCAGACTGGCAATGAACAGCTCAGTGCATTTTAAGCGTAATCTTTGAGACATGTATAGTGTAAATCAAAGGTTGATGTTGCCATGTTTATAAAATTTGCTTCTATGGAGTAATCAACTGCATGGTCAATCAACTAGTATAGACCGGGGACAATTTTACGATCAAGAAAATGCATGCATTAATATTTCATTCTGTAAAATAAATGAATGAATGCTTGGCTGATTCCATTCTATTCCTTAAGTGAAAATCAAGTGTCCGCTTCGCGAGGTAACTTACCTTTGGGCAAAAGTATAATAAACTAAATCTGTACACTCTACCCCTTCATCAAAATAAATAACTATTGATTTATAAATAGTCACCAGTTTTGACATTGATACGAAATCTGTATTATGTAGCCTGCTCAACGGTTCATGTGTTCCACAATTTTTTAAGGCAAAGCATACAGGTAATTGAGTGATGTGGGGAAAAACATTACAAATTATATCTGAACTGTCTTTCAAAAATTCTACTTCAAATAATTAATCCATTGTTTATTAAAATGAATCAGCTCTTTTAATCAAGATCAATATTATATTTAAAACGTTTCCCTTGTTGTCAGCATTATGAGATGCTGGTATGAGGAAATGAAAAGGAAACACAAGTGTCCCTTCAAGTCAAGGCGTATTTTGGGACTACTGTGGACGTTATTGTAGAGGACTGACCAATACGCAGACGAATGATAGAAAGAACAACATATTCAACATGAATGCAATCGTACAACCTTTCAATCTCCAATCAGTATGATAGGTACTTTGCGTTAAAGTATAATCAGCACACCTTGTTACAGCTGGGTAAATATATTCAGCACTTAATGCTCTTAAAATGTATGCAATACTTCATGTTCACCTTGTGCATCTAACTCATTTGATGTGAGTATGTGTACTTTATTTATTTATTTAGAAATCTATTCTTTTAAATCTAGCTGTATTTACCATCCTCGGTAAAGTGGTGTGCCAAGTAGTTGTAAATCACGAAAATTTCGAACACTGGCAGTTTGAGTGTAAAGCAGAATATGTATGAAATACGTTACGCTCGAAATATCAACGTACTGAACTCAAACGTGTTAGTTACAGCCTACTGTGACACATTCCATTGCGCTGAATAATTTGCTAATCGTATCGTAATCACCATTTCATCTTGAAGTGGTACTTTTTTCTCCGCCTCTCTCCGCGTATTCTTTAACATTACACAGATTAAACTTGCATAGGAATGTGTTCAAGCTCACACGACTACACTATTGAAAATGCTTGTTTCGTGGTAAATGCTATTGTCAGGTCAGACGTTGTTTGTTTGTTGGCTTTATTTAAGTGTATTTTAATTTATTTATTCATACAGCATTTGGAGTTTGGTGGTCTCAGCGCAAACTCTTGTTTCAGTTACCGCATACTAAACTACTAATACTAAAAGACGAACGAGAGATTTGTTAAAATGTCTTATTCAAATGTGCGCTTTTGGATTCAATAAGGCCCCATGATTCGAAAATACGAGAATCGTTTGTCTTCGACACAAAAAATAAACACAAAAGCCAAATGCTTTCCTTATTAAACTGATTTTAAAATAGTTAAACGAATAAGCCAACATGAATACCGAAACCGCGCAGTTTAAGTTATAATTTTAGATGGATATGTTGCCTGCAGTATAACGCTAAAAAAGCGACAGACAGACTCATTGGTGATAATGTATATTTTCCCCATTATACGAGCCGTGTAAACTGACTGGCCAACTAAAAAGAATGATTTCTTTGTGCTGCAATGTGTTCATTAACAAAACGGAACGTGTCGGGACACAGAAGCACTCTGTCAAGAACGAACTTCTGGGCTGGACTTCTACTTTTGTTCCCGTCAGTCTACATTATACTGATAAAACTATACTACTACTATACTAAAAAAAATAAATCAAATTACTCAATTTGACCAAAAATATTACTCTAAATGTGTATATTTAGGTTCACAAACAAACTACCTGACAGTCGCGTCAAAAGACATGATTATATTGATTATATGATTGTATATATTGCCCGAGAGACATGAAATGTAAACAGCTAGTCAGAGTAACTCTTAGATAACTGAAATGTTGAAGTGGGCCTATAACCAACCTGATAAACAGCACTAACATATAGGTAGCCCTTCCTAAAAATAAATAAATAAATAAATAAATAAACAACGACGTGCAACTTCCGACAGTTACCTGCACTCTGGTGTCAATTCAAACCAAATTGGCTGTAGACGTCGGAAAAATTCTGCTGTGGAGTGTAAGAGCGTGTGACCCATTGACTTGCCTGGTTACAGTGTAGAAGACGTAAAGCAAGTTGGATATTGCCAGGGTAAGGAGATTTGAACAAACAAAATCTAAGTTTAAAACGCAAATCAAGTTCATTTGTATAAATAAATAAATAAAATAAAAAAGATTTCTCGCGGGGTTTATTTCATACGCAGAGGTTACCAAAATAATCATGTTGACAAATCGTACAAAATAATCCTCCCATAAGGTTAAAAAAACAGGAAAAAGCTGTTCTCGCGTTGCATTATTCCTTTTGCACATTTTCTAAGTTATACTTGGGCAGAGACCAGGAAGTAGCACCGTGATTATACGAACATAATTTCACACTTAAACTTCATATACTCATACACACACCATCCTGTTGACACGCGCATACTTGCTCACACATACCTCTACACGGTTTATATTTCCAGCGCCTGCCCCTGTTTGTTTAAGAACTCAGAAGGATCAAGAGAAACCCTGTGTTGGTGTGGGCTCGTATTATTCCAACACTTTTTCTCCTGAGAGCTTGGAATAACCGCCAAGCATTAAGCGGTAAATTATTAGTAGGATTTAGGAAGACTCGACAAAGACACACAGGGCGCGACCACGTGGCCGTATGTACACTGTTTGACAAAACAAGAATAAAACGTAAAATGGAATTATGTATTCCTCACATTAATGACTTTTTGGTTCAGTACTTCTAAACGTATTCGGACTGTGGGCGAAATCTGATTATTGCAACGGAACGTGTAATTGTAGAGCGTCCTCTGAGGGTAAGAATGTTTTTGGTTCAGAGTCGTGGGAGGAGAACTGACCGTGCCAATTATTTAGACTGGGTTGAATATTTTCAAACTACACAATTTAAAAGCTCAAAATTCATTTGTTTTCGTATCACTCATCTGCATTTTTTGTGAATTTAAACCATCTGTCAATTCTGTTAGTGTTTTTAATTTTTCTAGCCTATGGTCCAAAAACAACGTGATTACACCTATCGAATAACCTATACTGCAACACTCCAGGAAAATTAGACGATAAGATACCCATTACAGTTGCTGACGTGCTTGTAAAGCGAATTCCTATAAGTTTTACATGTCTTCGGGAGTAGACCTTCACTGTCCCTGCTGTGGCGATTGTTATTAGGTCTATTTCAAACAGCGTTGAATGCTTTAAAGGTGTAGTCCTTTAAGGCGACAATCTAGCTAAATAAGACGTAGAATGATTTCTCTGTCCTCCATATTCGGTTTCCAGATCTAGTTGTTTGCGTTTTAATTATAAAGAGACTGGCAATGCGTCAGCCACCATTAATCGATGATTATTCAGCCATTTACAGTACAAGTGACATTTTGACCTATTTCAAAACAATATATATTTCAAACAAAATATTTTATATTTTCCAGGTGAGCATTTAGCGAAGTGAAGAGGACACGTGCACTGGGACAAAAAGGAGTGCGATTGTGGGCCATAGGCGGAGGAGAGCGACACAGATCCAAGCGTGCGTGCAGTGTGGGTTTGTCCCTCGACGAATGGAAATAATTAGCGTGGAGCACTCGCGAAACTCTGGAACTCAACAAGTGGCTTGAAGTGAAGCAGCGCGATTTATGAGACGTAGTGGTCTAAATAATTTAACAGTCGTTCTGCGCGACCATCTTCACTTGAGCCTAGCAGTTTTTATTTTGCCTATCCGGATATATAGTGGGAACAATGTCGGGAGAAGAACACAGTTTATCAGAAGTGGAAATGAGTCCCGGAGCCTCTGATGATGCCCTCTCTCTGTCGCCTGGTCACTCTGGGGCAGTTGGCGAAGGGGACTCACCTCTAGCTGGGACGCAGCAGCAGATAGCAGTAATTGGTGGCGAGGCCGGTGAAGTGGATGGGGGAATAGCGGCTAAATCCGAAGATGACGACGATCGTTTTCCGATCGGCATCCGCGAAGCCGTCAGTCAGGTGCTGAACGGTTATGACTGGACCCTTGTGCCTATGCCAGTGCGCGTCAACCCTGGAAGTAAGAACAAGCCTCACGTAAAGAGGCCTATGAACGCCTTCATGGTTTGGGCGCAGGCTGCGCGCCGGAAGCTGGCCGACCAATATCCTCACCTACACAACGCCGAGCTCAGCAAAACCCTGGGTAAACTGTGGAGGTAAGGCTGAGTAGTGTGATGGAATGTAAATTGATCCATTTAATTTTCTTTCATATACAGATGTTTGAATGACAACACAATGGAAAATAATGAGCTGCCGATGGCTATTACCTGGATTGACTAATAGCTCTGCAATCATACCACCAGGTATACATCAACTTATAATGCCAATGTTTGAAAGGTGTATATGGTAGTTTCATGGCAATGTACTGTTCTGTATGCTGTTTTCCACAGCAGTGTGGGTTAGTGAAAGTAGCAGGGCTTGTATGCCTAATGTTGCTGTTTCAAATCCTGGGACAGGCAATGCCATTGTACCCTTGAGCAAGGTACTTACTCAAAATTTCTACAGTATTAGTAGATAATATTTCAGTAATATATGTCTCTCTGGTTAAAGGTTTCTGTGAAGCAGTGTAATAATAATGTAGTGCTTCACTGCCCTCCCCCATGGCCCATATTACTCGGACGCTGAAAACATAGAGAAATGTACGATATGTGTCATTGCCCCTTGATGAGACAGCAAAACTCTTATTTAGAGCGAAGCCACAGGCACATATTATAGTAAAGGTATATATCTGCCTGTTTGCATCTATACTTATCTAGTGGTCACAAAAAACCTGAGCTTCTTTCTGATTGTCCTGTTCATTTTTGCCATCAACCATGTCTGTAGGATCAATACTCAGACATCATGGGGGATTGAACGACTAATCAAAAGCTCAAAAATAAAAATGATCAATTCTAAGCAAGATCGATGCTACAATCAGTAAAAATAATATTTATTCCAATTTGGAATAATTCCAAAGCAACAATTCTTCTGGCTTCCTTTTAAAGAAGCATAAGAATTTTGCTATTTTAATCCATAGTTACAAATGTAATTCCCCAGACAAGTGAATTTAACAGTTTACAACCAGCATGATCAGTGCTCTGTCCGCTTACTCCATATAGCTGAGATTTCAAACCTTAACCAAGCAATCTTTAAGAATTTTAAAATCGTATCCACTGGCAATCTGACTGGCACTTACAGAATTACAGAGATGGCTTGTGGTTTTGGTCCCGCTACAGCCTCTCATCCTCTCTAGAGGGAGTGCTTGTGTGAGTCTGAGCACAGACTTCCCAGATCCAAAAGGCATTTAGGCTTCTATTATGGCTTATCTGTGAGACATCTGTAATTATATTTTATAATGTGAACTACATGACATTTTATGCTTTCCAAAAGCTGACCCTGGTGGATTGGATGAATGAACTAAATGACTACATGAGTATTGTTTTCTGATTTTTCAAATGAGACATCAATAGAAAGATGTATTGCAAAGAGGTAATCCATCACAATAAAATCCTTACTATTACTGTAATGAGGTTTTAATCCCGGGGAAGTACATGTTTGTGTTATTGTCCAAGGAATGTAATTAACTGAGCATTCAAGGTCACAATTTTCTCCTGTCAGTCAGGGCATAAACCTGAATTACAACTACAGACACAGCATTCAACTTTGATGCCAAGTTATGATTACATTACTCTGAAGCAAAACCTCAATTTTGGGCATTTTACAGTGTTACATATTTTATAAGCTTTTAAAACTGTAGCTTTGCTTTTCTGAGGTAATGCTCACTACCAAATATAACAATGGATTTCTTGCCAGCTCTTGTATTTGGAACTAATACAAATTAAAATATAATCCATCTGCAGTCAGTGAAATGGGGATTGTCTCAAATTGCCATGCTAATGGTTTTTAATTCAATGTTATGCCCTGAGATAAGAAATAAAATTGACACCCCAGTCAGTGGTTACTCTGAAATTAAGATTAATATTGAATTGTTATAAAAATAAATAAAATGAAGACTCTTCACATCTACAGCATGGTAAGACATTTTCATGACACCAGCAACCACACATAGTCATGCATTATGTATGCAAATGCAGACATACACATAGCTGGCAACATGTTTCTCTCCTACACAGTCACATTTCTGAGAGGCCTGACTAAATGGTCATTTTCACTGCATCTCCCTCGTTCTACTCGCAGACTCCTGAACGAGAGTGACAAGAGGCCCTTCATCGAAGAGGCGGAGAGGTTGCGCAAGCAGCACAAGAAGGACTACCCCGAGTACAAGTACCAGCCTCGGCGCCGCAAGAATGGGAAGCCAGGGTCCAGCTCAGAGGCTGACGCCCACTCTGAAGGTGAGGTCAGCCACAGCCAATCACACTACAAGAGCCTTCACCTGGAGCACGCCCACTCTGGGGATGTGAGGTCTCCATTGGCCGATGGGCATCATTCCCATTTAGCAGGTGAGCTGTGGGGTTTGATGGGCCTTTTTTTTCCCTCACAAATACAGTGCAGCTCTCTCATGTGTCCCTTCAGCCCCACCTCTTTTTTCAGTTTAGCTCTTTGCCCTCCCTCAGCTCACCCCCCTTCAGGTTTCTTTGCTAACCGCTAGCACCACCTGCAGTCTCTCTAACGCCACTGTCTTTAATGCAGGTCAGAGCCACAGCCCTCCTACGCCCCCCACCACCCCTAAGACAGAGCTCCAGGCTGGAAAGTCAGCAGATGGGAAGAGAGAGGGCAGCGGAGCAGGCGGGTCCCGGGGAGGGCTGGGCCCCGCAGGGGAGGGGGGGTCCGGGCCCTCCGCAGGTGGAGGAAAGCCCCACATCGATTTCGGCAACATGGACATCGGGGAGATCAGCCACGAGGTGATGGCCAACATGGAGCCCTTTGACGTGAATGAGTTTGACCAATACCTGCCTCCCAACGGGCACCCGGGCGTGGCACAGGGCGGGGCAGGCGGAGCAGGGGCGGGGTCCTCAGCTTCCCCCTACGCTTACGCCCTCGCGGCAGCCAGCGGACACTCGGCGGCCTGGCTCTCCAAGCAGCAGCAGCAGCAGCAGCAGCAGCAAGCGCAGCAGCACCACTCCTCCCTCAGCTCCGACTCCTCCAAGGCTCAGATTAAGAGTGAGTCTGCGTCAGGGGGCCACTTCGCAGAGGCGGCCTCCGGTAGCTCCCACGTCACCTACACCCCTCTCAGCCTCCCCCACTACGGCTCGGCCTTCCCCACGCTGGCCTCCAGAGCTCAGTTTGAGTACGCAGACCACCAGCCCTCCGGCTCCTACTACACCCACTCCAGCTCGCCCTCCGGCCTGTATTCCGCCTTCTCCTACATGGGCCCCTCCCAGCGGCCCCTGTACACGGCCATCACCGACCCCAGCAGCGTGCCTCAGTCACACAGCCCCCAGCACTGGGAGCAGCCCGTCTATACCACCCTCTCCCGGCCCTGAGCAGGAGGAAGAGGAACAGTAGGAAGAGCCACGGCAAAGGCGTGGTTTCGGTTCAGAGACATGAAGGGGATGCTGTAGGCATGGGAGACTGGAGGGGCGTTTCAAGAGCTGTTTTAAACTCAAAGAGGTCGTGAGGGTTCATTGAAAAGGAATAGAAATCACTGATTTTGATTCAGGTTTGTTGCAGATGGGAGGTCGGAGGCTTAAAGCATACATCTTAATTTTGTTAATTTTCAGTTAACGAATATTTTTTTCATAATGGGTTTGTGAAAAAACCAAGACAGAAAGAAGAGGCTAGTAAAAACCAAAACAAAATGTCAAGACGGTTTGAAAGAACTCTTCTCTTTTTCAGAAAAAAGACTAAACCACAGACATGAAGCATTCAGATATTTTCTTTATACAGTGAAATTGCATAGTTTGCATTTTGGAAAAGGTGTTTGCCACTTTCAGTTTTACATCACAAGTTAAAGTGATTTAGGCCAAAACTCAGAGGACCAACAAATAAAGTCACTTAAAAAACACAAGCCTTCTTCTACATATTCCTGTAAATACAGCACAGTGTGGTTTAAAGCTAACATATTTCAACATTTGATATTTACTCAGTTGTCAACATTAGTTGTACATACAGCACAAAATAGTAACTGATTTGTTACAACTTCTAACCATTGCGACCTCTGGTTTTTACATGTCAGAACTCTAATTTTCCTTGTTTTCACTGGATGCATTTTTTTTTCATTTTGTAAATAATTTCCCATTTTGATTTACTGTAATACATTACTCACTTGAGCTTACGTCACTTGAGCTTTTCAATTTAAGGGTCACTTAAGTGTCACGTTCACCTGCATGACAAAGCAAGGGTTTTATTATGTAGAGCAACCACAGTCAATATTTCTCAGTTCCATCCAGCACCAACACTGAGAGTCAGCCAGACATTTAGCTACACCCAGCTGGCATCAGCCAATATGATAATAAGTGCCAGCCATGAATATACTGTATTACAAACTGAGGAAATGACAAAGCCAGAAAGGCTCCAGAAGGAACATTTGGCTTCTACAGTGTATTTAAGAAATATGCTGCGTGTGCAACAGAATTGAAGAAAACTCCCAGCATGCCTTCGAATAAAGTCTCAGAACAGATCTGACCCGAAAACAAGGTCCTGGTTTGGGTTCATAGCAACACACCAAAGTCTTAAGAATGAAGTGCAAAGCATATAAAATTAAACATATAGGAATAAACACATAGGAATGAGACCATTTTTTATGAGGAAATAATCATTTTTTATTAACCAAAATGAAGGCTACTGTGTGCGTTGTCAAAGAAGGCAGTGTATCTCTACTGTCGTTGTTGTTATTCTAATTATTATTGTCCTTTTTATGTTTTTGTCACTGTAACAGTACACTGAAAAGTCTGTACTACTGTCCACCTGAGAATAATTATATTTTATGTTACATTTCCTTATAAATGTACATTTTATTGTAAGATGCTCATTTATTGACTCTAGCTACAACTTATGTTTCATTCTGTTCATTTATATCCTTAATACAACGTTTCTATATTACAAGGTAGTTATGGTAGAGGCCAGACTGAGTGAATGTGAGTAAGAATGAATGGGAATGTACATACTGCAAAAATCCCCAGTGCCTAAACACCATTGCTTTGTATGCCTCAGTGTCCAAAATATAACAACCTGATCATGGAAGCCTTACTTATTTCATGCCAAATAGCTGGCATTTTACAAAATCAGCGGGAGGAAAGTGGAACAAGACATTTCCCAAAGACTGCTAGATTAAAGCCCAATGATAATTCTGAACTTAATTCTGCCATTTGATGTGTAATAGGGTTAAACTTCTATTGGTAGTTTAGTAACTCTCTTTTCTCAAGTACAGAAACAATGATTGTTTTGAAGTGTACATAGGTACTAAACCAAGTGTGTCTGATTGCCAATAAATCTGTCCTCTTGTTTCCTGGTCTTCTGACAAATTATAGGATTTGTATTTCTAACGACTAAAATATATCATTGGGCAAGCCAAAAGAGCTGCAATAGGCTCTGAAAGCTTGTTATGGAGAAGTTGCCAAAATCGTTCTTAGAATATACCGGTATTACGTGAAGCTACAACGTGTAGAAGTGATTACCAAGCACTTTCCTGATGCACAGGAAAGTATACTGAAGAATAGAGAAAACATGTAAAAAATCTATGATACTTAACAAAGGCTTGTGTTTACATCTGCTGCCATGTTTGAAACATGGAACTGTCCCTCTCTCACAGAAACACGGGACAAAAAGCCCTCTTCTCCCTCTTCCCACCCTTCCCAGTAACAATGTGAAATATCATGGGTTTCTTATTTGTGATTTATATATTTTTATGATATTATCTTTTTTCTGTCTGGTACAATTTTTTGATATTTTTGAACACTGTATTTTACATTCCTGACATTCATTATGCTTCTTTTTCCAACACAAAATGTCACACTTCCTGTAATTGTTTTTTAAATGTTATGTATTAAAACAAATTATTTATACTTTCTGAGACTGTCCTTTATCCTTGGGGAGCAGTTCTGTGCTGCACACCTGACTGTCTTTTTAGTTTTTTCATGCTTCTGTCCCCTGGTTGGGTTAAAGAAAAAATTTGCATATCAGTTGAGACATAGGAACGCTAACTCCTTCCTAACTAAATAAATATGTATTCTATCTGGTTTTGTAAAAGTTGTGGTTTTGAAAATAGATTTTAATCCTGCCAGGACTAATGCTGCATGGTATTCAATGAATAAATCAAAGGCTAACAGGATGTCACGAATGCACCACACTCCACAAAATTTTACTGTTTTCATCTATAATAAAAATGCATAATTGTTAATGATCACTAATGGGACTTCAGGCTATGCTAATTAGGGCTTGTCTGTGTAGTTCCCAGTAATACAGTAAAGTGAAGTTGAGCTTTCAGTCAGTAACTAATGACCTCTTATCTAGGACATACATGTGGGAAAATAGGAACCCATATGAACTTCATTGAGAAGACAGGAAACACAGAAAATATTCTAACAAGGAATGTACAGACTCCACACAGGCAAGTGCCCTCCATCAGGACTCACTCTAGAGAATTTGAAAATTGACAGTTTGTCTTGTAAAAGCAGATGTAAGTGTGCAGACAATGCATTAAATGCATTACAGCACATTATAGAACTGGTAACTTTAAACATCACAGTATTCGGTATCCTACAGACTACAACAAAGCCACTATAACTATACTCTGTTCCTAAGCAGGTTGATTTGTGTGTGTATATGTGAATGTATATGTACTGTATGTGTTAGGGTAAGTCTTACTCCTAATTCCCGCTATTTAATCGGCTGTGTATTACTTGGCAAGACAAAGAGAACTATTGAGAATGAGAATGGGGATGAAGGACAGGGCAGAGACCATGAGGCCGTAAGGTAAGACTGCCTAATCTGTAGTTCTACCATGATACAAAGGAACTTTTACACATACATACATTGTTTCTGCCTCTCTCTTCCACTCACACACACACACACACACACACACACACACACACACACACACACACACACACACACACACACACACACACACAAAGATTTGGGAAGTAATGGGATTAAAAACATTCCATCAAAACTGGAGGGAGGGAGGCACCCACAGGTGAAATGAGGTCATGTGTAGTGTAAAAAACAAGAGGAAAAGCTGAGTTATACCATAAACAAAAATATCTATAAATCAATGTATGTCACTGCCAGAGAAATACCAACTACCATAGAACCTCATGCACATCTACAAAGACCTGTGTTGTGTATTACCCTCATTAAATGGGGATCTTCAGTTCTCAGTTATTTTACTTATCACCACTTATAGAGACCACTGCATGGTTGATAATACGTTACAGATATGCACAGACTATATGTCAGCAGATGTGACAATGTTGATTTTCACCCGACATACTTCAGTTTTGTAGCTCCGTCCCGATTAAAGTAAACCCTGCACCGACCCAACTTTGTCTTCCCTTTTCGGATGATGGATATCGGAATGCAACAGGGCCTAGATAAAGCCAGGACCTGAGGTATCATTGCCACCCAAACAAAAGCTCTCTTAATTGGGGGAACAACTTCTGATCAGCCCATCTCCCAGCCCCTTTTGTCTCTCCCCTCTCATGTCCTTCATGGTTTCCTGTTCCCTTGGAAATGCCACCCACTTCCACAAAAACACAAAGAACTGACTGTTTTGTGCCTGAGAGAGGAGAGAGAGGCTGGCATACTTTTACTATAACTACCTGCCTGGCTGTGAGAGAAACGAAGGGGACTTCCAGAGCCGAACAGTTCATATTGTGTTTCTTTGTGCCTCTGTGTCTACATACAGTGGTCAAAAGTTTGGACATACCCGATTAAGATAATGGGAAACGTGCCTTTAGACATTTTGATCTAAAGGCTTATGCTGAAATGCTTGAATTTTTTTCTTAGACAAATATAAACTGTGATGTTGATGCATATGTATGTATTCCTTTCCTATATATATAGATATATATAAGCTATTTTGAAGAATATAAAATATAAGATAGCTTTGATTTAGTTTTGATGTCTTTACTATTATTCTGAAATGTGGAAAATGGTAAAAAATAAAGAGAGAAAAGTGTGTCCAAACATGTGACTTGTACTGTATGTTATGCTCTCATGTCAGTCATATCAAAATGAAACATATTTAAAAGTAGGAAGGAAAAAACAAGTCTAGAAACTTTTCAATCATAGGAAGTTTAAACACCATTACAGAGAAAATAAGTATTTGACAGCTATGTGTGATCATCTTGTTTTTTTTTTTAATAAAACAGTGGCTCCAAAAAACCCAGAATGCCTTGTTACTGTGTTTTTTACGCATTGGGACACAACTGAACGCATGGTATGCAGGGTGATGGGTTACTTCCCTATAGGCAGAGGTGGTGTGGTTGGAGCATGTTGATAGGTACTGTGAACAGTATCACCTGTAGGCATTGTGGAGCTGAAGTGATTGTGAAGTACTGACTTTCTGTCTGAAATGAGTCACAGGCCTCCCAGGAAACAGCAACACAGCTGGGATGAGGTAATAAAAGGAAGCAATTCAGCAGACTGAGCGCCTGTACAGCATACCTTTCAGATCTCCCCATCTTCTGGCACTCACTCAGACTAGTCAGGGGTAAACTCCCAAGACAGGTTTTTACACTTCTGTAAAATCTGAATTTAGTAAGTAAGTACAGTCTAAATGTACTGCACCTACTCTAAATGTACAGTTTCAACACAATCAAAGAGAAAAAGGTCAAATTCTCCACGGACACCGACTGTCAATGTCCCTGTTGGCCTATTTAATGCCATTTAAAAATGTACAATTGACAGTCAGAGTATGTTTATGGTCAACGCAGCCTTCAAAGATAAGGTATGAGCCCCCCTAGAAGGGCAATGTTTGTAGGCTGGGCAAGGAGATCTCATTAGATTGGAGTTTATCTGAGCTTTTAAACCAGACCTAGATACAGTTTCTCACACAGGAAACCAGTGAAATGATAGGTGGGAGAGCGAACAGCTAATGGTTACTAC
The DNA here is from genome assembly GCF_013368585.1 of Megalops cyprinoides. Taxonomy (NCBI): domain Eukaryota; kingdom Metazoa; phylum Chordata; class Actinopteri; order Elopiformes; family Megalopidae; genus Megalops; species Megalops cyprinoides. The sequence continues at coordinate 14,385,307 of NC_050583.1, read as the reverse complement.
AATATACAGAGTCTATGCTTATCAGTCAGACAGTCAGAAAGCAAAGCCTTTAAACCATTAAAGGAAAAAAGTAGTTTGTCCCTCATTTAGATAAGCAAACATAATGATACTCCTGCTCCAAAAGCATCTTACAAAAAACAGCAAACTCTAAAGTTATTAAAATCTATATAGATATATTTATAAACCTCAATGAAATTATTTCTTATTTCTAAAATGTTTACTCACACTAAGAAGAACAAAGTACATTTCTGAATATACTTCATTAAAGCTCCAATTATGTTCTGATTAACCTTCAACCTAAGAAATCACCTTTTTTCCCCTCCCATTTCACCTTGACATTTACCTCCCTATTGAGGCTGCAAAACAACCACAATTATCACAATTTTATGAGTTTAACACAACCAGCACCACACTGTCATGATTGTAAAACTGATTTTTTTTTTAATGTTTGCCACAGGGAATATGTAACTTACGCACAAAATAATATAATCACAGCACCAGCAGCTGTTGTGTCACAGAGAAAAACGGCTCGGTGTGTGCTTTATTACACCGATCTCTCTCTAACAGGCAGAGGAGTTCCAGTGGAGCTGGGTCAGTTTGGTTTGGCTCAGTGTTCTCCCTAAGCTTGGTTCCAGTTGGTCCCAGCTGGTTCCAGCTGATTCCGGTTTGGTTCAGTTATTGCTCGGCTCTGGCCAGCTGGGCTCAGTCAGTGACGATGAGCTCATCGCAGCCCCAGTCCTCATAGCTGCCATCAGGCAGGTACCTCCTGATGATAATGGGGATCTTCCTGCCTCTGAAAATGCAGAAACAGCCTGGTCAACAGCTGATCATCACACACAGACAGCAAGCAGGGTTGAAGCTTTGCTTATAATGTGGGAACACTGTTCTACATTACCATAAAAATCAAACCTTACAAATGGTCCAGACAAGAACATGTTAACACAATAAGGTACTAACTTGAGTTCTTTCATGGCAATTTGCAGAGGGTCTGTTTCTCCCTCCAGCTCCACCATCACAGGGGCACACATTCTACAGATAAAGTAATGAGAACAATTAAAACAGCGAGAGCAAAATCTGCATACTTGCTGGAAAGGTACGGACAAAATACGCTACTGAAACTGCCTCAATGCATATCTGAAACGCAGGCTACCTCTGAACTGCATGTAAAAATGGCAAAGGACTGAGACATTCACATGAACATACAGGAGTGTACTCACGCTATCTGCAGAGCGCGGGTTCCCAGCACTCTGGCTCTCTCGTACTTAGTCATGTAGGGCGTGGTGATTCTTTTCTGATTTGGTTGCTGTCCCTCTCCCGCCGGCAGGATCTGCACATTTTCGGCATCCTCCTGAAACGGGTCAGGACAAGGAGAAGGGTTTTTCGATTGTGAAATGAGGAAAGTAGTGGGGCAGTTACAGAGAGACCCAACGAAGTTTAAGAGGAAATAACCAGATTAAATTACATTAGTTTTGAGTGCAGTATTGGTATAGATGTATTCTAGCTCAAGTAAAGTTCAAACAATGGCCACATCTGATGCCCAACAAGACAGAACAGCCCATCCATATGTAGGGAATATGTGGAAACAGGAAGTAAGATATAGACCAAGGGTAAGCGCTTCCCTGCCAGAACTCACATCTTCAACATTTTCTAGGTCATCTAGTCCGTCATCTTCTTCAACATCATCAAAATCCCCATCGTCAAAACTGAGAAACAAGTTGTGCACATGTGATTTTAATAAATAAGCATAGTGGTAGCTTGCTAGATTACATCCAGGTGTGTCTTCATAGACATATTACCCTTTGACAGAAATTTAATCTGTAAATCATCCTGCGCAACTCTGTGAAATATCAACTCTTTGACGTTTTCTGGCATTACGTATAATGTTGTAGTAGAAATATATTGATAAGCAAAAACATGACGCTCATGTAATAGTCTATCATTTACAGCCATAATAGTTTTTAGAACTATAGGTGTCTTTACATTTACATTTATTTATTTAGCAGACTTACAAAAGTGCATACAGTAAGTATAGCGACCGTACGGGGACAGGATGTGTACAGTTCCACAATGAGACAGTTCTCAGCTGAGAGCAAGGTCTGTTTGAGGACACAGTACTATCAGACTTGTATAACTACAGCGTATAGGGCGACTAATACGATACACCTTCAAACAGCAAACTTCAACAACTTCAAACAAACAAAAAAGATCCTTACTTTTTAGCGTAATATTAATCTATATGACTATAAGTGCGTACAATCAACTAGAGAGATGTGCTGCTAACAGTATTAGCTCGACTAAATACACAGTTCAAAGTGCCGGGCCTGATCTATCTAGCCAGCGAGATCATCGGTCTCGGAAGCGTCGTATTCCTGCAGGACAAATTTGTTAGGTTTGATTAGCGACATACTTACTTGTCTTCGTTATCAGACATATCTGTGTATATAATCTTTAACACTCAAGTGAGATGTAAATGTCTGGTACTGTTGACTCAAATTCAAACACGCTCTCCCGCTAAATTCCTTCCTTTCACTTTTTGACTTCCGGCTAGGTATGAAATGCATAGCTCGGAGTAGAATGCCACTCAGATACCTGGCCGCGTTAGCGTTCTTACTGGAAACACACAAAGGGTTCTTGATATTCCAGAGCCATTAATGAAATTGACTCCTTATGGTGAAATTGACTGGGTTTTTTGTTGTTGTTTTCCGCTTGTGTTGCGCTCTACCTCACTTGTAAGTCGCGTTGGATAAAAGCGTCTGCCAAATGAATAAATGTAAATGTAAATGAAAATTGCATTTGCTTCCACAATAGAAGACCTCTGAAGATTTTATCCATCTAAAGTGGCGCCGGATAGGTCTCTCATGTATTGCTTCCCAAGTTGTAATGGCCATGCTGATCTAGTAATTACATATCTATCATTCAACCCGTTCTGTTGCCATGGTGCAAAGTTGTGTTGTTGTCATGGCAGCCTGTTGTGTCTGAGATAACGTTGTCTAAACACTCAGTGGGCCTGTAACTGTGAATTTCTGTGAAACAAGCTCGTGGTAAGTAGTAAATTAGCTTGCTAACTGAGATATCTAGTTACAGGTATTTTTCTTCAAAAACAACTTTGTGTTATGTTCTGTTAGCTATGTGGGCTCGCTAGTTATAATCATTTTAAGTATAACAGCAGCCCGCTAACGTTACTAGATGAGGCTAGCGTTGGGTATTTATTTTGTTACTTGCATTAATTTCATCTAGACCGTTAATGGCTGAGTAAAGTCTATTCTGAGTGCATGTCATATTCCCACTTGCAAATGGAAAGATATGAAACCCTATTTCCCGTGTTTTTCGAATGAAGTTAAGTAGGCCTACTATGTAAGATCTCTTAAGGTGATTCCTGAAGTACACAAGTAAAAGCTAAAGAAAGCTGAAGCTAAAAAGATAACGTTATGCTACGATATCTTACCTCATTTTGTGAACCTAATATGTAGCTAGTGCTATATGTTCATAATATTGCCGCCTTAAAGTTTATATCAATCTGTCTGCGTCAATTTTAACATTGTATTAAAGTAATCTAGCTAACTTTATGACATGCATAAAAAGTTAGCTACATACTTAGATGACTAGATTAATACAACATAATGTTTGATCGATCGTTTGAAATGAGTGCTTTATCCCTTCGAGCTACACCCATGTAACGGAAAAACATACAGGAAAAAATGGCAATGTAAACTAATGTCGCCCATTTTTGCGTCTGTCATTATTTCCGCTTGAGATTATTTCTGCTTCAGCCTTAGTTCATTTTGAACAACGATGCCTCGGTGAATATTCTCCATTGTGTCTGTAAATATCTCCTTAACTGCCCGGCCCCATCTGCGGCTCCCTGTCCCCGTTTTTCTGTCTGCATCTCAGATGGAGGGATCTGCCAGTGGAGACAGTATGAAAGATGAGCCACGCGGAGGGCTGTGGAACTCCCCCCGCGTGCCTCAATACAGCAAGGAAACACAGGATTTGATTAAGTGTATGTTTCCGTTTGTGTGTCTTTACTGAGTAGAAGAAGCCAGTTGTAGACATGTAAGAATTTTAATTGGGTAGTGATCACAGCGGATTAAGAAGGAATGTCCGCCATATCCGTTCTATTTTTCCAAGTAATTATTACATAATGGTCAATATCCTGTTTACTGTATGCTTTGTTTCAAATTGTGTTTACAACGGAGCCTTAAAAAAGGTTCAGTGGCATGCCTATTGCGAAGCATAACTTTCAAAGTAATGCTTTTGTTCTGATCTTGCAGTGATGATGCATGAGTCAAAACTCACGAATTTCCAGCAGAGACAAATCAACAATGAGATCATGAGTGAGTACTTAGTATCTCACAGTACCCCTGCGTCTACTCAGAGTGTATGCTTAGAATGTGTTTACTGTAGTCATTTGTATTGCCTGAATTTGCATTTAGCCTCGGTAAGGTGAAGGCAAACAATTTCTTCTTCTGTCTTCTGCCGTTACCCCAGGAGGGGGAGCTCTTCCCTTGGTCTGCAACCCCACATCGTCAACCCCAACGCGACAGGTAGTCAGTGGAGCTGGCTTGACAGCCAGACCACAGAGACGCACTGCTGAAATGTGTCGTTCTGGGGATAACTACAAAAGAGAGAGGTTCCGCCCCAGTGCAGCACGTAAGGTTTTTTTTTTTCTATAAACTTTTTTTTTCTGAGCATTTAATATAATAGGCAGTTTCAGCCACAGACAGGCAGACATGAAGGGCCAACTCACTCAAGTTTGATACTGGCAGAAAGAATAATATCACGCATATTGAAGATCATTATTTCACTCTCTCACAGGGGATCTGGAGAAGGAGAAGATGAGGTTGCAGAATATTTTGGCTGAAGGGAAAAAGCAGCCAAACCCCAGCCAGCCACAGGAAATTCCACATGAGAAGGGAGAGCCAAAGGAGGACAGGTTCCAAGAGGGTAAGTTTGAGGAAGAAAGCTATGTCTTCGCTCTTTCATCTTTGATCTGGTGTCCGTCATGTTCGGCTCTCCAAACCTTTCCCACTCAGCACACTCTAAATTGCCCTCTTTCCCACTAACGCTCAATGCCTCTCTTTCAGTTCTGGATGAGATAAAAGACAGAGTGGACTTTTTAGAGGAGATGTCAGCTCTGGGAAGGGGGAAGGCGTACCAAAACATCATCAGTGTGGAGATCTCACAGGTAAATACTCAGGTGGACCTAAACTGGCAGATGCACAAGTTCACTCCCTGGACATGACTGTAGTTTACCACAGGGCCGTTTGCCACAGTCCTTCACTTTTAATCCAGAGTGCCAATTAGAGGCGCAGTGGGCATAATTTTGAAAGTCTGTGTTACGGTTTGGCTGGAGGCTAACCCAACCTTTCAGAGTCAAGGCAGACACTCTAACCACAAGGCCACTCTCATCTAGTTGATAACATATTCAGGTAATGAAGATCATTGCTATACAGATTCCAACATTAGCTGAGATTTTAAAGATAACGCTTCGCCCTGAGATGTACCCACTTCCTCACTGGTACAGTGATTTTACAGAAAGTGTCATCATACTGGATACATATCTGGAAGACAGAAAATTAGTTGCACACATGAATACAATCATGCACAATGAAATTACAACTGTGGCACACCACAAAACTCATGGACATCATATCGTACTGCTGTTAGTACAGAAAGACTGAAATATGTAATACTTGTAGTAACTTAGCTGAAACTAATAAAGACAATGGTTTGTAGAAGAGTCACATTAACATTCATCTTTTTCCCCATTTAGAAAATCCGGGAGCTTGAACTGATTGACAAGGCTCTCAGTGAAAACATGGTGACTGAGATGGAGAGAAGGGGGTTGTCACCAAGGCAATGACTGACATAGTGGCACTGTAGCCAATTAAATCTGTGTGCTTCAACTGCTGATACCCTGCCTCTGCACGTTAACCTGGACTGACATCTGTGGATTGCACTATGGTGGTGCCATCCATATAATCTCCACTTTCAGGCGCTTTGTTCATGTCTTTAACAGACAATTTAGTGAAAAGCAAGCTGAAAAATTGTAGAATGGTAATCATATATTAGCTTTATCAGTTACAGAAGAACTGTACTGGTTCAAAGAAGAAACATACAAAGTAGTTGTTTTAGAACAAGCCCAGCGATTTTCATTTTGGTCTTGGTGCAGCAATGCAAAAATGTTCAACTCCCAGACCACATACTGTGAACATGAAATGCATCTGTAAGTATGTTCAGAGTTATTGATGTCCCAACTAAGTTTATGGCCTCAGCTTATTTACCAGTTTGGTTACTGCTCCTGTGTAAAACCATTTCATACTTTTTGTACAACTTTTAAGAATACAGGTATAGTTTAAAAAATATATTTATGTTGGTAACATGATGACTACATGTATTTATCAATGTATGTATTTAGGAATTTGTAGGTGAGATTTTTTAAATAAAGATGTACATATTATCATGCTGGAAGTAGCCATTAGAAGATGGGTAAATTGTGGCCATGAAGGGATGCACATGGTCAGCAACAATACTCAAATAGACTGTGGCATTCAAGTGATGATTGATCGGTATTGGTAAATAGGCCCAAACTGTGCCAAGAAAACATTCCCCACACCACTACATCACCACCACCAGGCTGGATTGTTGACACAAGGCAGGTTTCATCCATGGATTCATGCTGCTGGTGCAGCTGTTTGCCTCAGCAGAAATTGAGATTCATCAGACCAGGCTACGTTTTTCCAGTTTTCAACTGTCCAGTTTTGGTGAGCCTGTGCCCACTGCAGCCTCAGCTTTCTGTTCTTGACTGACAGAAGTGGAACCCGATGTGGTTTTCTGCTGTTGTAGCCCACCCGCCTCAAGGTTCGACATGTTGTGCATTCCGAGATGCTTTTCTGCTCACCACGATTGCACAGAGTGGTTATCTGAGTAGCTTTTCTGTCAGCTCAAACCAGTCTGGCCATTCTCTGTTGACCTCTCTCATCAACAAGGCGTTTCCGTCCGCAGAACTGTCGCTCACTGGATGTTTTTTGTTTTTGCCACCATTCTGAGTAAACTCTGAAGACTGTTGTGCATGAAAATCCCAGGAGACCAGCAGTTACAGAAATACTCAAACCAGCCCGTCTGGCACCAACAATTATGCCATGGTCGAAATCACTCAGATCACATTTTTTCCCCCCATTCTGATGGTTGATGTGAACATTAACCGAAGCTCCTGACCCATATCTGCATGATTTTATGCATTGCACTGCTGCCACACAATTGGCTGATTTGATAATTGAATGAATAAGTAGGTGTACAGGTGTTCCTAATAAAGTGCTCAGTGAGCGTATACTATATTGCAGTTTCCTTTTCAAATACTGAGAGTCATACCATTACCAGTGTAAAGTCCAACACATAAAAGATGCTATAAACATGCAGAACAAAATGCACAGGAACAAATATTGTTTAGTTTAATTAATTCAGTTTATTCCTCTTGATCTTCCATATTTTGATGTTTGCTTTTTTGTATAGTCAGTGTTTAACATTTCTGCGGCTCTAGAAAAGCCCTTTGTTTCTGTTAAATAGGCAGACAGGTACACAGAATAACAGGTGTATAAATGGACAGACTTATGCAAGGACTGACACACAAGTACAAAATGGGGAGAGTCACAGAAATAAAGACGAGTGTGTACAGTAACAGAAAAAGAGACTAACTGATGCTAAAATAGAAACCGTGTGAGAGGAAGATGTAGCAGTGGACTGAGGTGTACAGAGAAAGGCTCACTCAAAAACACAATTAAATAATGGCACTCTTAAAAACACACTCATTTAAAACCATTTGTTTCTATGGGTTGATTCTTTTTCTACCTATTTTAAGGCATAGAGACAGATAAAAAAAATTAAGACAACATGTCAAGGTAAAACAGAAAAAGGCTTTTTAAAACCAATTTTAAAAAATAACATTGCATAACTGATAGCATTTGCAGACTCAACCTTTCAGTTAGTATCTTTACCATATTAATATGGTAAACTAACTCTGAATTTTCAGTTTTAGATCATCAAACACTTTTCTTTGCAACCACGTAACTGAACAAACATTTTAGGTTAGCTGTTTGTAGGTAAGAGACATTTTTGGTTATAGAGGACTACTGCCAATGATAACTGACACTTACTCCATCACCACTGTACACTGAACCACCTCAATGCAAAATTAAATTAGCCAAATATGAGCTCTCCTTTCAAGTTCTCGAAGCCTTTAATATTTTCAGCAACATAAAAAGCTCACTTGAAAATGCCACGCAAGTTTTAGCTGAAAACATCTGAGTTGAACGAAGATTTCTGTAAAGCTGTGGCAGGCAGAGCCCAGACCGTCACCAATTGTCACTATATGTCTCAACGGCAAACTGTAATTCCTTATGCAGCCCTTTTAAATTATCAAAACAATAAATAAGATTGCCAGTGTTTTTGCGAGTTCAACCTTGTAGCAATAATTAAATAACATTAAATAACCATTTTCTTTTTTTATTTTCTCTGTTCCCATTCCACTGTCTCTCTGCTCCTTGGGCAGTTTGGTTTGTGTTCTTGGAAACGTAAATCGCATCGCACGCCCCATGTTTCGTTTCACAACCCCTTTACGAACCCGGTGCCCCTTCCTTGTGTTCATAATCGTACTGCAGTTCTATAGCTTTAAATTTGATGACCAACACACAGTCCTTACTAGTGGGTATCTCGCTGCCACAGGAACCACTATAAAACACCTCCTGCATTTGCTCTACAGCCTTACTTCCTGCAGTATGATACAAAGCAGAACAATTAAGGTTATGGAGTAAGCATGTTGTCAAAATCAGAGTGAGCTATATTCAAGTGCTACTCTTGTGCTAAGACCCTGCGGACTGATAAATCCATAGATGTGGTTCATTTCTACTATTAGAATGCTTCTTACAGGCAACTAAGAATGCTTGGGTTTGGAGCTTGTACTGTATAATCAAAAAGGTATTAGAGCAGTTTGAACAGCACAGAATAAATACATTTGTTCTTTCTTGCCACCGCTTACTCGGCCATAGTTATTAGTACTCTAAACTCATGTTATTTTGGTTTTTTAGTTTTGTGTTTACAGTCTTCTTCACAAAGGCCATTTAAAATATATACATTACACACGTGTGGCTGTATTTTTTGGATATAAAGGCGGAGTGGGATTTGAGTTGCATGGCGTGAGCCTTCAACAGGATATGGTCTTTATTTTTTTCAGTCATATTGCCTTCCCTCTCTTCTCCACTCCTCCCACACACCACCTTGTTTCCTGCGGGCCCCTCTGTGATGATGAGATGTGCGGTGAGAGACCTGTTCGCTCCTGACAGTCACCCTCCCTCAGGGAACACGCCCACACAGTGTCTCTCTCTCTCTCTCTCAGCTCTTCTCCTTGCGGGGGCTCTTGCTCTTGCCCCCCTCATTCTTGGGGCTCAGCATTTTCAGCACCTTCATGGGCTTAAACTTCCCCCCCTTCTTCTTCTGTTCACCGTCTGTCTCCTTGTGGAAATCTGCAGAGAGGGAGGGGGAGATATTCATTTTCTTTTTCACTGTGTCATATATTTCACATATGCTGCGCCAGACTCTCTAATGCTAAAATAACGTTATTTGAATTTGAACTTGAATTTGAGAACTGGCAAACCAAGAGACAATGTGAGAGACAGCGATAAGGCGATTTCAAAAGGATTTCAGAAGAGACTGTAAATGAGAAAAAGGGACAGACTGACAGAGAAAGGGGCGAAAATAAAGCAGCCAAGAGAGGAACAGTCATCTCACCTTTCCTCTTGAGCATGGCCTCCAACAGCTTGTCTTCCTCCTCCTCCCTGAGATATGCACAGTTCAGATTATGAGTAAAATCGTAACTAACAACATACCAGTAGATTGCTATCAATAGTACTGATTACAGCTGGCAGAGAGAACACTGTCTGCTCTGTCCTACACTGGGGAAGATTCGGAGTGACTTCACTGATGATTGATTTTAGAGAACGGTGATTGATTACCTTTGCCTGTCCTGATCCATGCTGTTGATGATTTGGTTCCTCTGCTCGATGATGGTGACCAGCTCTGCCATCAGCTCCTGCTCCCTGCTGCGGTCCTCCTCACTCCACTCTTTCTCTGAGAGAGGAAGAGACAGGCACTCTAAGCTATGGCCTTCTTTTATGAAGACACGTCTGTGCCTTTGATTGAACGCGTGTGACGTGAGGACGAATGCTCAGAAAAACTGACTAGGCGTAAGTATGCGTTCCGTCACTGATTATGGCACGACATCGATCGCGGCTGTTCACTGTGAGTAAATGTGCGTTCTGTGACTGACTGCAGTGAGTAAAGGCATGTTCAGTCACCTGGCTTGTTGAGGAGACACCTCAGTTCATATTCCACGTCTGCTTGTCTCTCCTCCAGATTCTGCTGCTTGGCCCTGGAGGAGCAAACAAAAACACACAACTGCACGTGACGCCACACGCGCTACATCCTCTCTCACACAAACACACACCCCCCCTCTACTCTAAACTCAGACGTTCCTACACTGCGTCTCGGACACTGAGGGCCATTTAGAACAGGATGGAACACCCAAAGAATACAGTGTACGTATGTAAATCAGCTCTGTCCTGCTCTGTACTGCAACAGCAGTCATGGGCTCTGTGGGCAGTCGCTCACTTGCGTAGGTTAGCTCCGTTCCGTAAAGACTTTGCTGCACAACATGCGGACTTCCTCAGAGGCAGACAGCAACGCGTGTTGAACAGCCCTGCCCTGTTATGAATGTTTGTGGCGGCTCGGTAGTCAGCGCACTCACGTGTAGACCAGCTCGGCCTCCCTGCGCACCAGCATGTGTTTCTCGTGGATCAGAGTGAACCAGTCCACCAGCATGTGCTCCTCCTCCTCGTCTGAAACACAGCACAGCCACACCTCTGACTACACCGCGCACGCGAAAGCCACACAGCCTTCTCATCAGCACATTTACGTGGGCTAACGGGGCCAGCAGTGTGGGGTCAGAGGAGCCTCTGTCATGTTCAGCAACTGACATTCAAACAACGGAGCACATCTTTAAAATTTTAAAACATTGCCCTGAATTTTTAATAAGGACTCAAAAGTACCTGTACATAAATAAGTTAAAATGTTTCATTTCAAGCAGTACTAACAGTAAAAACACAACAAAACAAAAAACAAGTGAGAACATCAGCAATGCTACTGTTTCTAACCATTATTGCATATGTTCAATACATCTAAAACAAAAATACACGCCTTACAGCCCAAACGTGTGAAAGCAATTCAAATGAAAATGATACATCAATAGTAGATATTTCACTGCATCTTCGGACATGACCACATACTTACTGACCCCTGCTGTCACCACACCTCTCACCATTCTGTCTCTCAGTAACCACACCCCCTCTCACCCTTTTGGCAGCCTATCAGTAACCACACTCCACTCTCACCCTTTTGGCAGCCTATCAGTAACCACACCCGTCTCACCCTTTTGGCAGCCTATCAGTAACCACACCCGTCTCACCCTTTTAGCAGCCTATCAGTAACCACACCCGTCTCACCCTTTTGGCAGCCTATCAGTAACCACACCCGTCTCACCCTTTTGGCAGCCTATCAGTAACCACACCCGTCTCACCCTTTTAGCAGCCTATCAGTAACCACACCCGTCTCACCCTTTTAGCAGCCTATCAGTAACCACACCCGTCTCACCCTTTTAGCAGCCTATCAGTAACCACACTCGTCTCACCCTTTTAGCAGCCTATCAGTTACCACACCCCACTCTCACCCTTTTAGCAGCCTATCAGTAACCACACCCGTCTCACCCTTTTGGCAGTCTAGTAACCATGTTCCCTCTCACCGTTCTGGCAGTCTCTCAGCCTCTTCTCCAGCTCCACCCCTCTCTGCTCCAGCTCGTCCAGCTGCCTCTCCAGCTCTCCCATCTCCACATGGATTTCCTCTGCCGGGATGTACTGATCTGACTGAACCTGGACGTGGAACCAGATGGTCACATGGTCAAACGTGCCCCCATGATTGGTAGACGCACCCAGCCTAACATACCCTGTGTCCATCACTCTGACTGTCCAGTACAGAAACAGTTTGCTCCCAGGTGAACAGACGCTCTCAAAAGCAGGCAATCACATGACCGAGCATGAACACACTTCCTCATTGACTGAAGAGCTGATTACTGGTTACCGTAAAAATAACCTCTCTATGAGGTTGATCTGGACTCCAGAAGCTTCCAGTGCTTGACCCTCACCTTCCTCTTGATGAGGGGGAATCCGTGTCCAGGGGCTGGGGGTCGGGCTGGGCGGGGGCCCTTGGGAGGCCTGGATTTAGGGGAGATGTAGGAGGGCGAGGCTTTTCGGTTGAAGGGGTTCTCTTTACATGTCCGCTAGCAGGAGGAACAGAGAGATTTGTGGTTAGCCTTAAACCTGCACCCTGCTTATGTAACACCATGGAGAAATTACCATCCAGAAATGCTCTTCACAGTCTTTCTTCTTTTTTGCTGTTACTGTTACAGCCTATGTGCGGGGCCTACGTTACAACTCCTACTGAAATATATTTTACTGCAATATAACTTTGCCACTTTATTTTACTCTGTACTCTTTCAGACGTTAGTGCTCAACATTATATGCAAAGAATGTCAATATCCTGCAAAAATGACACACATTTTCAGCCCAAATATGAATCATTTCATGGTCAAACTAGTATCATTCTGTATTTGTCCTTCTTTTCCCTTCCTTGCAACATGTTTTTAAACTGTGTCTCAGCTGTATTGTTACAACAGTCACATCCCCCTGTAATTCCTTACCTTCCACACTGTGTATTACTGTAACATTATTAGGGCTATAGTTTTATATCATCAACGTGTAGCAAGCCTTATCTCAGTAGAGAGCTGTTCCCTTACCTTATTGGTGGGAGGGGGTGGGGGAGGAGCTCCCGTTTTTGCAAGGGGGCTTGGGGTGGATGGAGGTCTGGGAGGCGGGGGCCGAGCAGCCTTTAACCCAGAGCTCCGAACGGACTGTGGAGTGGCTGGAGCTGAACTGGTATTGGCTGGCGGGGGCGTTGGGGAGGGGCTAGGAGACACATGAGGCTTGTGATTGGCGGAGGACTGAGCGGGCTCACTGATTGACGGCTCGGAGATGCTCTTGGTGAAAGGATGGTCCTGATCGGCGATCTGGCCACCCGGCGGAGACTTGGATGAGCCGTGGTCTGAGGAGGAGGAGAGGCTTTCTGTGCTAAGAGCTGGGGAGGGAGAGGTAGAGGAAGGCTGAGAGTGAGGAAGAGCTGGGTAGACAGAGCAGCCAATAAAACCAAGAGGAGAGGAAGATGGGAAGGACAGTGAGTGGGAGAGAAAAAAAAAAAACACAATAATCAACAATCATCACCAAGCTGAAATGTCTGCCTACTTTGTAAAAAAAAGGCACTTCAGCTGGACATTAACCAACAAGACATAAAGAGTGGATAATCACTATCAGATGAAATGAGCAAAGTCACCATTGACTGATAATGGAGGTTGGCACACTGACCTGTGGGAGAGGCCCGTGGGGCTCTGGGGGCGGGCCGTTTCTTACTCCGCGGGCTGACCCTATTGGCCGAGCCGCCTGCACTGACTGCGCTGGGTGTTTGAGAGGGACTGTTCCCGCCGGCTGCCTCAGCTGCTTGAGTGATTCCATACCAGGGGTGGCTGGTCACCACAGAGGGCGGCGCCAGCATTCCAACTGACTCAGCGCCCTCTCCTGGCTCTTCCTCCCCCTCCTCCCCCTCCTCCCCCTCCTCATCATCCTCCTCAAAGGGATTGCTGGGCTGCGGAGGGGTAGCCGGCCTAGACCCCTCGCCCCTGAGAGAAGGCACGGAGCCAGAACGCGGCGGGGCAGCGATATCGGTAGGAGGGGGCGGGGCTGGTTTTTTCCTGGGCTCTGACTGGACAAGGGCCAACCAGGGAGGGTCTTTGGATTTGTGCGTTTCACTGGGCAGGCTGGAGCTGGCAGAGAGAGATGGGGAGACATTCACAGGAGTGAGACACACACACACGCAAATGAGGGAAGGGAAATTACCACACGCATGATTAAGTCTAGACCTGCCTCTTCTCTGATGGAGAACCACGCGCACAGACACAGGCGTATACACACACCAACTACATGACATGAGTGAGTGAGATGACTCCTGCACTGAACAGGATCCATCACGATGGGATGACTGCATTCCAATCCGGCCCTCACACCTCCCCCAGCCCGTGCGAATCTGCCAGATTCAAGGACATCCCAAAGCTTAGGGAATGAATTCCAGATAAAGAGCACAGCCTACAGAGCTCTGCATTACATCTAGCGCTGGCTCAATGCTGTCAAGCCTGTGCAGATCCATTTCACAATAAGTGTCCACTGCCCGGTTTTCATCCAACTTAAATTTGCTAAAATATGAGTGACACAAATATACGAGTACGAGTATACAAATGTATAGTATGTGTAAATCAAAGAGGCTATATTTAGATGCTTATGCTTGAGCGATAATACAAAAAAATATAAATATAGATTAATATCAAATGAATGATATATGAATGAACTATTAAAACAGTATTGTACTGTTACATGACATTTATATCGTTCAGAATTTACAGAGCGATTGCCAAATTTGTACCATTTATTTGCAAATAAGAATAGCTAAATTTATAAATGCTTCTGGTTTTTATACATCATTAGTTCAGAAATTGAGAACACTGAACTCTCATATCTACTTTGCTGTGCATGCAGGTGATAATGTACACTGTATATATTGACATTATTTACCGCACCATGGGCTATTAAAGGTTTTAAAGACAGGTTATGGTTTTCTCACTTTATTCTTGTAATAAAGCATGTGGGCGACAATGGCGAAGGCCAATGCAGCTGCCGAAGCACATGTTGGTTTAGGAGATTGGAGTGAATGGGGAAGTGTGTCCTATTATGCATTTTAATACCTCCATGAGGTTAAGTCCTTTTCACTTGTGTGGCCCTCATCTGAGATGTCAGCAAAACCTGACAGGGTGTCACTCACTGCAAGGGGATAGGGGCTACAGGCTAACGCTGGACTAGGGTGTAGCCATACAAAGCAATTTACATTCCCTTTCATTAAAACTTGCTAATGACCCTCACCTCCCTGGAGAGTGGGACCTCTCTCTAGGTCTCGGAGCAGGTCGGTACGTATCACCAGGATCCCCTGCGGAAGATGGAAAAAAAAAAGGGGAGGGGGTACAAATTATTTTCAGCAGAGCAGTCTTTCCTCCATGACCTTTTTTAGCACATCACTTGAGGAAATGAAAGCACAGTTCTAACTTGTTGCCCTTCTCACTCACCATTCAGCGTAGAGCTGTCTGTCGCTTTGGGTGGGCGGACCCTTGGCACTGGGCGAGGAGGAGGGGAAGGGTCAATTACCCGTCGGGGGGCAGGCACTGGCCGGCCAGTACCTCCCAAATGAACGGCTGGTGTGGAAGGCAGGCCATTGGCGGAATTCTCGTCCGACTGAGCTTCTTCTTTCTCCTCCTCTTCATCACTGTCCTCAAAGGGATTTGGAGGTGAGGGTGGCTGAAGTTTGTCCTCCCTCTCTTGGCTTCCTTCCTCCTCTGTCTCTTTCACCTCCCTGTCTTTACTCCCATCCCTCTCTCTTTCCGTCTCCTCCCTCTCCTTTTCTGTGGCCTCCATCTCCCTTTCCGTTTCCTCCCTTTCTGTACCCCCATCCACATCCCTCTCTGTGTCCGCCACGTCTGGCTTTTCAGCCGAGCGAGGGATGGAGCGTTCGTCGCCCGTCCCGTCCTGCACGGGGGTCTTCTCCTCGCCCCTCACAGTGGGCGGAGTCTCAGGCGGCGGGGGCCTTCCCCCTTTCATCACCGTTGATCCCGTGAGTCTGCTGAGATCTGGTCGGCCATTTTGACTGCCTGAGAAGGACCTGGCAAAGTGGTGAGTGCAGACCAGGGAGCCGGCCTCAGCTCCTATTTTGTAAGAGCCAGGTAAGAGGGTGCTGCTGCACTCCCTACATCTGAGAGACGAATGGACAGCAGACAGAAAAAAGCAGTAAGGTGACTATGGCACCGCTGTAACGATCCTACAGATAGGCAGTTTTAATAGGTCAAAAAGCAATATTGTCATAGGCGCTCTCTAAATGTTATTGCATGAATAATAAATGTTTTGCAATGACATCATAAAACCATTCTGGCTGGAGAGTTAATCATTGCAGCTATCTGCACCACAACCATGCCTACACAGCGCAAATGCATCTAATGAGTAGATATTTAACTCGGCGAAAAACAGATTTACTCATCTTCAGTCACAGCACAGATATTGATGGCAAACCAGCGAGCGAACAGTACAAATTTTGAAATTGATCTCTTAGTTACCATGCCAATGCATACATCCTGAAGGCTTTCCCTAGACAGGTGTCTCATCAGTGCAATTTCAGCATTGTTTTACTCCAGAAACACTTGGTTCTGTAAAGAAACACATTTCTGACAGATTGTGCTACACTGCTCTTAGTCACCCAATGTAGACCCTGTGGAGAGCACGCTTCAGGAATATTCCTGCCATTTGGTCACGGTATATTACCTGAAGCAGTTGCGGTGGTACAGTTTGCCATCAACCAGAAACCTCTGCACCAGGTGAACGTGTTTCTGACAGGCTGCGCAGGTGCTACTCAAGGTGTTGCGTTTGGGGTGGTCATCTGCACCGGTCTGCGCAGGAAGGGTCAGCTAACACCAGCAGCGGGGGCATTGGTGGGGGGGGCAAGGGGGGATGTGGAGAAAGTTGGGGTGGGGGGTGGAGGGGAGGGAGATCAAATAGTCAGGATCGAGACTTGCTGGACTGTCTGATTTCTCTATTTATGAGTCTGTTACTTACGATCCTGCTCGTCAGTAAAATGTCATTGGATAGACAAAAAATCATAAATATTACAAGGGTATTAATATTAGCGAAAGAACTGTGTCATGTAATCAACAGAGGTTAGCAGAAGCAACTCCATACAACATACAACATTATGGAAAAGTGCCTGTTAGAAAAATTGCATTAGTAATACTGACCTAACTGACTTGACCCCCCCTATCCCCAAATCCTATTGTCTAGGCACAGGATCAGAGAGAGCGGGGGAGATCAAAGGCGAGAGAGAGGAAGAGGGAGAGGTGTGTGTTTCCGTCTGAAGAAGGGAAAGAAGCAGGAAGGGGGTGGGGGCAAGTGGGAGAAGGGAGAGACAGGATGTACAAGCTGTCTTTGCAGACTCCGTCTAGTGCTCCCCCCCAACCCCACATGCACAAGACACCAAACTAACTCCATGCTTCTGCTACAAAGGACATGACGGCTTTTATGTAGAACACTACTTCTTTCAGTCTCTATTCACAGGTGAAAATCTGTAGCCTACCATGTTAGCCTCACTACAACTGGAGTAAGTTCCCTGTCTATGACAATACACCCCAAAACTACTGCTAGCTTAGTTCATACTCTGCCATACACAACATCAGTCTTAAACCATAACATAATATTAATACACCCTCATCCTCTTTGCAAATTCTGTACCTCTACAGTGGGAATCACATATCACTTTGAATAGGAAAGAAATACCATATGACACCGTACCAAATCAAAACGTCTCCTAAGGTCAGGAGCCAGTCAACACATCCTAGGACAGGTTTACTAGACGTTATAATGTTGAGCAAATACTTTGACAGGTGGACCTTCCTGTGTCAACTGCTCTTAACACAAACTACCCTACCTGCGTTAATGTATCAAAGACAAGCAACTCATGCACACACAAATAGCCAGGTTCCACACCAAAACAGAGCCGTAATTATTCAGGACAGACGAAAGCTAAATATATGTTAGCATGCATGCAGCAATTACAGCCCCTCCCCCTTCGTACCCTGGACTCGTTGTCAGGGGCAACAGGTCTCTTCACTGCAGGTTCTGTGTGACCTGTACCACTCGGCCTCTTCATGCAGGGAGGGTTGGCTGAAAAGGAAGGACAGATAACACATATCAGAACCGATAAATACATTTTCCAGACAGGACTAGTGTATATCTTGTTCCAGCTTCTTCTCTCCTTCTTTATCTTGTCTTTTTCCTCATAGTTTTTCTACCCCATTAATTACACACATGCAAAGAGTTCAAAACAGGTGTAAGTCTGAACTTGGTAATTAACTATACTGTCCAGTGTGGGTATTATAATATGAAATACCTGTTCTTCAGTTATTTCCCCAATTAGTATGTGCTAAGCAGTTAAGCATGGATTGGGTGTGAACTGTAAGTCCGACACTGACCCAAGCCAGAGAAAGGATATCCTGAACCAAACCCAAACCCAAAGACAACTCTCTATTTTACTGCCCAACTCAAGCCTGAAATCATGTAAACGTACATACATGGTCCTGATTATCATTGTAATATGTTTATGTGAATGACAGTGAAAACTGTACAGTAGTAGGGAAAAATAGCTACTGTGAGGCTGCAGAAGCAGTTAGTAGGTAATCACAGTACATATTTCTACCCGTAAAATTAGCTCGACAGCTACCTTGCTCTAGTCGTATAGCAGTGTGAGGTAGCATGAACTGCATTAAGCACATAACTGAGAGAATAAGAATAAAAATGAGACAGCCACCCCAGAATGAAAACACAATATCCACATAAAACTCAGCAGCTTAAAAGGAAAAACATCTCGTCCTACCAGTGGCGGTCATCCAATCCGTCCTTCACTTAATGATAATCATTGGGCTGGATAAGTTAGCTGACGATATCAACTGAAACAAACTTCCAAACTGATGTTTTGCAGATCTGGTTCACTACCACAGTTAACTCTCCCATGTATTTTGTCAACAAGCTGTGCTGATACCCCTCAAAATCACATGCTGCAGTGGCATGACATGAAGATGATATGAAATGATAACTAGACTTTCGAGTTCCAACTGTTTCAACTGATGCCTATTTTAATTTATGATTTCATGTAGACACTGTCACAGACTAACCTACCAGTGTAAGTAAAAGTAAGAGAAGTATATGCTTGGGTGTGGGTGTGTGTGTAGGTGTGTGAAGGTAGTTGTAGGCAAAAAAAAAAAAAAACAAAGAAATCAAAAATGGCCCAAGGCAGAGATACATAGTAATGACAAATGCAGGCTCGGGCCCAGGATATGTTTCCGGGTTTTGGTTAATGTCCCTCATATAACGATTTTTTACTGCATGTTTTATCATTACATTACATTAAATTACATCACATGCGTTTAGCAGACACTCTTATCCAGGGTGACTTCCAGCACAATAAAACATAAGTGCATCCACTCATTACGGTTTGTATAACGACGGGTGCAGGAGTGAGGATTGTCTTGTTTTTGTGTTTTCTACTGAAGTATAGGCCTGTGTTTTGCTGTTTTGTCTAGCTACATCTTTTTTTTTAGACAGTTGGCTGGTTTAGTATTTTGCGGTGGCAGGTTAAGAACTTTGTACCAGGCAAGGAAAGTGGCTAGCTGCATTTGTACAAAAACAGCACCATGCAAGTCTGAGCTGGCGTATATCACGTAAAGCAGGAAGAGACAGTGTCATTGCAGACTCTGGAGAGAAAATCCAGAAAGTCCATGGAGGTAAATTTGAACCGGACTCTCACAGAGATGACTATTGTTTTGGTGGAGGAACAAGAGATGCAAACTCTCTTTTTGTAACGAGCCCTTTACCCAACGTTTGTAGGGGCTACAACGATCACAGTCGTTGTAAATAACAACTATTTGTTACTTGCTGGAAGTCAGTAAATAGTGTTTGTTTTGGTCCACAACAGCCTTAGTGCTGGATCGTTTTGTATGACAATGTTCATTGTCGTGGGAACTCGCTAACCTGTATTTTGGAGTCACCGCCTCTCATCAGTTCCCTGGAGCCGAGTTGGACGATTGCCTCAGTTTGTTTTTTTGTTTTTTTTAATAAAAATCAAACTAAACTGAACACACCACCACTGTGGCTCCGGTGGCTGTGGAGCCCAGAGGGCAGTTGGCCCTCGAGGAGATCCCAAGAGTCGGGTGAGTCAGCAAATTCACCTCGGCTATCTTGGATTGGGAGGTTTGCCTCGTGCCACCTTGTTGTTTTTCTTACACCCGCACAAAACAGAATTACATTCAGTTGGCAATTCCCCTTGCAGATGTTGTCAGCATTTGTTCTTGAACCGGGGTAGGCAGGCGTAACAGCACACAAATAACCCAAAATAATACCCGTCCTGAGCCCTATCTCTACCATCATATCCTGTCGGGCCCAAGTCAGCTCTCTCTTCTTGAGTTGTTAACCACTGTACTGAGAAACCACATAGCACCGTATCTGCAGAGCATTGTGCACAGCAGAGAAGCACAAATCCAACAACAGTGTCAGTAAGAAGTGTTGGTGACTGGAGTCCGTTGCAGTACAGTGCATGTACCCTGTGCTGCGCTGCAGATCTGAAACAAGGCAAGTGTTGGCTGTGTGTTGCGTGCGTGCATGCGTTTCTGCATCCATACCCTGAGACTTGTTGGTGAAGTAGTTGTAGTACTGGGAGACGTAAGTGATGATGCTCAGGCGATCAGGCACTTTCATGGACACCATATCCTCGGGGTCCAGCAGGGCTGGGATGCCCAGCTCCGACTCGGCAGTCTCAAACGCCTGCAGAGTGGTGGGGATGGGGGTGAAGAGACACGGATAAAGTTCAGCACAGTCAGTGCACTTCTCTTTCAAACTGTTTGGAGTTCATTTTGCTGAATGTGAAAGAAGGAAGTCATTTCACAGAAGAGATGTCAGTGAATCTGTGCTAGGAAAGTGAAGAAGGAACAAAGCAATAATACCTATACATGTGGCTACACGGTGCAAATTGCACTTTTTTTCCAGCACTTCAGATTGAGCAAGTGTCCTCATGTGACAGTCACAATGACACTCTCATTGTTCTTTCTCCTATTTAAAATGTGAGACACAGGCCTCTCCAGAGAAGCAGGCAGAGGCACAGCCAGTGACAGAGAGAGACAGATACGGGCTCTGCTGCTATTTTGTGTGCGTGCTTGCTGTTATTAATGTCCGTGTCTCATGAAAGAGTGGTATCTGCTAGTGTGAAATCAGTAAAGCCTGTTTAAACATGTTTGTGCGGATACTACATTACATCACTTATTTGAACAGATGCCTTTCCCAAAGTAGCCTTCTATAGCTTTTATTTTTAGATTTTTATCCACTTATGCAGCGTGATATTCAGAACAGCTGTCCAGGCTATGTACCCTGTGCAAGGACACCGTTTGCTGTAGTCCAGCCCTGGAGGCTTACTGTGTTTGCAGGTTATCTTTCCAACTGAGTCATTCATTGGATACTTATCTGGATTTGGCAGCAGTTTAATATTGGCTATTGGTCTTTACTGGAGTTACTGGTTTCTGGACAAGAATTTCTTCCTACAGGTTCCAAGTTATTTCTAATCATTTGAACAGCTTTAATACATTATACACAGGTTTACTAATCTAAAGCAATTCATTTTTAAATGGGGCAACTGAGCAACGAATTAACCTTAAATGATTCTGTGGCTCCAAATGTGTTCAAGGGGCAGACATAAACAAAAATGTACTCTAGAAGAAACTTCATGTTTACACACATATACCTGCAGCTTTTTGTCCACATAGACCGGTGGTGAAAGCAGACAGGATGTAGACATGCCAAATAAAGGCCAGTATTCAGTGAACAGTTTAAATCTGATAAACAACTGACAGCCCAGTGGGAAAGAAAGCCGGCATACAGGGTGTGCCCCCAAAAGCCTGAGCTGAGAAAAACTGCTCTAGGGTAGAGCAGAAATGTCCTACCTGGATTTTGAACCAGCAGCATTCTAGTTACAAGTCCACTTCCCTAACTCTTACTCTCTGCTGCAGCCATGAAAAATTCCTTTCACAAATGAAAACCCTGAATATGCAAATATTAAAAAAATATGCCGCTGTGGTCTGCAGACATGACTGGAGTCTGCCAAAAAACTTTTTGTACACAAATGCCCAGTAAACCATGAATTTAAATAAACTCTGATGACAGTCAGGCTATTGTTCAAACACAGTTTCATACAGCCCAGCACTGACTGATCAATATCAGCAGCAGTGGCAACAGCACTGATAAACACACATTAATAATTTAAAGGATTATACTGTTATATATAATGCCTGCTTTAATCTTGAATCAAGACTGACAAATGTATAGAGAAATAGCTGCCACCACTGTTGATAATAATTAATGAAACCAATGAAAATAACCTCACAGATCTATCATTTAAATGGTGCCAATATTGATTTATACCACTGTAACTGAGCACAGAGTACCCATACAGATATGAGATTAAGTTCAATCAGTCCAGATGCAAAACAAACACAAACATCCGCAGCTTGGGCTTAAATGCTAATGGGAGCTACAGCAGCTATCCCCAGGCTATTGTGTCTCACTCTTGTCCAAACTTTCCTCTCTCTGTCTCTCCTGCTTGCCCTGCCTCTTTCTATCCTTCACCCCCTTTCCGTATCAGTCTCCAGCAGGGACCAGTAAACAGGCGCACACACACGCACACACACACACACACACACACACACACACGCACACACGCACACACGCACACACGCACACACGCACACACGCACACACGCACACACACATATACACATACACACTCATACAGTCATACAGTCTCTCTGTCTCGCTCGTACACACACACACACACGCACAAACGCGCACACGCGCGCACACACACGCACATACACACACACACACACACACAACCCCGACTGACCAGGCAAACACAGCATCATGTGCTTGGTCATGCCATTTAGGTCAATCCGTTCCAGTGGAAACAGCCCCAGACTGAGACTTACTTGGCACACTATATCCAAAGACACACCTTATCCAATGTTGTGCTGATGCCTTTTCCTTCACAGTGGACAGAATCACAAACACACACCAACAAAAACTGGAAGTGTGCAGGAGGTAGAGTCTCTACAATAACACCAGAATGTTATCTCTTTCCCTCCCTTACCTTTGGATCATACCATGGCTCTGGTCCAACATGGTACTTACAGCTATGAAGTCACTACTATGTCTACAACCAATTACTACTTCCGTACCACCTATCATTAACCAAAATTGTAATTATAAACTGAAGTACAGGACTCACCAGACGGTTGTTTTCATAGACATTGTCTTTGGAGAGCGAATCAAAGTCTCTGGAAGAAAAAGGTAAAATAAACAAGAACATTTAATCCAATGGATAAACATCTAAAATCAGTGTTTCAACTCAGACAACAATTCCATTAGATTCAGAGAAGTGTGTGAATAATAAGGTCAAGCATAATTTGTAATGTAAATCTGTTTCTGCATATCTTCACAGGCCAAATATTGAGAAGTAGGGTAATACCTGTATGTTTCTTTGATGGTTCCCTTTTTACTTGTTAGCCCTATTTGCTCATAGATCAACACCATTACGTTTGAAAATGGATGAGGTAAAGACACAGAAAAGGCCTCTGCTCCAGTTCAAGTTAGAAAAACTGACCAGTGAAGCAGCACAAACAAAGCTCTGTTGTACTAATCTAACTCCCATGCCTACAAATGCACTTAAAATAATGCAACAAGCATGTCCCTCTCCTGGCTGTGGGGGCTTTAACCCTCAACAGTGCTACAGCTGGCAAAACCTGGACTGACTCAAGCTGTTGTGCAACTTCTTCGGTCCCCAAATACAGCGATCCCTGCTGTTTTTTTTTTTTTTAAACAGCTCACTAACAGTTTTGGCGAAATACAAAGAGAATGTGAGCAAATGCTGATCCTGTATGATTCAGCAGGCTTGCCTGCGTGTTCATCTTCGTCCAAATCACCACGTCTTTATGAACCACATGAGCTGGCCTGCTTGAATAGTGCTGACTCTTGGGCTTCTAGCGTTGGGGTTTGGGGTCTTTTGTGAGAGTCGGAATTTAAGACGCTCAGAAAATACAGCGCTGCGGTTTCGATGGGGCTACCCGTGACACAGGGGAAAAAAGAGCGAGAGGGAGCCAGACAGAAAAAGGGAGAGACTATGAGGATGCAGGAGACATGGAGAGAAAGAAAAGTAAAGAAACACAGAGTGGGGAAAAGGAGTGAGGGCGCGAGGGCTACGACGAACACGGTGTGAGAAAGAAAATGCGTGGGGAGGAGGGGAAGTGAAAGTGTGAAAGGGAAGAGAGAAAAAGACACATTTAAGTGGCAAATGAGAGAAAAGGAACAGGACAAAGCAAGAGGTAGGATGAGAGAGCTACAAAAACAGCAACACAGTGAGAAGCGACCTGGACAAACATAGCCTGACTGAGCATAACTTCAGGAAAAAAGCAGTGTCTCAATCTACTGCATGACCTTTAAAAAATATTACTTGCACAAAGAAAAATATGAGTTTAGTATTAAACCAGAGGTGAAGTTTCAGCTGATTTCAGTGCACACATCTGCAACCCTGACAGTACAGGTGATAAATTAGATGAGTACAGGTCCTTTCTGGTGTAAAATTCCCCAGGGCAATGCTGGCGGTCTGTGTTGGAAGAAGGGATTGGCTGTTCCCTGGATTACAGTTCACGCCTCAGACTGCGGGTAAGAGACCTTTGGTGTGCGCCAGTATGCACTCAGGGCTGTGTGTCAGAGCAGAATTAGACAGAAATCCACAGTGACAGGCTGAGTCCCCAGCTGCAGATTAAAGTGACTGTCTGTCTGGATGAGCCTGAGGACGAAGCTCTGCAGTGTTGAAATGGGTTGGCTGAGACTCAGATACACTGCAGTTCTCGCTCCCCCCCCCCCCCCCCCCCCCACACACACACACACACACATACTCATACACACACACACAAAGGCTAAAACGGTGCAGTGCACACACCCTCTCTCACACTGACTCACACCTTGCTGAGCGTCATGCGACTATGACAAAACCTACAGGAAGAGTCACAGACTCACACACACTCACACCTGCAGGCACATACAGCAAAGCTGCGTTGTCATTAGGCAAACATTACTCCATAACATATACACAGCTGATGTATGTTTTTACATGGATCACGTCTGTCTATATTTCTGATAGGATTATGAGGTTATGCATTCAATAACTGAGTGATACTGCTGTTACACTGAATAACTATGAGTATGTAAGCATTCTTATGTCATTTGTTCTCCTCCTCCGCCTCAAGGATTTCCAATCTGCCTTGCAGTGTGCCATCATAGCAACAATCCTGTCATGTAAACGCAGCAAATGTGAGTGCAGCACAGCAAAGCCCCCTTGGTAAGCTCAGAGAGTGCGTGCTGTGTACACAGGGCGAGGTGTGTGTTATTACAGCAGAGACCAGAACTGTCAGCACACATCAGACACAACACAGTGGCTCCCACCTTCTCCCTCCAGGGGTGGGTGTGTGTGTGTGTGTGTGTGTGTGTGTGTGTGTGTGTGTGTAGCAGGGGCAGCCGGGCATAGGGCTGAGTGGTGCACAGAGGCACAATAATAAAGCCTTCATTCAAAGCCAAGTTTGCTTAAAAACGGCTTACGTAAAATGCCTGGAGAAACATATCAAATCCGCTTACTCTCCACACCGGTCGTGTGGCGTTTCCAGGACCTTTGCAAACACTGTGTATCCTACTGGCAATATGAACCAACAGCAGAGCTAGCCGAGTTCGAGCTAAAGGCCAAAATTTGTCACACCAACAGTACTTTACCAGCTCAAGCTACTCAATCTAAAGTTTATTTGTAATCCAGGTAAGTGTAAACCTGACAATCAAATAATTATCCCTTTGTCAACATACGACATAGAACAGGACCTGACAGGAGTGTTGGGACACACCCTCTCTGAATACAGACCTATACACTGGCACCTGCATTTTCCACATCAACAATATTATGAACAGGGGGGAAATATGATCTTGCAAAAATACAAGGTTAGCTCATGCTTGAATGAGAATCCTATTGACATTCCCCTCGTGCTGTTGTCCGTCAGATACTCACACACACACATAATAACAGACTAAAACTACAAATGTTATATGAAACAAGACATTTCAAAACAAAAAACGAACGGTTTCACCCTCAAAATACCCAAGGCTGCGTGACCTTGATCCGGAAATTCCGACTGAATTGGTGAGGCTGCGGGACACAGTTGTGAGATGGAGTGCAATTCCACATCGTAACCAAATACAAGCAATGTGGAACTAGTCTTGTTAATGCAATCTTATTAGACGTCTGTAGCTCTCTAACAGTGTGAAATAACTGGGAACATCAATCCGTTTGAATGCATCTAGCTGGTTATGTAGCTGGCTGGCTATGCCATCTGAACATCTTTGCGTATCTCGCAAGACGCCGTTTAGACCACAGCAGCTAGCCAGCTTTGTTACCCTAATTAGCTAGCTAACTTCGTTCATCAGCTATCGAGTTGGACTGCTTCATTATTTGCTAACTAAATTGCACGCAATAGTACGTATCGATACGTTTTTAAACAACTTGAAAAACACGTTTGCTACATAGCTAGATCTACGCGTCACTGTGGCAATAAAATTATCTGTAGCGACACTGATTTGTTGCTAATGACATTTATTTTCTACTGTTTCTAGACTTATCAGGCAGAATCAACTATCAGGACCACACCAGCAAGCTGGCCGACAACGAAAATTACAATTCTGATCATTGTAACTAGCGTTAGTAACACTTAATTCAAACTTTGTAACAAAACTGCTAGTCAAACATAACTTAATAAAGTGTGAAACACCCGGGGGAACCGACACAAAATTGAAACATGACACTTGCATCACTCGCCGACAACTGCCAACATTTCTACTCCGCCTGACTTGGCCCCAGTTCCGCTAAGACACTCAAATAGATCCCGTGGATGGGTGGCCCAAACCGGCGTTACCGAGAAGGGGGAGAGGTGACTGAACAAAGTTCGCAGAAAAAAATAATAACTTGGTTTAATAGGTACTTACATCAAGTCCGGTCTGTGTCTGTGAATAATGGCACAAAACGCCAGACCATCTCTGAAGGACGTTGACATATTCTTTATTTCCACATCGTTGTAGTTCTCGCACTGTATCCGACACCATTCTTGCAAAGCCTTCAACGACCCCATGTTCCAAAACAAATCGTTTTTTAATCAAGCGAGCTAACTATCTAAATTAGCTAGCTAGCTACATCCGTAATATCCCCACATATTGAATGAGTGGCTGAACGAAATCAAAATTATCCTGTTCTTAAAATGTGAGCTATCTTCTGCCGTGCCTCATATTAGGCAACACCCGTCTCCAGCCTAACGTGTATCGACTGGACAGATAACTCACGTTAGCTAGCTACCCCACCGACAACCGGAATATTCCACAATAGCTGCACTACCTAGCTATGTAGTTAACGTTAAAAGTTGCTTCATTCACAGTGAATGGATTTAACGCTTAATTCATCGATTAAAAAAAAACGAAACATATACTCAGTAAGGCAGATAACGCTATAAATGAAACTCGCCAAATTGGTATTTTTAAGTCAGTTTTGCCAGCCAATCACCTTGAACGTAGCTCTCGCCCTGCAAGCCAATATACACTGAAAAACCCACATAGCTATCCACGCTACTCTGTGGGCATATAACGTTGGTTGTAATTGGTAGAAGAAAAGTAACATTTCCTAGCTAGCCAAGAGTTATCTGGCTAATTCAACCAATGTGCCAAAGTGTGCAAACTACATTAAACGCACGTTTCAACTCCGTTAACTCCCCCTTGGACTGAACATGACTAGTTAGACAGACAATGTAGTGGAAAGTATTTTACTGAAAAAACACAGTTCTTGATAGGATTGTTGCTATTGCTGAGTACAGTCCATTTGATTTGGTTCCGCTGGTATGCTGGTCGTGCATGAGCTCTCTAATTTGTAATGCAGCTGGCTAATAGATCCAGAGGCGGTTGTTTCACACACATCTGTTTTCCCTTTCCCTACAAACCCTTATATCTTCGCATTACAACTAAAGTTGTAAGTGAAGAAAAATGCACAGTCTCATCATAACAGTCCGCTGCACTACCATCTATGTAAGCTTTCCAATCGGATGTGATTGTGTGTCACCCGTGACCCGTCCACACATCACTCGCAACGAATGCGGCGTGTGTGTATCCATTGTTGCCAAGTCTTCAGAGAGGAAAACTGCCAGATTTCCAAAAAGTCGCTATTTGTAAAGCCATTTCGGTCGGGACAGGACTATGGGAATTCAGAAAGAAACGAAGCTTATTTTCTCTTTTATTAGTGAATTTCTGCTACCTTTTAAAGCTACATGCATAAATTGCATGTTTTGATGGCATAACTAGCTGGCAACCTTATAGGCTGTGCGTGTCACCAAGTGGTTCTAAGTTTCTGCAGATCTGGTGACAAAAACTTGGCATTAGTGTCCGTTTGTACCGCAGCATTGCCCTAAAGGGACTTACTAGCTGGCAGTCAGTGCTGTGCCAAAAGATGCTGCATCAGTGGTTCAACCTAATATGGGATAGTGTCTCATGCTGTAACTATAACTTCACTTACGTGCTTCTGTCTTTTGTTCATTTAGGGTCTCAAGAGTTTTTTTTTTTCCTGCCAGGGGAGGGAAAGAAAGAAGCTCCAGTTTCCTTCTTCTTTCCTTCTCTTAGACAAATTCATCTTTATAATAATGGAAACTGACTCCATGCTTCTGAACAATCTCATCAAGGGGAAAAATGTGTGACACAAAACTATATGCTAATGAATATCTTGTGGCGCACCATATATTTCAGTGTGGTGAGACCAGAGGAAACCTCTTTGACCAGCACAAACCAAAATCTGTATTATAGGTTTGACATGAACGAAAAGTGTAAAACCCCTGCTCAACCAGCAACAGTTTTGAGATTTAGAAGGATGATGGTCAACTTTAGTCTGAAAGAACAAGGAAACAAGTGGAGAGATAAAGCCTCAGAAAGAGGGCAGAGAGCATATCAACTATAAGTTCCATAAGAGCAGTTTCTGGACTATGACCTGGGTGAAAAGCTGATTGGAGTTTTGTTGCTTGTCCTGCTCTTTGAATTTGGAACACAAGGTCAGTGGCAACACCTGAGTAATTTTCAGGAATTTTCAGAAGAATTTTCAGAAGAAGAGAGCACAATTATATAAGTTGGATCCCTGTCCCCACCTACAATGCCCCTTCTGCACTTCCCTGCCTTCCTGAGTAGACCTGAAGATTAAACCATCCGTTAACACTGAAGTGGTGAACAGAAATCAAGAGTGACACTTTCAATGTCACTTGATCAAAGCTCTTTATTTAAAAAAATGTTCTCAGTCCACCTCGACTGTAGGTGGTGTACAATTCATAATTGTAAGCACAATTACTGACAAATATTATTGGGGCAGCAAAGGTATTTTTCAGGCTATCTGCTTTCACACAAAATAATAATCAACGTCTTCTTATAATACGGGTCAGTCAAGAGTCTCTGATAAAGAAAATCCACATACGGTGACTACAATGCAGAGTTCAGTTCGCGATACGTAAAAGATATACTGAAAATGGTAATATAGTAGCCTAATGTAATGACCTGTGTGTTGCTTGGTGTTGCGTGCATTGTGTGGTGTTTGCACGGTCCAGTCTGGCCATTACCCTGCTCTCTGCCCGTCGCCGCAGTGCATGGAATGTTGTGTCTGTCATGCACTGCGGAGGGTTGGCGGAGCAGCCGGGGGCGGGGACCCCCAGGTTATCAAGAATTGCACTGAAAAGACGTCTCTCTCTCTCTCTCTCTCTCTCTCTCTCTCTCTGTTGGTTTTGTGAGTGAGAAACGGTTCTTGGCGTGGACCGCAGCCAGATGAATAACGGCCCGAGTGCCCGAGCAGTAAAACTGCTGTCCAAACGATCTCTCGGTGTCTGCTGCGTGAGTGGCAACATTACAGTTATAATCATTACAGATTATTTCCGTTTACAAGTATTGAAAACAATTGCATTGATATTAACAAACACCTAAAAAGAATCCACGCCAACCAGTGCTCCGTTTACAGAGAAGTGTTAATTAAGTTGTGCAGGCTCACGCGTCCGGTTTGAGTACCATGAACTGTACTTATTAAGCAGACCCCCGACTCGTATCCTTGACAACATAACAGCGAGGACCCTATACGTTCACTCTGGTTCACTGGATCCTCCCAAAATGAGCAAAGCCTGACGAAACGATCGCGCGAGAACAGCGGGTCCATACATCGCGAGACTCGACTGGCACGATCACGGAATCCCCCAGAAAGATGGCGGCGCCGCCAGAGGAGGATAGCTTGGAGTCTCGCATCAGTGAGTCATACGGAGCTAATAGAGATCCATTGACATATGTTAGAGTCAGGAACTCTAGAGAAGAAAGAGATGCAGTAGGGGGTGGTAGTTTCAGAAGTATGAGGGATGTAATACGATGGTCGCGATTCGAGATTGTTGGCAACATCAGAAAAATGTTGTGAACTACAGTCTAGCAAAGGAGCAGTTTAGCAAACAGACCTCACCCTGCCATTAAAAGCGAATTGTGCCTTGACATGCTAAGTTAACGTTAGCTGCTTTCCTAAACTGATGGGTAGTGCAGGTGATTACAGTCTCCTGTTAATATGGCCGGTGGTCGAGGCAGGTGCAAATTAAAGCTAATGTTGGTGAGCTAGCTAGCTGGATGTGTCAATGTGGAAATTGGGGAGGAGTCACTTGTGGCAGAGTTAAGTCAGTCGACCAGTCAGCCAGATAGCAGGCTATCCAGATGGCTCATGTCAACTAACTAGCTAGTTAGCTCGTTAACTAGCCAGCTAACTAACAAAACGGCGTCTGTAAAGGGTCTCTTGGGGAATTTTGATAGACGTCATCTTTATTTTAATGTCAGTTATCTAACCCCGTTTTAACACAATAGAACACAATCATCTAGCTAGCTAGTGGTCATATCTTTGTAGACATGGCAGTTTGAACTTCACCCACTTACCCGGCTATGAAACCGAGATTCGAAGTGGTTTTGTCACTGAAACTAGGATGCTTTGTGCTTATATCTACAAGCGGGTGAAAACTGTTACGATTGTTATCATTTGTCAAACAATCGAAATAGTGAAATGGACTGTGGAAACTTTGGCCATGGAGCTTTTGCACACCCCTCAGTATCATCAGATGTGGATGAAAACATTGGTTGTAGCGTCCCATCTTACGAGAAACTGCAGCTTGCACACACGTTGCGACAGTATTTCGCCCTATCGGAAGCTATTCTGTTTGCCTTGGCGAGATGTCCACTGTATAGTCTTGGAATACGGTAGCTATTCAACTGTTCTGAACAGTTGTTATCTCACTGTTGCACATATTCGAATTTTGGTTCCCATCTCAAAAGGCGATGCATCCACAAACTAGGACAGTAGTATTTAATACAGTGTCTGAACATCTGTCGTAACTAACCATGCCTTGAGGCAGTAAGATTTCCAATTATTCAGTGTAAACAGTTTCATGAATGAACGGAAAACATATTGGAAACCATACTTGTGTAACTATGGATGTTGTACCCTCATCTGTTTTATTAGGTGCATGAAACAAGCAATCCCCTGTAAAGAACTGTATTTGCAAGAACAATTGAATAATTTCAATATTGATTACTTCCATAATAGTCACTGTGTTGATTACATGGCTGATTGCATTATCTGTCTGTACAGACAAAGCCACCAACCCTCTGAACAAAGAGGCAGACTGGGACAGTATCCGAGCCTTCTGTGAACAGCTCAACAATGAAGCGGAAGGGTGAGCAGATTCACATAAGGGATGGCAGACAATCTTGCCACACTTTGCCTGTTTACTCAGATGTCTCTGTTTTTAGCATCAGAGTGACTTTATCCACCGGTGTCATCGAACAGTAAAGATGATTTGTGTCTGCAAAAATCTGTGTAAAAAAAAAAAGTTGTTTGAAAGATGTCAATGATCTGGTTACTTTTGTGTCCAGGTCTGAATAACATGAAGCGTGCAGTGGTGACACATTAAGTTTACTTGTATGTGTCACTGTTTATTGTGTCTTGCCCTCAAAGTACATGTTAAGTGAACAGTCTCTGATTGCTTTGCTGTTGTTTTTGAAGGCCTCAGCTGGCCACCAGGCTTCTAGCCCACAAGATCCAGTCACCGCAAGAATGGGAGGCCATGCAAGCTCTCACGGTGAGGGGAGGGAATACAGCAGATCACTGAGATCACATTACATTTCTTCACACCGTTCATTTACTTTGCAAGCCTCTGCCCAGGGTGACTCGAAGTTAATAAATACCCAATGCAGCTGGATATTTCACCAAAGAAATTCAGCTTAAGCACATTGCCAAGGGGTACAACCACAGTGCTCTCACCAAGGGGGTTTTGAAACTGCAACCACTAGTCCAGGTCTCTATGTACATTACCTTTCTGGCAGATTTAGGGATCAGTGATGTTAGTGTATGTGTTTTTTTTGAATGGTATGAAAGAATCCATGTGGCTTGGGTAATGACAACCTTGTGCATGTACTGTATGTTGCTCTGTGATTATGCCTGGTATGTGTATGTACTTAATACTCAGACGCAGAAATGATTAATGCAGCTAATATTAATGATTAGTGTTGTCCTCTAGCTCTGTGTACCTACAGAAAAGACAGTGTTTTCATTAAAGGTGCACATTGTCACAGTGATACAGCTTGAGATTTTCCAAGAAGTTGTCCTGCATAATTAGTTGTGCTGTATTCTGTTACACTGTAAGGTTATGTCCATGGCATTTTTGCATCAGTAGTGTGCTGTGTATCACCAGGTGCTGGAGACTTGCATGAAAAACTGTGGGAAGAGGTTTCACAGTGAGGTTGGCAAATTTCGCTTCCTCAATGAACTCATCAAGGTGGTGTCTCCCAAGGTACTGAACTGATTGATACTTTACCACATGTTTCTGTACATGTTTTTGTGGGCGATCCATTACATTACAGTATATTATTATGACTTACATAGCTTACACTTTTTACATGTCATCCATTCAATACAGCTGGATATTTACTGAGGCAATTCTGGGTTAAGTGCCTTGCCCAAGGGTACAACAGTAGTGTCCCAGTGGGGAATTGAACAAGTAACCTTTTGTTTACAAGCCCTGCTCCTTACTACTATGCAATACTGCTGATCCGGTTATACTTGTGTGGTGGTATGTGATACATTGGTCAGTGTGCCAGTCTGAAGATCTCGCTCTCTCTTCTCTCTCTCAGTACCTGGGGACTCGAGCCCCAGAGCCAGTGAAGAAGAAGGTGCTGGAGGTGATGTACAGCTGGACCATAGGGTTGCCAGATGAAACCAAGATCTCTGACGCCTACCAGATGCTTAAGAAACAGGGTGAGCAAAATCACGCAGCAGCAGACCCTGCTGTGATTCTAATGACATGTGAAGGAAAGAAACATTTTGCTAAAATGCAGTTTCGCTACTAGGGTGATGCTTATTATGATAAAGAAATGCCATTACTATTACTGCTGTCTGGGGGCAGGAGATGTATTCCCTTATCTCTGATTTCTTTTTCTTTTTTTTTCCCCAGGCATTGTCAAGCAGGATCCAGTTCTCCCTGATGACAAACCCCTCCCACCACCACCCCCCAGACCCAAAAATGCCATCTTTGAGGATGAGGAGAAGTCAAAGGTAAAGGGATGTGAAAGAGAAAGGGATGTTTAATTCATGATGTATTTTGGAGATATTTAATAGTTTCACACCAACCTGCCTCTGTCTTTCTCTTTCAAATGATCTATTACGGATTTCCCTACTGTTCCTTTCCCCCAATCCCTTCTTATTTCCTTGTCTCTTTGTAGATGTTATCTCGCCTGCTGAATAGTTCTCACCCTGAAGACCTGAGAGCAGCCAACAAACTCATTAAGGAGATGGTCCAGGAGGTGAGTGAGTGCGCGTGAGTGCGTGTGTGTGTGTGTGTGTGTGTGTGTGTGTGTGTGTACCCCAGGGTGCAGATGAGTTATTTCCTTTGTGCACTTTACAAAGTTGAAGTTTCCTGTCATACCTGTTATTCAAATGATTCAGCGTGTTATTCTAAAGCAGTAAGTCTTTGAGTGCACTGTGTCTCTCTGTACCTGTACCTGTATTTGTACCTGTATCTGTGTGGTTCTGTCCTCTGTGTGGCTATGCTAGTGACAGTTGAAAGCCAGCAAACTCCACTTGCTTGTGGAAGTCTGTCTGTGTGTGTCAGTGTCAGCATGCCTCTGCCCCCTCACTCCCTCAGGACCAGAAACGCATGGAGAAGGTGTCAAAGCGAGTCAACGCCATACAGGAAGTGAAGGAGAGTGTTCGCCTGCTGACGCAGCTACTGGGCGAATACAAAAAGGAGAACTGCTCCCAAAGCAACGAAGAGCTCATCAAGGTCTGTGCTGTCGGGCACGTATACCGGTATTGCTGTGAATAACGGTGAATGTAGTACCTCCACGTTAAGACCACACAGCGGCACAGAACTGAGAAAGAGCCAATACTTTATGTACTCTCTGAATGTACTGTACACCTACACTTCACTGAGAGTTAACACAGTACATGTACGTTGTGATTGTGCATGAGTATTTTACTGTGAGTTAATAAAATATATGAATATTCTGACGGTACACCAATGCTTCACTGAGTTTATACTGTACATGTACATTCTGATTCTGATGTAGCACATCTGTACTCCACTGAGAATTAATAGAAAAATTATTAAAACATTCTGATGCCAACACTTCATTGAGAGATAATACATAATTGAGAGATAATACACCACCGTGTTACTCAGTCTTTACACCAGTATTTCACTTACAGTCAATGCAGTACATCAACACCTGACTTGGTGGCACTGACACTGGACATGACAGTACACTAATAACGCACTGTGAGAGTGTTAATATGTGTATGCACTATGACTGTGATGGTAACAAAGGGAGAAGAGCTAATGTGCTATGAAAGCTATGAAATGTACTTTAGTTTCTCTTTAATCTTTGTGAATTTTGTTTGTGTGTGTGTGTGTGTGTGTGTGTGTGTGTGTGTGTGTGTGTGTAGGATCTGTACCAGCGCTGTGAGAAGATGAGGCCCACACTGTTCAGATTGGCCAGTGACACAGAGGACAATGACGAGGCTCTGGGTGAGAACATCAGACGATTACACTACGTTTGCCTCTTTGCCCTGCTTTCAGCGGCTGTGAGAAGTGATATAGGGTGGTGAGCACACAGGGCGGGTTGTGGTAAGCGGATACAGAGCGCCTTCATTACCTTGTCTCTCGTTACCACGGCAGCGGAGATCCTGCAGGCCAACGACAGCCTGACGCAGGTCATCAACCTGTACCGGCAGCTGGTGAAGGGGGAGGAGGTGAACGGGGACAGCACCACCACGCCCAAGATCACAGGTGAGAGGAGGTGGCAGCTGGAGTGGACGTCTGATGTCTGATGGACAAATAGGAACAGGGTTTGAAGCAGCAGCCGACACAGCTGGCTTCCTTTCTCTTCAGGAAACAGCACGGCCCTCTTAGACCTGACAGGGTTGGACACCTCGCCTCCAGCGGCACCCTCTTACCCAGAATTCCCCTCCAAGGACCTTGGTCCGCAGGCCCCCTTCCCCGAGGTTGGAATCAGCCTTCTGGACGACGAGCTCATGTCGTTAGGTGAGAGCACACACGCTAACCTCAAAATTTCAGGGGATTACTCTGAGACCTTGTCTCTGTTTGACGGTCACAGCATCTCCTCCTCCTTCATATGTATCTCGCTCTCACAGGTCTGAATGAGGTCGCCGCCAGCTCCAGCTCAGCCTCAAACGCTGGGGACTCCTCTGCCTGGAACGCCTTTCAGGTGAGAATGGGACACACTCACACATGCGAGAATATACCAATCAGAATCTGCCATTTGATAGGTTATTGCATAGTAATAATACATATCGTACATATAAGTCCACAGTTGAGAGCTGAAATCCAAAGTACTGTGTAAGCTGAGAACTTGTCATCTTGTTCGTGATAGGTATGCTAGGTGCTCAATGATAAAAAAAATATGAGCCCCTCAAAAAACATTTTTTTTTTCTGCAGAAAGGTCTCTTCACTAATACACAATAACCATACAGTAGATATCCCTCTCTTGAGTGCATACATATAGAGACTCTCCACAGAAACTGCCTTTCACTCAAACAAAAATGTGTTATGAGACCTGTCAGCTTTTTACCACCAAGTTATTATTGACTTAGATTGGCCAGGTGTGTCTGCAGCAAGAGGAGGCTTTGCCCAGGAACATTTTTTATGAATCTGCATGTGCACATTTTGTTATCAATATGCAGAATGAACATGTGCACTCCTCAGTCACAACACTGTGGTTAAAACACTTCGACACTTTCATACTGAAAGAATTTAATTTGACCTGTCTTTGGAGCTTATTCCAAGACCATGGAGTTTACAGTATGTACAGCAGTGGGCAGCAGTGTGGCATAGTGGTATGGAACAGGGCTCATAATCGAAAGGATGCTGGTTTTGATTCCCCACTGAGGCACTGCTGCTGTACCCTTGGGCAAGGAACTTAACCCACAAATACCACAGTAAATGTCCAACTGTATGAATGGATAACATGTAAAAATTGTAATCTATGTAAGTCACTCTGGATAAGAGCATCTGCTAAGTGCCTGTAATGTACAACACTTTGGAATCATTTACATTTACATTTACATTTATTCATTTAGCAGACGCTTTCACCCAAAGCGACGTACAAAAGTGCATATAGTGGGCAAACAGTCTAATACAGTCTAAACAGTCTACAGTGGGGAATCAGTCTGCCAGTAGTGGATGCATGTCCTTGAGCAGTATTTTTTGTAATAGCAAATTAGAGGATTTGAGCCGGAGACTTATTCAGTGCGACCCGCGAGACTCAGCTCTGTCTGCACGTCTGTGTCAGTCCTCTGAGAGCGTGGACACAGACGCTCCGGCAGTCCCTGCCGCGGTGTTGAGGCCAGCGGTGACCACGCCCTCCCCGGCCCCGCCCAGCGGAGCCCCAGCCGGGAGCAAGGCCTTGGAGGAGCTGGACCTGCTGGGGAAGACGCTGCTGCAGCAGTCCCTGCCCCCGGAGAGTCAGCAGGTCAAATGGTAACCGTGGCGCCGCGCAGCCACACATCACACGTGCTTCTGCTCATCACTCACACAATTACAGTATGTCCTGCCTCAGCGCTACACGCAGGTCACATGACATGCAATAATAGACCGTACGGTTTATGATTTACAAAGCATCATTATTATAAATGTATGTAAAATTCTGATATACTTATTATAAAGAGCACTGTGCAGCAATGGTGGAGTGAATACATTCACAGCAAGCTGTAGATAAGTCATTTGAGAACCCTTGTACTTGTTGGCAATGTGTGTTTCACCACCAACCCGATTACATGCGTGTTATAACAGAGCATTCACACTAGGTGCGTTTACATGGAGCCTAATATTCCGTTATTAATAATCGGATTCAAGCTCAATCGGAATGAAAATGCCTCGTGTAAACACCTCGATCGGAATGAAATACCCCAATCCGATCGAGAATTCAATCGGATTTAGAGAGGTGGTGTAGATATCTGATATTCCGTTTGATAGGAAAATATTAGCCATGTAGATGCTCAATCGGAATGCCTTCTGCACTTGGGACTTTCTGCGCATGTTCATTACGCGAAGTAGTGATGTATTGATGTTTTACCACGCATGACCGAGTTAAAAAACATGGCGGCCAGTGCGAAAAATTGGTCGACAACGGAGACCACGCTTATGCTAAACATTGTCAAAGAATTAAGAATAGTCGAGCAACTAGATGGGCGCAAATCCTGCAACAACGAGCTGTTCAAGCAAGTTTGGGAGAAGCTTAATGAAGCAGGGGTAAACAGGTCTATTGACCAAATTAGGAACCGCTGGAAGGGGCTGAAGAGTGGGTATTGTAAGGCAAAATCTGACCAAAACAAAAGTGGTGCAGCCCTTACCAACCTTCCATTTTTTGGCATAATGGAGGAAATTATGGGACAACGGCTGCTGGCTACCGCAGCCCAATACAGTGTTGATGTTTGGCTCAGCTCACCTAAGACACCGGAGAGTTCTGTCTCCGAGGAAAACAAGTCACCTCCCCCTCCCACCTCACACACAGTACTCGTACATTTGGATTATGGTTGTAGGCTAGATTTTTGTATTCAATTTTCCGGATACTTTTCAGGTTAAAGTCAGAGGTTGCTGTTTCTATTCAATATCCTATAAACCAACCCAAAGTAGTAGGTATAGTGTAGCCACCCGTCCGCTCTAGAACTAACGTTAGTTGGCTAGAGTATCTCTTCTGATTGTATACTTGTGACATGTAGACTATCCAATCGCTTTCATGTAAGCAGTTTGTTTGGAACCATCATGATCTCATTCCGAATGGAAAAAAATGTGCGCATGTAAACGTAGCTACTGTCTCCTCCTTTCAGGGACAAGCAGCAGCCTCAGTCCAAGCCCACACTGCGGGATCTCCAGCACAAGTCCAGCACTAATCCTAGCCCAATCCTCCCGGCCTTCTCTGCCGAGCCACCGGGGACTCTCAACTCCCAGCCCAGCCTAGGGACGTCCCCTGTTCCCACACCCCCAACCGAAATCTCTCTGGCTAACGTGACTGTGCCTCTGGAATCCATTAAGCCCAGTAAGAGTGTGTTCAGTTTCGGTGAAGATGGTGCTGAAGGCGCTGAATTCTGCAATATTCACTGAAGTCAGAGCCACCTGTGCATATAATGAAGGCTGTGTCTCTCCCTCTGCACAGGTAGCCTGTTGCCGGTGACTGTGTTTGACAGGCACAGTTTGCGGGTGCTGTTCCACTTCGCCCGGGACTGTCCCCCGTCTCGTCCGGACGTTCTGGTTGTTGTCATCTCCATGCTTTCCTCTGCCCCTGTCCCTGTCACCAACATCCGCTTCCAGTCTGCTGTTCCCAAGGTAAGGCCCTCCACCTGCTCATACACCTCTCTCCTCCCCCTCCTACAGCATGTCCATGACCAGCATCTACATCCTCTACTGAGTCATATATAGGTGAAGTACCAGTCAAACGTTTGGTCACACCTGATTAAGATAATGGGAAACATATATTCAAAGTCTTTTTTGACTTTATGCTTGACATGCTTAAATACTTGAAATGTGTCTCTTTGATAAATATAAATAGTGAAGTTGATGAAAATTATTAAAACATTTTTTTGGCTACTTTGAAGAATTTTGAGTTTTGATTTGTTTAAGACTTTTTTGGTCACTGCATAATTCCATTAGTGTTATTTCATAGTTTTGATGTCTTTACTATTTTTCTAGAATGTGGGAAAAAGTAAAGATAAGGAAAAATGCTTCTGTGAGTAGGTGTGTCCAAACTTTTGACTGGTACTGTAGATGCTAACCTTCTCATCTGTTCCACTCCTCCTCTCTGTTTTGTGACGTCAACCCTGCATTTACTTCAGAGCTAAGATCTTTTTTTTCTATTTTCTTTTGAATGCGATTGCATTTCTGCCCTACATTATTCTCCGTCCTTCTTTCTCCCTGTTTCCTGCCACAGGTGATGAAGGTGAAGCTGCAGCCCCCATCGGGGACAGAGCTCCCAGCTTTCAACCCCATCCTGCCCCCTGCTGCCATCACTCAGGTCCTGCTGCTGGCCAACCCTCACAAGGTACTGCATTCCTGTCTAATCCAACGCAGTTACAACTGCATCTTGTTACATACAGACACTAATCCTGTCAAACGCACAGACACAACTACACGCTGCTCTACACACAGACACTGATCCTGTCAAACACACAGACACAGACACACTACCCTGTTCGACACTGATCCTGCTGGTGATGCAGATACAACTATACGCAATCCTGGACTGTGGAAGAACTGAACAAAATAAAGTGTATAACACACTCTTATGTTGTCGTACACAGGATTCAGCCATACACTTTCATACATACGGATCCCTGTGCACTCATTGATACTAACATAACTGTATGCTTGCACACACACAAACTCATGCACTTTACATACTTACTAGTACACTGTCATGCATACTAATATAGTGCCACACTTGCAGGGACACTCACTGTCACTTATTTTACCACATGTTATGCACCCTGTTCTATTCATGTTATTCCAACTAGTTTTTAATCAGTTTGCACCTAAAATGAATTGCTAGTAAGCATTTTCAGCATTCCTTCTGAGAAAATGCCACACAAAACACTTGAACTCTTTTAGACTGGATTGTCACTGTGTGCCGTTCCCTGTCTCAGGAAAAGATGCGGTTGCGATACAAGCTTACGTTCACACTGGGGGAAGAAACGCACGATGAAACTGGTGATGTAGAACAGTTCCCCCCTCCGGACACCTGGGGGAAGCTTTAGCAGAATGGACCAACTTCCTGTCACATGACCATCTGCTTCCTACATGTCCTGCCCCATCCACCTGTCTCATTTTACACACACGGTCTCCCCTCCTTTAGCGGCCCACTAATTTTAATTCAGCGAGGTTTTTTTTTTGTATTTATTGCAATAGTTTGTGATGAAAATCAAACACCTGCACCTCTTCCCTGATATATGCTGTTTTTTTGTTTATGTCAGTTCAAATGAAACCATTTAAATGAATTTAGGGAACAAGCCAGGCCTTTTAAATTGAACCTGAGTGACTGCAAATGTTGTACACTATACTGTGCTCTGTAATAGTATAGTACAAAGTATTGTATTATTTTATAATCAATGAAAGACACAGATTGGTGACCAAATGTTTCCTAATTACATGAGATGGAGTGGTGGGGTCTGACCGGCAGTGTGTAATAGGGTGTCTAACCTGATGTTTAAAGTATTTTTTGTTTGTTGAGATTAATACAACATCCACCTATTGTTACTTGTTTCCATTTTGACATACCATCAATTTAACAATGTGACCGTCTGTCTTTATCGCTGTCTAAATGCCAGTCTGCTACTTTCTCTTTGCCCTTTTTGTGCTGAACCAATCCTCCATCCACATTCTTTTTGATTTGCAGTGATTCACCCCCCCCCCCCCCCACACCCTTTCATCCCTGAGCTTTTCTATGTTCTGCCTCATTAGTTGTCTTACACTAACAGAAACACATCCAGTGCTTCATCCATGTTGTCAACACTGAAATCTTATTTAATCTGCCGTATGTGCCTATTCTGACGAGTTCAGTTTCATTATTTGATCTATTATGTACATATCTAGTTTTTGTCATTTTTTTTCCGTTTGCGAGTTTTGAGTCCAGCAGTCATCGAGATCCTGTGAAGTTCATTTGAAGAGAGCCAGGTCACGGGGGCCTTTCAACTGGGCAGCTAAAACTCACAACAGTCGTCCGGAGGGAAGAGCTCGATGCACACAGTGTGATACATGCTGTCCGATACATGGCTCTGTACACGTCAAGCCAGATGATGATGAAAGCAGAGCTTCAAAGCAAAGTCATTTCCCCTCCCTTGGGCAGGGGGAGTGGGGGGAACTTGTTAAAATTCAGCATTACATTTTACTAGTACTACTACTGAATCCTTCCTAGCCTAGAACACCTGGGTCGTCACATTAAAAAAGTCCATCCTGCAGTCGAGGATGAAACATTTACTCTCCCACACACGTGCCTCCAAGGTGTGAATCGAGTAGATTTGATCAGCATGTGCAGATCGAGCCCAGCTGCCTCATGTATAGCAGCAGCTCCCCATCGTCTCCAGCTGACTCTGTAAATACTGTCCTTATTGCAATTATGTACATTTGCCAAAAAAATAATACATGGAGGGGAACGGGAAAACGTGGAGTGCAAATATGTATTTAAGGGGAAATAAAGATATTCTTTTTCTTGGGGTTTAAGACATGGTTTGTGTGTTGTTACTTGATCTAAGTCAAACCTGCTAGGAATCTTATGCTTCCACTACAGAGGTAAGCTTAGGCTAAACAAAATTAATAGTAATGGACTAGTTTATTCCCAAGGTGAATGCACACAGAAACAACCAGAATATATTACTATTTGATCATGAAACTAACCATGTGACTTCAGTTAATTATACACAAAACACCTCTTGCATCAAAAATGATTAATCTTTATTTAAATCCTGAAAAACAAAACCACAGAGTATAAAAAAGTGAACACAAATTTCCTTTACACAAACTTCATCTAATGTCATTTGACTAATTTGCATTTTTCTAGTGAATACACAATCCTTCCAGGGAGGTGGGGAGAATTTTGAGTTAATTATCAAGTCCATTCAAGGGTCGGTTTGAAGGACATGCAAAGAACAAGCACAGGGCCCGAAAGTAGTAACACTGGAGTTAGTATGTAAATGGAAAATTTGCAAAATGGTAAAATTCCAATCATACATTTTTAGCACCCCCTGTACTGGTGTGTTCCCTGGTTTCATTTTGAACAGTCACAATCTGTTGGATACACTTGGTTTTGTCTTCACAAGTGCTAGATGAAGGGAAACTTCAGCCTAGAGGGCTGCTACAATCGCCGGTTCCCTAATAAGCAGGGGAGCGCAGAATTTCCAATGTACAAAATCACATTAACCTGGTAGTTGAGAAATTACCCACCAGTTTAATTCCCAATGCAGCCAACAGGAACAAGCTGAGGAAATGGACACAAGGATGAGAAATCATAGAACCTACCTCAAATGACCCCAATGCACAAAAAAATAAATAAGCTACAGCAAAGGTATACATGTTATAGAAAAAAAAGTTTGCATAATAAAACAGCGCAAATGAGAAATAATAATGGTGCTGTGTTTCTGAAAGCAAAGGTGAGAAGAAATTATACAGAAAGACATCACTGACAAATCACATCTAGTCTGGTGGTACAACTGACTGAACTATGCACAAAACCTGTACTGAAGAAAATGGACTTACTCAAGGACAGTTCTAACATAAATGAAGAAACAGGTCTTTTTAATTCACAGAAGCACGATACTGAATTCTCTTATCTTTGGTCAAACTAGACCTTTTCATGAAAAACATTTTAGCTCATTTCCCAATATAGTTTTTCTAATTTCACCTTAATCTGTAAGATATTAATTTACTTTTCAAAAAAATACTATCAGCCAACTGAATGCTTTACACAATTAAATAAACCAACCGAGTCTTACCCTTACCAATTTTGTTACCTATGCCAACTGATACTCACAAATTGTGGTTTTGCCACTGTATATACTTTACTGTGTGCTAATGTCAGCTACCGTTATGGCCATGTTGGTGCTGTTAGCACCAAGGTGAAGGGAAAGCTGATGCCTGGAGAAAGAAGGACATCTTCAGTTACACCACATTTACTTTCATTTACAAAGGCAGGACTGTTACTTTTA
Source organism: Megalops cyprinoides (assembly GCF_013368585.1). NCBI lineage: Eukaryota > Metazoa > Chordata > Actinopteri > Elopiformes > Megalopidae > Megalops > Megalops cyprinoides. The sequence continues at coordinate 14,342,089 of NC_050583.1, read as the reverse complement.
GCCTTCCCAAAACCTTACCAAGTTGAAACGCTAATACAATCTCCTCCGTCCCTTGACAAAATACCAACAGTTCCCTACCTTCAAACCCTGGAAAGAAAGGGTAGCATGGGTACAATTTCATGGCTATAAAAAAGGGTTGGGGGGCCTTTTCTGTTTAACTGATCAATGCACCTATTGCTAGGGAAGAAGGTACACAACTGCCTTTATTTCCTAGGGGGAGGAGGGGGGGGAGGAGGTGGAGGTGCAAACTGGTAGGGGCCCTGTCCCATGAACCCCATCATGGGTTGAGGTGGGGTGAACTGCTGTGCCATCAGGGGCTGGGGTCCCGCTGGAGGTGGAGGGGGCTGGCCGGGTCTACCGCCTAAATTCCCAAACTGTCCCTGCTGCTGGACTGCCTGCTCCTGGACCCCGCTGCTACCTCCAGGCGCGCTGGCCCCTGCCTGGGGCCCGCCCCTGGAGTTATACTGGGCACCGCCGGCCCCGCTGTAGGCCTGGTACTGCTCTCCCATGCCCCCGAAAGAGGAGGTGGAGTTTGCCGCGGTCCCGTAACTGCCTCCGCTCCGGCTGTCCCTGCCACTGCGGTCCCTGTACGAGGAGGAGGACGAGGACCTGTCCCCGTCCCGGCTGCCCCCTCCACCCCTGCTGTCCCGGCTGAAGCTGCTGCCCCCGCTGCTGCCTCCACCCCCGCCGCTGCCGCCGCGGCTGTCCTTGCTGGCCCCGCCCACGGTGCGCATGCGCCGCTCGCACTCCTCCTGGTACATCAGGTTGGGGTTGTTGGAGTTGGAGCCGCTGCCGCGGTAACGGGACCTGCCACCTGGGGATGAAACGGAGATGGAGGCTGTTAAAGGCACGGCAGTGACAGAGAGAGAGGCTTCCATACAGCACAAAGAGAGCAGCTCAGAGGCAGGGAGACGGAGCAAAGCAAGTCGGGAGAGGAGAACGCGTGCCCTGCCGTGGCCTGCCGGCCTACAGCAGGCATGAGCACCACCTGCAGCGGATCTCATTATTTTTCGCTAACCCCCTGAGTTTTTTCCACAAAGCTCTTTCACTCACCCCCTCCTCCTCCGCGGCCGGAGTCCACCAGCTGCAGCAGCTTGGGGTTGATGGCCTGCCGGGCCTCCTCCAGAACCCGGACCAGGTCGCGGGCCTGGCGCAGGTTCCCCGGGGTGAAGAAGGTGTAGGCCGTGCCCTTGTTGGTGCTGCGGGCCGTACGGCCGATCCTGTGCACGTAGTCCTCTGAGGAGTTGGGGTAGTCGTAGTTGATGACAAACTTAACATCCTCCACGTCTTTAGGTGAGTAGAGGATTGAGTGGAATGTTATTTTGAATGAGGGGGGGGAAGAAGAGAGAGAGACGAGTGAGAACAGGACAGGCTGCCGTAGGGAGGCCGTGAGGACTATGGCTACAACAAGCAGCCTGGCTTTGAAATTATTCAAATGAAACTGTAAATTGTCTGTAATTATTTTGCAATTCTAGTTTTTAAAAGGCACACAACTGCACTCCTAAAACACAACCTTGACACTACTTACCTGTCCACCGATAGCCTACGCTAATTGTATACATACAGTATTTCAATAAAAATGATACATATTTTATGCAATACGTCCAATTTGGCTTGTTAACACACTTGTATACTCTCCTTTCTGCATGCGCTAAATGGCTGGGTCACTGCACCAAGTCCTTGCATGACACCCTGACATAGCACAACTGCACTGAATAGGTAATTTGCGTTCAGGCAAGTTCCTTAAGAGACTGAATCAGGGCACCCAAGTTTACTATGTCTTAATTTAACCCACTCTCCAAGACTTGTTCAATTACAAAGAAAAACACAGCAACAGAACCTGAATAAGGGGCTAGCAAACCCAGCCAAACATTAAGGGGGAGGAGAAAAATCAGGGAACAATGGCTGGAACAATCTGGTTGGGGGTGAAAATGTTAGATTGGCACTGCAGTTATTTTTCTCTTGTTCCTGTAATACAAAGATACTGTAAAAGGGTTTGAGTACAACATATTAAACTTCTAATTCCAAATGAAAGAAATTCTGGAGTTCAGGCTCAGGGTATTTTTTTTGCATGCATTGCCAAGACAAATTCTCGATAGAATACAGAAAAGGACAGGCAGTATTTTGCAGGGGTTTTTTTGAGGGTTTGAAGGTCAGCGGGACAGGGGTGTAGGAAACAATTTGGACTTCATTGTCTGTCAAGCTTAAATTTTGCTTTCTTTTTCATTCGAAAACAAAACCAAGTCTGTTTCTCATTACAAAGAACAGGGGCTCTGACAACACTGCTGCACTTAATAAGTGTCTCTTTTTCCCTATTGATTTTGATGGGGAAAGGAGGGGGGCAATTTTTAAAAAAAAACAAACACCCAGATATCTGGCAGAAGACTGAGGGGGGACAAAGACAGAGAACATATTACTGATTCTCAAACATTAGCCTGTCCTGCAACAGTACCCAGCATCACAATCCACTGGATTTCAGTCTGCGTGTATTAAATGAAGTAGATGAAATGTGGGGAGGAGGGGAGGGGGGGGTTGAGGTACTTACCCTGTTTTAGTGACGTTTTACAAGGTTAGCGCCCTCTGTCCCCCCCTGATCAGTCCTGGGTCATTTGGAGTGGCTGGGGAGGGAGGGGAAAAAAATCGATCCTCCCCGCCCCATGCAAACACCCACAACTCCAGACTGCGGTAGAACTCACTCTCTCCCCGAGTTGCAGGACATGGACATACTGCAGGGGACTGGATCCAACACCAAGCTCTTATTGGCTCTCCTCATCTGTCTGGGGCTTTTTTTCCCCCCACAGCAAAGGACAGACTCTTCTTAGTTTTTCTGGAGGAGAGCTTGCTGGTGTCAGACACTCAGTAGTAACAGGGAAGCTACAGTAGGGGGGGTTTGAGAACCAGAGGTGGAGGAAAAATGTAGAAAGTTTAGGTCCGTTCACACTAAGCAATCTAAAACTGACCCGGTAAACCTCAATGAAGAAACAGTTCGGGTCTTTCAGCAAACTTGTGTAACACTAACATATTCTGACGGTAAATACAATGACTGTCACACACAGCATCCTCTGCTCTCTTGCCTGTCTTATCTCCACTCACAGGACAAAGGAGAGGCAAATATGCAGCCCTCCAAGCAGGGATCAATGACAGTAACCAGTGCAGGAAATCCTTCCTTTCCATTGGCTCAGAAGGCTAACCCTTTGCCGACCTCACAAAAGCACTTAATGAACATGGATGTTTATCCATGAAGCCCTGAAGGGGGACCTGAAGAACTCTCTCACCTTCGATAATCAAGCAAATTAAGCAAATTAAAATGTAAAATAAAAAAAACCTATGTAGGACATTGCTGAGGGGACACTGAAGTTGACAAGGGATTTCTTGGTTTTTTTTTGTGCAGGTGTCTTTTTTCATGAGAACCCACACACTGTACAACTGCCACATTGCCACGACTGAGACAGAGGACAGTGACCCAGAGAAGCAGAATTGCCACTGTCCCCCAGGTACTCCCCAGAGACTGGCAGCGTGCCTGAGAGCCCGGCTTAGGGAAGGTTTAGCAGCAGTAACAAGAAACAGACAATGGGGCGGCGGTGTTGACTTGGGGGCTTAAAAGGCTGACATCCGCAGTGGGGCTACGGAAGTAGGGTTGCAAAGTTGAAAAGTTCGTTGGGGACAGTCATTTGACGGGGCGAAGATCGTTTGCCATTGGTTTTGGTTGTCTCGGCATGATGCACACAAAGAAGCATTCGGCATACGAGGAAAAGAGACAGAGTCAGGAAGGGGGAGCATTAAAGTGAGAATAGAAGGTGGGAAAAAGCTGAGGGGGTCTGAATGCCACAGGGAGAGAAAGACTGACAGATGGAGACAAGGAGAGTCCGACAGAGAAGAGTGAAGGAGTATAGATTTAGGGGAAACGGGCAGAGAGAGTCAGAGAGGAGCGAAGAGTACAGATTTAGGGGAAACAGTAATAGAACACGCAAGAGACTCCAGCAGGCCAGGACTCCTGCCAGCCAGGACCAGACATGACGCTTGCAGGGGGAGAGGCCGGCCCAGCCACAGGAGGGGGGCGGGGGTGTCAGGGAGGCTCCAATCGGGGGCCACAGGGGCAGCTCAGAGGGGGGGGCCTCAATGCGCTGTGAACTCAGGTCTGATAACTTTCAACTCTTCCTTACTGACTGGTAAATGGCAACTGCCTTTTAAGACACTATGCCACAATGACAGGCTATCTGGCACACTTTCAGCAAACACATATACAGTAAGTTGTACAGTTATGTTAAAATCCAACAATACATACCAAAGTTGCTATTTCCACTTTAAAACCATGCGTCTTCTTAAAATGATACTGAAAGTGCAATTACCATGATCTCCTCTGAAATGCATGTCTAATGAAATCCTATCTAGTTTCAGACAGGGAGAGATGAGAGTTGACTAATAATTAAAAAGGAGGAAAGCAAACTGATCTCCTTTCTAAAAGGAAAAAAAAGAGTATGCTGAACATTTCCACTGATGCCTGCAGAAACTAAACTACAAAAATTTGCTGAAAACAAGATGGAGCACGCTTGGACTGCGCTGCAAGTGTTGTGCGTTACCACAGCGAGCGTCGGGCAGGCCCCACCCCCCACCCCCCCAACAATGCCCCCTCTCTTGGCCCCTCTCAGTGCACCCCCTCACCCCCGTTTCAAATTTGGACTCCCAGGAAGCCCAGGCAGCCCGTTTCCTGGAAGAAGGAGGCCCTTATTTCAGGGCCTTGTTTTGGGTTTTCGGAGAGATGGCTGTGTCTGGGACTGATAAATCGGGCCATCTCCCCTGTTTCTCTCCGCAACTCGGGCTTGGATTAGTCATGCCTAGGTCCGGCTGCAGGCTCCCGTGGGCCTGTTTGCTTCTAGTGCCGGAAGAGAGACTTGGAAACAAACCAAACAAAAAAAAAAAAAAAAAACAAAACAAAACAAAGAAAAAAAATACAAAAACAAAAAACAGAATAAAAAAAATAAACAGAAAAAATAGGTTAAAAAGTGATCATCAGATTTGGGCTGCATCACGCTCTCTTTTTGTTTTTCTGATGCTTTTTGTAACCTGCTCTACCTGACAATGATATAGAAAGCATGCAGACACAATTCTTCACTGCTAAAGCCAATAAATTATTCTGATAGACTACTTTATTCATATTTTGTTGGGCTTTGTTAGTCAGGCACTGGCCTATAGGTTTCTTACAGATCCAAGATGCCACATTAAGAGCCCTTTTCCAACCTTACACATTTATGTAATTAACATGTAATTCTCCTATACCAAACTGAAAAGGCAACAAAAAATAGACCAAACCAGACTTTCAAAATGCCTCATAAAATCTCTTGCACAAGGTTGAGGTGTACTCAAAATTTACATCAAGTGATAAAAGTCTGATGTCCTTCAAATACTTACTAAGGCACAGTCGCATCAAGGACATTCATTTACCCACCACATTTGCAACAGATGCCTATGCCTAGTAGGTCAAGGCATTTAGTTCAGACGCTATTAACCAATCTGATCAGTGAGTGAGCACAGTCTACTTGGTTCAGGTAAATGTAAAGCCAAGAACTTGCGTAAATGTACCTTTTCGCACTCATAAATGCAGAATTGCTGGTAAAAAGTGTTGTGTCAGGTTATTTTCACGCTGATAGCCCCTTACGGGTGTGTGTGTGTGTGTGTGTGTCTGCATGTCTGTGTGTACTGTGTGCAGACACGTGCGAGTGTGCGTGTTGACAGTACTGTACTGGAGACCTACCCAGACCACGGGATGCCACGTCAGTGGCAATGAGAATGGGCGCTTTGCCACTGCGGAACTCTGAAATAAAGGAGGAGGAGGGCGTTAGGAGGAGGCAGATGGAGGGAGAAAAGGTGCAGAGTAAAGTAACTGAAGAAATTCTGCGCTACCTTAAAAAGTGGTAAGTACTGTCATTAAACAAAAGTCTCACTCAGATGCCACAAAACCACCCTCTCATCATCAAACCTAAATATTAAAGATGACACGCAACAGCAGGAAATGTCACCTGACCTGTCAGTACCCAGTCTCTCTCTGGCTGGCTCTTGTCACCATGGATACACATTGCTGGCCACCTGAAAGGCAAAACAACAGGACGGATAAGGGGAAGAAAGAGAGCTACTGTAGGAGCTTCTGTGACCTTCACATTTGACCTTTGACCTCAATAGTGGGTCAGAGCATGAAGGTAACAGGACAAACTTTCCTCTGTCTAGGCCTACAGTTAGAGATAAAGCATCACCTTCCATCCAACCCCACCCGGGAAATGGTTACAGGATTTAATTCTCAATGCAGTTTCCTGCTTGTATCCTTAGATAAGCATTTCAATACATGTGCTCAGGCACAAGAACTGAAACTGACTTCCAATTCAATTGTTGAGGTGTTCCCACAAGACCTGTGTGTGCGTGCCCGTGTGCGTGCGCATCTGTCTCTCACCCATCTCGCCTCATCCTGCGGGTGAGCTCGTCACAGCGCTTCTTGGTCTCCACAAAGATAATGGTCTTGTTCTCCTTCTCGGCCATGATCTCCTCCATCAGCTGGATCAGCCTGGAGAGACAGGGGGCGATAGAGAGACATGTGGCATGCGTGCACAGCCAGACTCTGCATTTGACACAAAAGAGGGCTTTCATTCCCAGCCACAACCAAACGGCTGACTCCAAACACGGCTGCGGGCCTCACTTGTTGTCCTTCTCGCTCTCCATGCAGACGTCGACGATCTGCAGGATGTTGTGGTTGGCGCTGAGCTCCAGGGCGCCGACGTTGATCTGCACGTAGTCCCGCAGGAAGTCCTCGGCCAGCTGGCGCACCTCCTTGGGCCAGGTGGCGCTCCACATCAGTGTTTGCCGGTCAGGCTGCAGGGGGGAGCAGTGTCATTTATCAGTACCGACGTACTGCAAGCACTATCACTGCGGCACAGACATATCTCCACATCTCCCTCTTACCCGGATCTGGTCCACAATCTTGCGGATCTGCGGCTCGAAACCCATGTCCAGCATGCGGTCGGCTTCATCCAGCACCAGGTAGGTGCAGCGCCGCAGGTTGGTCTTGCCCGCCTCCAGGAAGTCTATAAGACGGCCGGGCGTGGCTATGCAGATCTCCACTCCTGTGGTGGGGTGACATATGGCCAGAGAGGACTGTATGAATTTTGCTGCACTTCACTGTCTTCGTAGGCACAAAAGGCCTTCGCCTTTTCATTTACACCTCAATGCACAGCATGCGGCACACCCATAACCAGCCTGCACGGGAGGCTGAACAACCACAGTGATAATCAAATCTGTTATGAGGAACCAGGAAGTTTTTTGCTGTCATTTCCCTAAAAGCAGAGCACACAGATAACTAATCCTCTCTCTGTTCTACAACTACATGACCACTGCAGATAGACTCACAGCCCCACAGCAACAAAATGCCTGCCACAATACCAAAAGCGCTTAAGGCATTTATAGAATGTGTTCCAAGTACTTTTTACAGGTCCGTCCCCACCATAGCCCCTCACCTCTCTCCAGGTCACGTATCTGAGGCCCCTTGGGTGCCCCCCCGTACACACAGGTGCTCTTGATGCGGGAGGACTTGCCATAGTCGAATGCCACTTGCTGCACTTGCTGGGCCAACTCTCTGGTTGGAGCCAGGACCAGGCACTGAGCAGAGGGAGAGACAGGGCTTTGAACATATGCAGAGCCATCACTCACAGCGTATGCACACAGACCGCAGATATCTATCCACAAGACAGGGCCTCGACAACAGATAGTCAATGTCAAAACTGAAGATCCCTAGTGTTCTTCAGCAGTACTACACATTATACATCTTAGCTGCATTGTGTCCATGTACAAATACGAGAAACTGTGTTATTTAACTGTGCTAAGTACTCACAATGGGTCCATCTCCTCGTTCCAGGTATGGCTGGTGGTTGATATGCACTATAGCAGGCAGAAGATACTGTGACATAGAGAAGGAAAGGGCATTGGTGTCAATTAAAGATCCAGAACAAGAACAAGTATCACAGCTGATGAGAGGAAAGGCCCAGGAGTACAAGACATGAGTGAAACCGGATGGATGAGTAAAGAAATGCACTGTTATACCAGCTATAGAAAAGTCTGAGAGTATGTCTCTTTCCTTATGTGTTCCTCTCTTTCTCCCCCATGCTGAAACTTTACATCAGTTCTAGGACAGTGAACTTCCTCTCCAGCTGCCTGTGCATAAGAACCCCTTATTTTCAGCACAGCTGCCTTGATTCTGGGCTTACACTGTCTGTCTGAGAATGCCTAAATGAACTACTGGTGTGGCAGTGGGTGTAGGGCTCGCTGCTGTCCCTACCGAGAGGGTCTTCCCAGATCCGGTCTGGGCAATGCCCACCATGTCCCTCCCGCTCAGCGCCAGAGGGAAGCCCTGGGCCTGGATGGCCGTGGGCTCCTTGAAGTTCTGCTGCATCAGCACGTCCATCACATACTCTGAAGAAGAAAATGTCATGATGTGAATGGGTATCAATATTCATGATGTAGTCAATTTTCAGCAGAGCTTGACAATTCAAAAGTCATATGCTGGTCAGTAAAATGATTCAATTGCATCATGAGCTACATGGAAATGTTTGAGCCAAATGCAAGCTTTAGTGATGACTTTTGAGAAAAATTTAACAATAAGGGTTAAGGGATGGTGAAACAGAAGAAAAGAGCACATTCACTTGCATTGTGGAATCTGATGTCTGCATTCACTGACAACCACAATGCCCCTGTTCAAAGAGCAACACAGTTTTCAGTAGTAACAGTAGGAAGATGCCGCTCTTGTTCCATGCTCTTTCAGCATGCGTGCCTGTCTGTTGTTTGAGTACTAATCTGTGCATTTCTGCATGACACTCACGGGGGAATTGGGCCTGGTGAAAGCTGGTGACTGGCTTGGGGCAGCCTGACCCCCTGATGGTGATCTCCTTCTTCCTGCGAAACTCCTCAATGTCATACTAAAGACATTAAAAAGAAAATCCATTAATCAGCATTTATAACCATTACATGCAATCCAGCAAGAGAAATAAGGAAAACAAAAAGGAACAGACAAAAAAAGGAACAGACTTAACAAAAACATTTTCAATATTATTGCTGGAAAACTCAGAACTGAATATTTTATTTGTGTCCTATTCTTATGAAATACTACAATGAATTTATGACCATATAAATACATTACCCAGATAGCCAAAAACCACATCGGACTAACTACAGTGCCAGTGTGGCTTTTTTAGGAACTGGGCTTGGAACCAGAGTATCACAGCTCTGACTACCAGCACTGCTGTTGTACCTCTGTGCAACAGTTCTTGTCGTCTGTGATTTTCATTAACATACTCAGTAACTGTCCTGCTGAATGAATCCATATAACATAAAGCCTCAGTAAAATGCTGGTAGGCTGTCCATGTGTACCTGGGTCATGCGCTGCACCTCAGGGTGCTCGCTATAAAAGTTCTTCTCAAATTTGGGCAGCTCATCTAGGTCCCATTTCTTCTTGCGTAGGCGCTCCCCTGGGTTCCCAAACTTCTTGTTGGGAGGAGGGCCACCCCGACTTGACCCAAAACGAGGGCTAGGAGAGAGGCGACTGGGGAATTAAAAAAAAAAACAAACAAAAAAACCCCCCAAGTTTAAGTACATCAAACGACTCAAGCCATGACAGAGGAAAAGGGGTAAGGCTAGTAACCATTTAAGTTTTTAGCATTCCGTTTATTTTGCATAAAGACTTGTTGTTTTTCAACTATTTAAAGTTATACATATGAACTTCAGTTGCTGGAAGAAATCCTATCCTAGAACTCTGTACTGCAACAATCCACAGACCATCACAAATATGCCTACATTTTTTAAATCACTTCCTGTGATTTCTCTCTCTTCCAATGCATTTTCATTATTTCACAATATGTGAATTAAGATTAGAATAAATACAAATATTTTTATTATACATTTATAATATAGTTACTTTTATTCAAAGAATACAGGTGGTTACTTGTATTTTCAAGGGGCCACTATTATGTGATATTCAACTAGTTCGATGCCAAAATACATTCATTTTTTAATGATTTCAGCTATAACCAAACGCAGGTTGTTTCTTGAAAAGTTACTGTACCTCAAAATAGAGTATGTCTGACTGCATATAAACATATCCTATCATCCTCTTCAACTGATTTTATCCTTATTATGTATAAAACTTGTCAAAAAGGGGCTCCTTTTCAATTTAACTGCACTAATGATGGAAAGTGGAAACCAGGAAACCCAACGTTAATTTTAGTGAACAAACATACTTAGATAAACTGGCTACAGCAATACAAAACAAGCAAATAATAAAGAATGCTAACGTTAGCTAATCACAGATAGCAAAAGTAACTCGCTAACTTGTCACGCACAACGTAGACAAAAACAATCTGGATTTGACGCAGCCTCGAGCTAACTAGCCGTACTCTTGTTTTAACGTCGCCTTATCATGTCACTCACTCTGTATAACGTTTTACTTCACCATACTATTTTAACCAACTATTATTTTTCTATTATGTTTCCATCTACATTAGCTAGCTATATACCTTGCGAGCTATTTACATACTACCAAACGCATCGCAGTAAAAATATCCGCTAACATGTCACTAGGGAACGCGCATTCAAATCAAACCATTCGTGTAATATTACATTACCATTAACAAACAGATGCCTTACCCTCTGTCGCGTCCTCGGTCCCTGTCTCTGTCTCCATATGATGAACTCCCCCTCATTTCCTGCAAAATCCCTAAATTACGACAACAAAAACACTAAGGCCTTATAACGTTAGCCAACTTTTCAAAGTAGCTACCTAGCTTGCTAATGCCCTGAGACTCCCCACCGGTTTTTTTTTCCTTCTTCCAATCGTTAAATTACCTACACTATCGAGCGAAACAAGTTTCAGAATTATCTTATACTCGAATGAATTAGCACTTGGCTGGTATTTTCACTAACAAGCTAATACTAACAAGCTGTTAATTGCGCCTAGATCCTCTTAGGGTATCCCGTCTAGCGTTACAGCAGTTTTGTGATGAGAAGATGGCGGTTAAGTCGACAAACGTATGAATAGCAGTCAGTCGTAACTACTTATGTAAACCGATCGAGCAACGCGCAAAATCGGCGTAGCAAGTTTTAAGAATTACCAGTGCCGTAGTATTCACTTTGACGTATCAGCGCATTGCCACCGGATGTACGTCAGGCTGAGACTGTTTGTCTAACAGACTAAACCGCAGAACAGTATGCAAGATATAAACAAAAGGCAACAAACAAACTCACATTTAGATTTCATGCTTTCCTTTTTTCTCCAGTTTAATTATAAACACACAAATAATACACGAACAATATGAATGCAATACATATAAGAAACTACAAATGAAATGTTTAAACTCAGCACTTATAAAACAACACTGTTAATCTATTAAAATAATATGGAGAAATTGTGACAGAAATATATAAATTTCATTGTTTCCTTGCTCTCCACATCCCCTTCATCTCAGGCCACAGTGGCCTTGCTTTCTGTTCACTCTTTAGCATCAGCAATTCCTCCTGGAGTGATAGCAAAAGTAGCTTCATTCTCTGGCATGTCAGGGCTGTGAAGAATATGTCAGAGGGGTAAAAAGAGGAGCAGAGACATCCCTCAGACCACAAAATGTACTGTCAGCATCCACCCATTTGGGTCCTGTTTTATTAGTTAGACAAGCATGTGGGCTGCCAGGGCTGTACACACTGCCATGACACCTTTATAATGCTGAAAAATGCTAAAACTATGTAACAATTCATACAGAAAAAATGCATGTTGTGTTATAACAAATGAAGGAAATATGCAATCATGCATGCAGTTGGAAGAATTAGTGATAGTGGTTATGCAATGGTGAAAAATCTATACATAACAGGGTTAAATGATACAGGTGTAAGATACTGTATGTATGTGCCTGTCTGTAAAACATCTGTAATGATATGGGTGTCATACCAATAACTGTGTCAAATATGCTGTATGGCATTAACGTGTCAGGCAATTATCGTAAACATACCTGTCAAATATTTTGGCAATTCTCATCTCTCCCCGTCCTTTCCTTAAGCTGATACGTGTGGTTGAGGCATGTGCTAAAATATGTCCTCCAATAGGCTTCTTGGGATCTGCTTGAAACCTGAGGCAGATATAACAGTTGCCCCATAAAAAACTTATCAGATCTTGAATCAGATTTTGCCTGCCTTTTTTTAATCAAGTAGAAGTGCCTGCAAATTTTCTCAGCCTTTAGAGCACTCACGTCATCCCAGCCCCAGGGTCTGCCGTCATCTGGTTGGTGACGAACACTGCCACATTGTACTCTGGGTGAGGTAAACCACACACATAATGCATACTGCATGTCACACACTATGGCTACTCTGTGTCATATCTGAGTAACAACATGCATTATTTTACACAGGATTTCAATGTAGGAAGAAAGCGTACTTGTTTTAAAAGGCAAGGTCTATGGTATAAACAGCACAGAAATTTGTTGAACTTTGGGTACAAGAAATTTGTATGCTGTTTATACCATAGGCCTTTTACCCAAAGCATTAAAATACACAAGAAATACTTATGGCCAGCAATGCAAAATATTTTAATTTTGTATCATACACTACATATTAATCAGCTTACACCATCTTTCAGTCTGTTCAGTAATAGGCACATTCAGTGAGCATAGAAAAGGATGCAAAGCTTAACTTATTTTAAAAAGTAGCTTTGACTGCACATCAGGTGACTTTCCCCAAAACTGACACTATGATGTGGGATGTTCCATGAACCAAAAAAAAGCACTTCAGGATCTCTTAGCCTAATTAGCATATGGTAGGGGTCTCTCCAGAACTCTCGAGAACACCTGGATACACCACCCCAAACACTTCTGGCTTTCTGTCCATGTTATTTTTCAGCTAGCAATGGAGTTCTTGGGGTTCTTGTCTGCATCTCTTCTGGTAGACATACGCACTAGCATGCATTCCAAACAAATAATGAAGCCCTTGGATCACTTTTCTCTTAAATTACCAACTACAAAGCAAGACTTGTTTGCTGACTTTTAGCTTGTTACAGGCAAAAACAAAACATGTGGCCTGAAAATCTAATTTAGTAGCACACCCATTGACATACATAATGAAGGAACAAGTGTCCAGGCTGCTTGAAAAGGGAATTTATGCCATAGGCTATACACAGGAGAAAGATGTAATTAACCAAGAAAGTGAAGAGGGGGATTCCGCAACTTTATATGGATCTCCAGAAACCTTTGTGGACAGAGTACAATGTAGCAAGCTAACAGCTGGTAGCTGTTCATGAACAGCCTGCTAGCTTGTCAGTTATCAAAATAACCAAACCTGACTTGATTCTGATACACTGCTACATTTGTAGTTGGCTATCTAGCTATCTGTTTATATACAGCACTGTGATAGCTAGCCTTGCTTGCCAGCCTTGCCTCCAGAACATTATTTACATGGAACATCTACTTGACCTTCTGGTTTGACTCACGAGTTGATCTGAAGCCACACATTCACATTATCCTACAATTTCTTAGAAAAATAAGTAACAAAGTGGTAATTAGGAACTCTGCCCCCCAAATCAGGGTTGCACCAACTAACTATCTATACTGAGCAGATTTTCAACACTTATATCATCATTCATGGTATATACCTAGTGAGGTTAATCTATAACCATGATAGTTGTCTGCGTACAATAAATGACTCCTACTGATGTTTTGCGTATGTTATCCCATTTTTTCCCAGTCTCGATGATTGTGTATGGAAGTGTGATTCTGGCACTACTGTACATGGGAGGGACTATATGAGAGGGCCCTTTCAGCTCTGCTGAACCTGAGAGCAGGTGGCCATAGGCGGTCTAGGCCTGAAGATGTTCATGTGTCTGTTACAAGTGACCTTCAGATATCTTCTGCAGCCGCGACAGCATCTGTGCCAGCTTCTGCTGTCTCTCCGCTAGCTCCCCCCGGCCAGAAAAATCCACCCTGAACAGAGCCATGATGGAGTCAATGATCTGATGGGGGAGAGAGAGAAAGAGAGAGGGGTAGGGGGAGACAAGAAAACATACAGAATGATTGGAAGTCACTGAGATGGAGAAGAAAACAAATCCAGACTATACAAGGTAGAGACACAGAAAGAGCTGAGGCGTAAGGGTATAAGGCCAGATACACTGAAGGTGAGAATGAGAGACACTGTAGAGACAATGCTGAGAAATAGAGCAGGCCCACAGTAGTTAAACAGAGACAGAGAGAAAGAGAGATTATCTGCCCTCACCAGGAGTTTAAAGACACCGCCCTCCTCGTGGAATTTAGCTGCCACAAAGTCTAACAGCTCCATCTGATGTTCACCTTGAGACAGGAAACACAGCTGAACCTTAGCCCACAATAAACATTCAAAACCTAACCCTGCCCCTGATATCACAGCACACATTTGTCAAACAGGCAAGCCCACAAGTACAGATAAATGGACATGTTAGAATATGTGAGCAAGCAGCTTGGGCAAAGACTACATACATTTCTTCACAAACAGTATAGGCAAAAAAAACGGCTTTGTGCAGGAAATGCTTATATCTCTGCCAGTAACCATGACGGGATATGATGAAGTAAAGGGAGAAGAGATAAAGTAAGTGAAGGGCCTTACTGGTGTAGGCGCGAGCATATAACACATTGTCCAGTACTGCGTCCTGATCCACATTGAACCTGTCAGCTATGCCCTTCAGCCTGTCTGGCCGGCTGAAAGACTCCGATTAAGGACCATGAAACTGTGCCTGTGAGTGCCACAACTTCATCAGACATGATGTGAATAACAAAGAGATTATCCTCATGCCTTCCCCCCTACAAACATCCTCACTCCAGTCATAACATCATTTTTTCCTCATCATTTATTTGTTGTCCAGTTATTATTTTCACCATATCACCTTTTCACCAATGAATAGGGAAAAAAACCCAGCACCTATGAAGTTTACAACATGTAGAAGGTCACTAATCCCAGGTGCATGTCTACACCAACAGGAATGTTGACACCATACCCTTTCACATTGGTGAGTGACACAGTGCAAATGCACACAACTTTGAAAAGTACAGCATCAGTGAGAGGGATACAAAGTGTTTTCTGTGTCGATGAAGATGACCTTCCCTCCTGTGTAGCCGTCCTCTCCTGGGAGCTGAGCCGTCACTGCACAGATCACATGAGAGAGGTGTGGAACGCAACAATAAAACAGTGATCCACTGATTTCACTGCCTGGATGGACATGACACCGTAAGGCATCTTAATATTAGGAGAGTGCTTTGAAACTGCTTCCTCTTCAGTAGAGGTACCCCGTAGACCCGGGTTCAAGGCCGGGTGGGGTGACTGCTCTCGCCCTTCACTACAATCACCAAAACAGTACCTTTAAATGTTTGCATTTTCTCACATTTCATTAGCCCAGTTATCACTGTTTTAAGAACAAGATGGATGGACCAATCACATTCTTCCACTAACAGGAAAAAGACACATCTTTGTCTTGAATGAGAGCGGTATAGAGAGATAACTTTGTTCTTCAGCAATGAGTAACATGTCAAATAATAAATTGAAGGCCCATCGTCATTACAAACCGCAAAAAGGGTGACTGAAGGTTGGCATTCGTTCATCTCTGACCACATACCGCACAGCGTGTGAGAGAGCTGTGTCTTGCCTGTCCTGAATTCTGTGTAGAAAGCAAAAAGCATGAATTATGGAAACGTAATACTGCTAACTAGGCTTACCCTTCATGCTGAGTCAAACAACTGAACTCTGAAAGCATTTAATAAATAAACATGTCTGTTTGGCCAACAAATCTAGCACTACGGCCCTAGGCCAACTTCTAGGCGTCAAGCCAATGAAAATGATATCTCCCTAATTAAATATCTGACTTTCAGCAACACAATCCAGATATAGTCCAGGCAGTGATGGATGTGTAAACTCACCGCCAAATGCTTCTGTTATGGCCATACTTTCTATTCCTCCACCAATGAGTTTGCTGCGGAGAGTGGGAGCAGAAGAAAAAAAAAACATGTTATATTGCTATGTATGTATGACACAAGAACGCAAGTTCATGACAACATTTTGGAGAAATAAATTTTTTAAATATCCAGTCTGTGGCGGCACAGGTTACAGAATAGTAGTATGAAGACATTTCTAGGATACTATTAGGAGGTTTGAAATGGCAGGCCAAGCAGGAAACCATTTGTACCCACTAGAATATACTCACTGTGAGAACATCCTGATTACCAAAAGCACCTGAATGTACAGGTGAGGAAGTGCGTGTATGTGTGTGTTCATGTACATGTACTGGTGCATGTGCATGTAACTGAGCGTAGGAGGGTGTATGTGCATGTGCTTATACATGTATATGGGTGTGTGTGAGTGTGTTTATATGCATGTGGGTGGGTGTGTGTTGTGTGTGTGTGTGTAGGTGGGTGAGTCTGTACATGTGTGTGCATGGGTGGGTGTGCCTTAACTCAAACTCCAGGCTGCCTGTTGTGATGTGGAACACTTGTTTTCTTCTCTCGCTATATTCATATGCTGTCGAGAACCCGTTGGTCTTGAACAGGAACACAAAGGAACAGAGTCAAACACAGAGGACATACATCAGGTAATGAGCTATCCCAGTTACAGAGGGCTGATGCCCCTTTATCAGTTTATAAGTAGCTGTTTCAAATAAGCAGTGAAGAAAATGTATCAAGACCAACATCTGTGATGGGAATTAGCATTTTAAAAAATTTAAAAAATGATTAGTTGTAAAAACCCACTTTAAAATCAGAACACTGTGGACTACAGGTATCCATCAACATGGCATCTGAAGGGCTGTCCTCACCAGCAGTTTCCCAGCAGCCTCTTTGATTTTGTCGACCTTGGCCTCAGACAGGCCCTTCACATTACAGAGCGCACGACGGGTGGTCATCTGGATCCCCTTCACCGTGCAGATACCTATAGACTTCAGCTTTTTGATATCTGCCACGTTCTAGAGTGAGGGAGAAACAGATCAGCACCATAGAAACACTGATGTCAAAAAAACAATATGTTTTCACAAAAGCGTATTTTAGGCACCCAGGTACTCACAATTCCATGCTTCTGTAAAAGGTCGATATCTTGGAAAAAAGTCTCCTGAGGGATGAGAACCACAGTAAACCATTTCCGTAAGAGTTAAGTAACACAAGAGATTTGTTGCAAGGTTAAAAGTAAGAGGTGGGAAATTCTGTAATGAAACCCCAGAATGCATGCAGTGAAAGGATGACTCATCACAGCATAAACAGTAATGATTAGCTGTCATTTTCATAATTAATCTGGAGCAAAGCCAGTAGCTGCAATAATTGCTTTCATTGAACACCTGGCGCTTTGTATTGCTGGGAGTTCGCCCGCTTGCTATAGCGTATTAGTATTACCTCATCATCTTGATATCCAGCATCATTCTCTACTACTTGGTCCTCCATGGATGTCCTTGCTGTTTTTTTCCGTTTTGTTTTCCAGTGAAAAAAAAAAAAAAACAGTAATTACACTTGGCGAGTGAGCTTGTCAAATTTTAATTGATATAAAGAGAAAATTAGTTAACGATCTATGCCAAATCTGGTCACTTTAACAGACCGTGTACAAGTAAAAGCGAGATACTAAAAGTTAGACTAAATATCGGAAACTATCGTGGCTGTTGAATTAATATGTCAACATATGAAAAATATGCCCAAATCTTCATATATTGTAGAACGCGTTTTGCAATTTACATCTGATTGTACATTCTTTGTTTCCTATATTATCATTGAAACAAGGCAATAATTTGCGAATCAAAGAGTAAAACTTTTCCTACACAATTAGCAAGATAGCGAAGCTAAATGTGAGACAACGTTAACCAGCAGCCTATTCACCTTGCCAGGTAGCAACATTATGGTCACGGATTAAAAAATTATCCAGCCAGAATTAAGAAATGTAGCCATTAGTTAATGTAAATTCATTGTAAAGCATCGTTGTTGCTTGCAAATATTTCAAGTCGTGTAGGAATCGGCCATCTTCTTTGACAGCACACATTATTCAACGTGCCGGTCAGGCAAACTGTAAGGTTATCTACCCAGCTAGCTAATCGTTAGAATGTCTAATTTTATGTATAAAGAATAATAAGTATATTATTTATTTAAGTTCAATATTTAACGTTAAATATTTTACCTGAGCCTCAAAGCTGCAAATGGCGGGAATCAGAGACGTCCACCTTCGACCATTGCCCTCGCGCAGTTTGCTGCCGATTTGCTGATTGAAGTTATTCACTGTGTGCGAGCCCCTTAATGCTGACCGTTTCACTACATATACTGTACATAGGCATTTCCCTGTTCACTGAGCGACTACCTAACTCTTTTTACGGAGGATCATCATAACTTTTCTATGCTGAGCTTAAGTCCGTATTAACATTTTGTGAAGTGTGCGGTGAAGCACATTTCCACAGTAATGCTCGACTTCAGATGGACTGTATTAGACCAAATGCATTCCATGTAACCTAAATACAGCACAGCTACAAAGAAGAGGACAAAAACTGAGCACTGTTATTTCAACTGATGTTTTTAATTCCTGCAGTCATGTCAAACACTGCAACAGAGGACTTTTCTCAGGGATCAAAGATGAGAGACTCAGGTGAGTGAGTGCAAAGGAAAAAAAAAAAAATGTTCAGCTAGTAACCCATACATTCTCCCTGAAGCTAAGGAAAAAATGCATGTGGTTACGATTTCAATATATAATACAAGGGGAAAGTGCTATAACAAACCTGTCACAACAGACAGCTTTATACGGTCGTTTCTAACATGATAAGTTTCAGAAACAGTAATTCAAAGGCTCGGATCACAAAGTAATTTATTGGGGGCAAAACAGTATCTCAGTACGTGATTGAATTTTACCCCTCCCCGCCTAAACATGCATTCTGATCAGAAGCAGTCTTCACTCCTCTGGTGGCTTGCTGTATATAATCATCATACTTGACTGACATACTCCTCAACGCATGACAGCACAAAAGATGCCAATCAGGCCCAAAAATTTCAACACCAAATTTATACTCCTAAAAAAAAAAAAAAAAAAAAAAAACCTTCTGCACACCCTCACACTTTGTACACAATCCCAACATCACCCCTTCAGAGCCCCATACCTTGAAACACATACATATTTATATATCTATTAAAAAAAAAAAAGTTAAAGGACAGCGGTTACAAGTCAGTCTCTGCAGGATGTTGTGTAACAGAGGCAGTGAGGGAGAAGGTCATCGTTCAATGATGGCAGGTTCAGCAGTCCAAGTAAATACTGCCCTCCTGCATATAGATCGACCATTGGCGTTGGAGTGACCCTGTGTGCTGACCCACAGCAGTTTCCACTCTCTTCCATTCTTCTCCTCCTCCAGTGCTGTCTCACTCCCTCCCTGTCTCCGTTCTCCCTCACCCCTTGTGCTGACAGGTGGACCTCCTCATATCTTCCCCGGAGCTGGAGGCATCATCCCTGGCATCCCGCCTGACATGCCCGTGTTGGGTCCTAACAGTATCTGTTTAAAGAATGACACAAAATTGCACATTGTTAAAAACCTTACTCTGGCTGGGAAAGAGCTTAATGTGCATCCAGAGAAAGACAAATCTTAACACAGTACCTAGTTAATTCAAAACCAGGACTGATTTAAATACACATTATGGGTAAGTAATTTGTAAAAAAAAAAAAATTTTTATTCATTTATCTAACCACCTAACAAAGACATGCTTCTCACAGTACATACCTGTCGCTGCTGCTGTAGCTGCTGCTGCTCCAGCTGCAGCCTTTCTGTCTCAAAGACCACAGGCAGAACCAGGATCATAAAAGAGGTGGTGCCCACCCACAGGGCCGAGCGCGTGAAGCTGAAAGACGCAGAGAAGGAAGAGAAGGTTACACAGGGTAGGGAAAGCTGTGTACAGGGGACAGTTCAAGCACATCAGACACCACATTCAGAGGACTTTGCATGGACTCCCAACAATGCTTTAATCACCGTCCATGGCTCCAATCAGAGCAGGCTGCACTTACACTGAAGTTGAAGTACAGCAGAAACCATGTATGTATGAGCATTTCATTTAACAAAACATTAAGCATGTCATGCTGAAAATTAGAAAAACCCCACAGGCACACACAGCACTCTAGATAATGTACAAGGGAGACACGTTATTTTTCTGCTATAGCACTACAGAGGGATGTCCAACTGCACATGAATCCACACCGATATTACAGCAGAGTCAATGGGGGCAAAATGATTTCATTTGTGACTAATGGGGACTTCTAATCTCACCTGTACATTTTCTTAGCCACGGAGAGCGAGCACTGCACAGACACCTCCGCGGCAGAGCGCAGTGTCTCTGGAAACATCTCAGTCAGTCCCCACAGCCTCTCCGTCAGTGTTTCATCCAGCTGAGCGAAAGACAAACGAAGTGAATGAGCGCAACCAGTAGTTTAAACCGGGGGGGTCACAGTTTCAGGCGACAAAGCAAGTTCGTTCAGTAGTAGTCCTAGTCGCTACAGTAAAAATTAACACTGAATCTCTGGGGTTAAAACTCAGTCTCTGCCTCACCATCGAGTGTTCACATGACAAAGTTTTGAGTTTTTTTTTCTATTCTGGAAATTCGAAAGTTACCCCCAAATCATTCGAAAATTACCCCCAAATCAACCCCACGCATCTCGAACGTTATTAGGAATGTTATTTTAAACGCAATACCAGACTATAGAGTGTGCTTTTAAAATTACACTGGGACTGCATGACGTTTCCTCCGAAAACTTCTTCCATTATCATTATCCATTATTGACCATTTAAAAAGAGTAAATAACCATCTGACAGCTACTGCTCTAGCTACATATTTTCAACTGAATAAGCGTACAGGCTAGCATATCAAAAATGTAGTTTCTTGAACTACTGTCAACGAAATGTTTAACGACTAGATAGTTACTGACGACATTTTATCCAATGCAACCGCATCGCTGGGCAAACCGCAAGATAGCCTGCTACACTCGTTGACAATGAGTCGTCATCTGCAGAAAGAACAGCATGCTAGATGCTAGGTAGCTAGCCGGCTAGACTGCTTCCATCCAAATCTCAAGCTTTTCAAGAGTCTACTTGCCATATATTACCTACTACTTGCTACTGTGGCACGCTAGCGAACCATCTGTGAGGACAAAAAGGAATGAATAAGATACGTAGTAAAATAGACATTCGTTGGCTACCTCCTCGTCCTCATCATCTCCTTCGATCTCGTCTTCAGGGGCCCGCGTCTCAACAGGGCCTGCAGCGGGAGACAGCTCCTGGATTCCAGCCATTTAGAAAGATCTCTCTTCGTTAACAAGGGATTCTAATGGCCGGTGCTAAAATAACCGCAGCGTTAATGCCGCAAGCCGGCCTCTTGCGTTTTTACCGTGGTGTTCTGATTTCACGCCGGCTTGCGTAAACGCGACCGGAGAAGCGTGCTCCACTTCTGCGACAGGCTGAGGTCACTCGGATTATTCGCGCAAAGGATGATGGGAAGTAGGGAAGTACTTTGAACCAAGGAAAGCCTTGCCTGCCTTGCAGAAAGACATGTGCAACTCCGGAAATGTCTCCATCTGCCGTACAAGAGGAACACTCGCAATCAATTTGTTCCTTGATTATGCAGGAAAAGCTACAAATAGACCGCATTACAACACATACACATACAACACCAGATAACTCGTGAGCAGAAATAGCTCTCCAACGTCCTTTTGTCTTTATCTGAGGCAAATGGTTATTATATAGACAAATTCAAACCTGCACTGTTGCCGCAGTTGTCCTGTAGTGTATTGTGATAGAAAAGAAAATCCAAAAAGAAAGGAAGATATTCGTGAATATCCTAAATGTCGGGATTTAGGATATATTGGAAATACTCTCACCGAGCACTTTATTAGGAACACTGTACTAATACTGTGTAGGGCCTCCCTTTGCTCTCAAAACAGCCTCAATTCTTCGTGGCATGGGCTCCACAAGATGTCGGAAACATTCCTTTGAGATTCTGGTCCATGTTGACATGATTGCATCACGCAATTTCTGCAGATTTGTCAGCTGCACATTCATGCTGTGAATCTCCCGTTCTACCACATCCCAAAGGTGCTCAATTGGATTCAGATCTGTTTACTGGGAAGGCCACTGAAGATCACTGAACTCATTGTCGTGTTCATGAAACCAGTTTGAGCTGACTATTGCTTTGTGACATTTTGCATTATCATGCTGAAAGTAGCCATTAGAAGATGGATAAATTGTGGCCATGAAGGGATGCACATGGTCAGCAACAATACTCAAATAGGCTGTGGCATTCAAGTGATGATTGGTTGGTATTGGTATATAGGCCCAAAGTGTGCCAAGAAAACATTCCCCACACAATTACACCACCGCTACGAGGCTGGACTGTTGACACAAGGTGGTTTTCGTCCATGGATTCATGCTGCTGGTGCCAAATTCTGACTGTACCATCTGTGTGCCTTAGCAGAAATCGAAATTCATCAGACCACGCTACATTTTTCCAGTCTTCAACTGTCCTTTTGGTAAGCCTGTGCCCACGACATGTTGTGCATTCCGAGATGCTTTTCTGCTCACCACGATTGCACAGAGTGGTTATCTGAGTAGCTTTTCTGTCAGCTCGAACCAGTCTGGCCATGCTCCGTTGACCTCTCTCATCAACAAGGTGTTTCCGTCCGCAGAACTGTCGCTCACTGGATGTTTTTTGTTTTTGGCACCATTCTGAGTAAACTCTAAAGACTGTTGTGCGTGAAAATCCCAGGAGATCAGCAGTTACAGAAATACTCAAACCAGCCCGTCTAGCACCAACAATCATGCCACAGTCAAAATCACTGAGATCACATTTTTTCCCCATTCTCATGGTTGATGTGAATATTAACTGAAGCTCCTGACCCACGTGATTTTATGCATTGCACTGCTGCCACATGATTGCCTGATTAGATAATTGCATGGATAAGTAGGTGTACAGGTGTTCCTAATAAAGTGCTCAGTGAGTGTATATATAATCAATAACTGCCATTTTACATGTAGACATGTATGAGCACATTTTAGACTAAATTTTATGTTGTCATGTTATAATTAAAAACTCGATAAAACTGGATCTTAACATTTTAAATAATACTGTGGGAAATTCTTCTTGTCTCCCTCTAGTATCCAGAATACAGCTTGTCTGCCTATTAGCTAGATCTATCTCATACAATGAGAAATTAGATAGTTTTGTAATCCACAGGGACATAAACCAGTTTAAGAATAACAGTTGACTATAACTTTGCCAAACGAAACAAATTATGTTTGTTGATTTAACATAAAAACTATAAATTCCTTAACATTCCTTACACATACTTTCTCTTAATAATCATAGTTATTTTAAAATTAATTTAAAATTTAATCAATAATAAAAAAAATCATTAATTATTGTGAAAATATCCACAAACTTCAAACTGCCCTCTAAACTATAGGCTTTAGTAGATTCATATAAAAAGGGAGAATGCAAAGGAAACAATCAAAATATTTTTCAGATGTTACACCTGATATTAGGTATACTAAATTGTAATATGTGGGACTGAAACTGGGAATCATTTAATTAGGAGTGGGGTGGAACTGCAATCATAGGATTTTACTGGAATTCAATGGAGGAACATTACAGTGAGGAATACAGCTGGAACTTGATTTGTGTAATTTCAATCACCTCTTGTGCCTTTCATTAAATACCTTCATGAGGGAGTGTAATAATTCCCTGTACTATACATGAGGGCTGCATTAGGTATTAAACTATGTTTTACATTGAAGAAATTAAATATCTTACTATCACAAGATAGTGAGAGTGAATTTTCTTCACCTCATGTACAGCTGAGAAATTTCAGAGGTGCTGATATCCAAAGAATCCTGTCTTTGATCTTGCAGGAGCTTTTAAACACCACCATTTGTGTAAGGATATTCTCTAATTCTCTATTTCATGGGGAGTTCAGCTTTCTGCCATGTTTTGCCAATAAGCCACATGCCATGGAGAACCTGGAAGTATGCTTTTGCTCCCTTGAAAACAAAGCCTCTTGCATATCGAAGTAAGCAACTCAGCAGTTGAAGCTGTGAGTACAAACTAATTTTGTAAGCCTACTACGACTTATTCGCCTGTCCAACAGTGTAAACAGCCGTAAAATGAAAAAGTGTGAAGCTAGCTTAATTTATTCGTGCTTGGTTATGACTGACATCGGAAAGTAATACGCTTCCTTGTGAAATAACTGTCACCCTTACAAAAATGGTGTCTCGCTGTTTCCAGCGTACTTTGCATGGCCCGAGCTGTCTCTCTGATATAGCGTGGGGGCGTCGAGGTTCCGCCCTCATTCCTCAGAGCTGACGTCATTCTAACTATGTTTTTTATGAATGAAAGAATCCCGATGGTGAGTAATTCCGGGAAAGGCGAACTGACATTTTGTTGCTGCTGCCGCACGGCGTAGAAAGGTGTGGAGCTGTATCAAATCTTTAATTTTTAGACCTATACAAAGAAGCGGACGGGGCACGAACATCAGATATTTCCAACAATTTGCAAAGACCCGGTAAGTAAGCTATTTTCTTCATGTTAAGGGCGCTATAGATACAGCTAGATCATAAGATAGCCATATTAGCTAGCTCGGTACACATATCTGTTATTCGGTTACGCAGGAGTTTTCGGCCCTTATTAAGACAATAGTAGCTAGCTAGCTCGCTAACTAGCCAGTTAGGTTAGATAATGACGGATATGTCGATAATTTCCACATGATTAGACTGCGTAGCGGGACCAATTAAGTTTATAGTGGCACCTACAACTGATAATTATGAAACGGTGAAGCTATTTAAACCAGTAAGATGGAAGACAGCCTGAGCGCAGTTGCGATGGTTGTGTTTACTAGCTAACGTAACCAGCTAACGTTAGCTTGTTAGCTAGCTTTCTTGCTGCCTTGCCTTCCGTATAAGGAAATGGGTGGACTGTTTTTTTTTTTTTTTAGATTTATATGTTTACGAACCAGAAGCCAGTCTGTATCCCAGTTTCCTGTATATCGCAACCTAAACATAGACAGTGCTAGGTTTTTAAAAGGAGGAATAGATAATAGTTTTAAATGTCAAATAACTGCTGTAACCTACCTTGCTTTACCAAACCTTGATTGATTAAGGTACTTGAGAATATAGCAAACGTTATGTGAAATGTTTGCTTTGCGGGCTCCCCCTGCTATAAACCTCGATAACTGCTAACATAATAATAATATTGGTGTCGATTTTTTGTTTTCCGTGTGACGAAAATACTCTGCTGTTTGCCAAGGTAAGGTGGAATTTTCAAAGCCATTCCCTGCTTATTTATCGCAGACACAACAGTTCGCTTTTTTGTAAGTAGTTAGCTAATGTTGACGTGGTCGTTGGACGCTGTGAATACACACATGAACAAGTTTGTAAGTCGTTATGACGACAAAAATATCTGTAAGTTAACGTTGGGTGTAAACTTGTATCATTTCAGTTAGATAACTACGTTGCTCGCTAACGTTAGCTTGTTTGCTTACATTTTCACTTGACGACAGAGTTATACAGTAGATTTGTCCATTAATTCGAGAATATTTGTTGTCAGCACTTGCTTTAGCGTCTCAGTTAGTCTCGATTGAATAATCGTACCATAACTTGAGCAAATGCTGATGTTTTGCGGAGCTTGCGTGTCTATTTTGTCAATAGGACAGTGGGACAGGGCAGACCATGTATTGCTGATTCACTGTGACTTTATGAAACAGTAACAGACGGTTTTACAATAGCGCCTCGTGGTTGTGTTCCTCCTTCCTAAAGTTCACGTACACGCACTACCCACGCATTCGGGAAGGATGGCGTAGGTTCGGAGAGGTGGATCGGCAAAACCCATTTGTCATTTCTAAAAAATAATTTTACAACTGAATGCTTTGCTTAACCATCTACTTTATTTTACTGTTGAAATTCTGAATAATCACAGCAGTAAACGAAAAGTGTTATTTTTTGCCCAGCTCTGTCGTACTTGTTTGGGGGAGAAGTGGTTAGGGGACCACCTGAGTTTAGCAAGAAGGGGATGGTTGTGGAGGATGTGGTTCCTGTCTGCAAAATGACAAGCAGCTTTCAGAACCCCTTTTTCAACTTTCATTTATACACGCCTCCTGAATGTCTGCGTCCACATCATCAAGAACGGTTGTGAAAACAGTTTTCAATTGGGTATAGTTTAGTTACCTTTATCCTGTATGAAATCAACGAAAAGGTTACTTTTGACTTAAGTCCGTGAGATTTTTTATTTTGTTTTTTTTCCCTTCAAAATGACTATGTACATTTACATATATACACTATTTACATTATATTTAGTCATTTTCAGACACTTTTATCTAGAGTGATATACTAACAATACAGAAGTATATTATCAAATACTAATTCAGCCCTGCATTGCCATGCACTCACGAATGAATGTGGATGTGGTTGAAACAGTTTTCTTATGTTCTGAAATGAATCAATCCAGTGTTTTGTTTGTATTTGATTTTTGGTGTTGTTGTAAGCCTGAGAAGTAGGACTGTCAAATACTCAAATACAATTGTAAACGATTAGACCTTTTTTCTTATTTTGATATGAATTTACTCAAATCTTAATGAATCTTAAGCTCCACAATTATATAATTCTCTGAAGATCAAGGACTAAATATTTTTTGTACTTCTGAGGGATGTTCCAATGCAAACTCCAGTTCCTAGTAAGGTATTTAGTAATTATTCTTTCTCTGGTGTTTTTTTTTTTCAGAGCTCTGTCAACCTGTGTTAATCAACACCCTGAGCACAGCCAAAACATGACGTCAGACAGCAGAGTCAGCAAAGCACTGAAGGTAATTTGTCACTCAATACATTCGCATTAGTGGTCTGTCTCCTCCATCAGCAAGTGTTTGTTTCTCCACTGTGCTGGTTAATACTGTGTACCCATACTATAGCCGCTACCATTATGTAGCACTTTTCTGCTCGCAGGGTTTCACAGCCTTACATTTGAGTGAATACCCATCTTGAATTACTTGCCGCATATGCAATTTTAGAGCCTGTAAATGTACAAAAGCATAGAAAAAATGTAAAACACAACAACAACAACATGTAGCTAATGCACCTATCTGACTATTAGCTTTGGGTCTTTTGGTAATCCCACTCCCTCCCCTACCCCGTCCCGTGATTTCTCCCCAGGTGAAGAGGGAGTGCGGGGAGAACGTGCCGATCCTGACGGACAGTGAGCTGATGTCCCTGTCGGTGCGGGAGCTGAACTTGCACCTGCGGGGGCTGTCCCGGGACGAGGTGCAGAAGCTGAAGCAGCGGCGGCGCACGCTGAAGAACCGGGGCTACGCGGCCAGCTGCCGGGTGAAGCGCGTGTCGCAGCGCGAGGCCCTGGAGCAGCAGAAGCGGGAGCTGCAGCGGGAGGTGGAGCGGCTCGGGGCGGAGAACGCCGGCATGCGGCGGGAGCTGGAGGGGCTGGGGGCGCGGCTCGCCGCCCTGCAGAGGTTCGCGCGGGGACTGGAGCCCGGGAGCGGCAACCACCTGGCCACCGCCCCCCGCCTCAACACCGCCTCCGTCATCACCATCGTGAAGACCCCGCCGCAGGGACACACTCCCAGGGAGCAGGGAAGCTCCTAGGACTGGCTCACAACACACACACAAACACACACAGACAGACACACACACACACACACACACACACACACACACACACAGACACATACAGAGACACAAAAGATGCACAGGACCAGGACGAGAGCCAGACCCACACAGTAGGACAAATTTCCAAGTTTGCTTGCAGACAGACACACACAAACACACACTCAACAATGGCAGGTACAGAGATACCCAAAGCAGGGTTTCTGCTGAAGTCAGGGACACAGACAGAGCCACAAACAGGACTGCGCATTGATGTGTCAGAGAGATGGGGCAGGAAGCGGGCACAGGGGACAGACACAAGCTAACAGACCTCCATGCATGAATTATGAGTAGATATCGTAAGAGGGACAGAGTGTAGAGACAGATGGACAAGAACGACAGACCATCCACATTCCCGGGACAAAGCCAGGCCCACAGGTCCCCTCGTGTCGTGTGCGGGACAGAATGGGGAGCCTTAACTTTCTCCGTACAGGTCTCTATGGCTATAACATTACCACAACCACATGTCTTGAACTGTTCGGTTTTACTCCTCTGTGTATGCTATAGTACTGTACTCTGTGGCAAAAGAGAATAATGTGCCGCAGTGTGTGTGTTAATACACTTTGCATTTTGGAGTTGAGCATCAGCATCTTCAAAAAGAGCTCCATGACTTAGCCTCGGAGTGTCTCAGACTGCAATGACATGCCAGTAGGTTTTTTTTTTTTTTGCTGTGAGACAGTTAAGCTTGTCGCACTGTTCACTGCAGTACAGTATCCATAGACTGGAGTGAAACCTGCACAGGCTGAGACTGCTGCCAATGCAATGTTTATTAATACATTCCTTTATGTTATTATTTTATGTTTGTAAAAAAGACGAAAATGTTTTACAACATTTATCAGAGTTCTTCTATTTTATTTGTATTTAAGACACAAATGACAAAGCTAACTTGGGCGGTAATGTGATATATGTAAGTCCAAAATCCTATGTATGAAAGGTTAGGGAGCCATCGTATGTCTGTCATAATGGTGATTATTTTTGTAATATTTACTATTAATGTTATCAGTAGATGTGCTACAAGAGGAGAGTCAATTTGCTGTAATACAAGTTTGTGCGATACATATCTGTAACATAATCATAGTGGCTTGACGTAGGGGTTCGTTTCTATTTAAACCGGAGTGATCCTCCTTATTGTCATTATTTATGTTCTAATGTTTCAATTGCTTTCAGAGATGAGGGTGAGGTAACAGGCTGCCAGCGCAGGAGATGGTAGAAGAGAAGGCAAAGGGAGAGATGTGGAGAGAAAGAGAAGGGGAGAGAGAGAGGGAGAGAGAGAATGAAAAGAAACGGCCGGAAGGAAGACGGAGGAGGGCGAGTGGTGGAGGGGGGTGTTAGCCGTGTGTACAGGCAGAAGGGGAAGCGGGGCCAGTGGAAGTGTACGAGATGGACAGAGCAGACAAAGTGGCGAAGGCAGAGTGGTGTTGGCCCTGTTACAGTTAACCAATGATTGTAATTAGTCCAAATATGCTCAGATATTTCAGTTGCTCGAGATTTTCTCATTTATTGTGTTGATGTACTTGCTTCAGTGTGTATACAGTTCGCTAGATTCTAAGAGGTGAATTTTCTGAACATCCACCTGTTAATTGCAGGAGCTAAACTGGCCGTGGAATTCGATCGATAAGGTGACTGCTATTTCAAGCCAACATGATTTGGAGAATTAACATCAATTGAATGTTAATATGAATGTAATTTATTCAGATATTCTTTAAAATGTATTTAGCCATTTAGCATTGTAGGGAGTCAGTTCGATAAATCGCAAAACATTTAGCCCTATCCCTAGGAATAACTAACAACAAAAGAATTGTTCGGGATTTTTACTAACTGTGTTGGATGTTTTGTAATACTCTGAAAACAAGAGTTCGTATTTGTATTTATTATATGTATTTTTTCTATGGTAAAATGAAAGTACATCATGTCTATTTTATATATTAATAATTAAAATAAACGTTGTATATATTGTACATAAAATGCTTTGTATGACTGCATTAATATTGTCATCTTACTAGTAATTGTTTGTGTAGTCATGGCATAATGGTAGTGAAATCCATTGTTTAGACTTGTTCAGTCTGCAGTACAAGGATATTAATGCATTCCATTCAAAACTAACAAAAACATAAATCCAGATAAGTGTTTACCTAATGGTGTAATCAAACGTCATTAATTGAAAATGAGGCCAGGTGGAACTAAAACCATCACATCAGTCACATTCAAATTTAATTTGCTCAGTACGCTTTCAGAATTGAACAAAATGCGCAAAATGGATTGCCTGGAAAAGGATAGTCTCTACTCTCATCATTTAAAAAAAATAACTGTGGTAAACTGTAAACTTATCTTTCAATATGTATAGTGATCATCATGGCAAATATTAAAAATTACATGTCAGAAAAATAATTGGGTGCGTATTGAGGAAATGCTTTTGTCATTGATTTGATTCACTGATCATCTGTGCCTGACTGTGAGTCCTTGAAATTACGGTTGCATAAGCACCACATGACCTCAGTCTGTGACGTGATTCGGCAAAGGTGATTTAACCTTTTTAAGGTCAAAGCTGTTGAAAAGAAGCCAAAACGCACAAAAACGGATCAGTCTGCCTCCTATAGAGAAATAGCCTTGGTGCCAGCGGCATTCCGAAGTTTTGACAAAGTCAGCGCACTGCTGCTGCTCACACACCAGAGCTTTCACGGTCTGTAATTTCCAATCTGCCTGTTTAATATAGCCGCGCTCATCTGGGACACCACGAGACACAACGCATTGCCAAGATCGAGACATTATAGTTCTCTAATTTTATTGATTATTCTCAGACCACTAGCTCTATTGCGTCACAAACACCGTGTCATAACTGGTTTACCAGCAGTTCAGCTGTGAGGAGGCGGCTACAGTCATCGCCTGCAGACCTCATTACCACATTTGGAACATTGAGAATTTAAGTTTTACTTTATTTTCACCAGAATTGACATCCAAGAGGTTAAATCACTTTGTCACCTGTGCCCTATCACGCCTCTAATGAGGTGAGTCTGAAAGCGTCCAGGGGAGCTGTGAATATGACATGAATGACCAAGTGATAACCATGACTTCAAAAAGTATTTCATGACAAACATGAACCCTCATGCTCAGCACATATACAATGGGAGCCTGAAATTTTTACTTGTCTAAAAATGAAGTCAGATGGAAATAAATGTAACGTTTAGTCAAGACATACCCAGCACACACAGTACACGACTCTTACCAGGCTTTACCTTACAAGTTAAGATTGATTGGTATGACCAACTGTAAACTTACCTTGGGTTATATTCTGTCATGGAACAAAACTAAGTACCTTTAAATTTAAAGTACCTTTATTAGAATTTACCACAGCAGCCAACTTTTCCATCCAAATAATGGAAGCACAAAGGTTAACTCTGAAACCACAAAGAAGTTGTGTATATGAGATGAACTGTAGAAAACAACAGGAACTAAAGCATTAGCATTAGCCAAGTTGGTCAAGTTGTGCACTGTTAAAAGTTAAGTTATAAACATAAGCCCACAGTATTAAGGGCAATACAGACGAGTCTATCCATTACCAAGAGACGCGGGGAACAGCTGTATGGCATTTATGACTTGTGTAACCTATCTACATGAACACAGTGGTGTTTCAAAAAAATTACAGCCTCCCACTCATCCTGAGCCAATCACCAGCGATCACAGAGGTCCATTGCAAGCCATCGTCCCCCCAGTATGACAGGTTACATATGAATGAAGGCACAGAAGCTCTTGGTTAAGGACAAAACTATATATTTATTTTCCTTTACTCTTAACCTTTTGTTTGTCTGAACATCACAAAGACAAAAATAGAAGCAGAAATCTGTAAAGCCTTAAGTCAATATACAAAGAGCTGGAGAAAAACAACGACAGTAAAAATAAAAGCCAATGCGGAACAACGGTACAAAACTTAAGCATTTGCTTTTTTTTCCCTCTGAGCATGACATCATCTCATTAATATTATTCCAGTTTTTCCTTTTTTAACCGTCATTTACAGTTTCCCATTTTGTCAACTATACATAACAATTAAACAGAACAAACCAGAGGCTGGGATATAAAGATCTGAAATGAACAGGAAGTGAGGAAATTACAGTCCTTTTTCAGATCCACTCAGACATTTGGGGACAAGGGGAGGGGAGGGGTGGTTAAGTTCTACTTAAGATCACTCTTGAAGACCCTTAAAAAAATAAGTACCATAAAACATCTCCTTTTTTTAAGTTCCCTCTGTAGATCCATGTTGTACATTATACTGGCCTCAATATTATACACAATATACACAACAATGTCCCGTGGGGGCCGAGTGCAGGTCTCTGGAAGCGTGCCTATGGTTTGGAGTAAGTGCTGATTCCCCACTTCGGATCTTACACCAAACGAAAAACCCTGATCCTTGGATCAAATACTCAACTACTGGCAGAGCCTTGACCCAGGTAAAGGACACACACAGGCACGCAATCAATGGTTGCACGTTATCATGTTTCTCTAATGTAAACCCTCAACCTGTTAGCTGCCTGTAACCTGTGACCCGTGTGTGGCATCAACTCTTCACCACTCCAACAACAACACAAACTCTCTGATGGAAATTTTAATGGACCTGGCACTCAGTCACAGTAAAAAAAAGGAGGAGGGAAAGCATAAAGGAGGGAAACTAAATAACTATACTCCCTTTGCTATGTGGATAAGAGTATGATGAGTGGCGTGTCACATCATACAGGTATGCGTGCGAGACATGTCCACATCAAAAGATTCGTTACTGCCCTCTAGTGGCCTCTTATAATTGTAAATGCTACGTTGTCTAAAAAGGGCATCGGATGTTTAAATTCAATGTGTGATGTTGCGTGATCTTTTGTGTCATCTTGAGTGTCTGACAATGCGTAACCTTAATGCTTTACATTAAAACATGTTGGTGAATAATTAAAATGAGGCTTCATACAGAAAATGCCTGCGTGTATCTAAACCAATCTTCCAACAAATCTTCCTGTTTATATCTGCGTACAAATATAACCTATAAACTTTGCACGACCGTTGTTGTTAATGTCTGTTCACTGCGCTGATCTACTGCATGGCGTGCTGGCAAAAGCCTGCTTAATCTGTAGCATGCATATAACATCCCAATTACGCCATTATAATCCTGTCTGCTTAGGGCTGCTACTGCTGTCATGCCAGGAGCCGACTCCTCTTAATCTGCAACCTTGCCAGACGTTCCCATAACAACACCACTCTCATCTGTCCTCAGATAAACAAACAGCACCACAACGCAAATGACCCCACTCCACACCCACACATTCCCGTCGTGCTTCTTAAAGCCAGACAAGGAAGAATGGGGAAGCGTTATTTACTACAGGAAATAAATATCTACTGGGAGAAAAGGAAATCTATTCTGTAGTGCATCTGAAAGTCACCGTGAAACAGAAATTCCTGTGACATTTTTTTTTTCCCAAGCAAAGCTTCACCACACACTAGCAGAACCCTTTTTCTCACTAAAACACTTAACCTTTAGATATAAGGATTCCATTCTCACAAAGACTCCTATTCTGTTTTGGCATGTACTCGAGGAAGAGATCAGCATGGTGGAGAGAAGTTGAATGAAATGAAATAATTTACTGTCTCCTATTGATCACGTTTCATGCGTCTGTGTCTTCATATTGCCCTAAATGTCTGGGTGTCTGCATTTTGTTACATCTCCTATGTATATCCTGCTTGTGCATGTGCAATGTACCTACACGTGCCTCTGTGTGTGTGTGTGTGTGTGTGTGTGTGTGTGTGTGTGTGTGTGTGTGTGAGAGAGAGAGAGAGAGAGAGAGTGTGTGTGTGTGTGCGCGCGCGCGCATCTGAGCTCCCATCTTATCAAAGTTTGACTGTATCTTTCCCAATTCGATTACGCTGTACCCTTCTGAAGCAGTGTGTCTAGTGTATGTAGACAGTCACACCATACCTCTCTCCAATTAATGTCTGCATGTTTCTGTGTGCTGCTGTTTCTATGAGTTCCTTCTATCTGCCTGTGACAGCAGGTCGACTGTATAAAGTAAGTGCGTACAAAGAGGTCTGTACTCTACATAATGTGTGTACAAGTTTGAGGCGTGCCAAAATGCTTAACTATGGCACTTGTTTAAAATGTGTCAGATTGAGTCCCTCCAGATTGCACTTCTAGGCGCGTATGTGTGTCCTTCAGTTTTAAGCATGTGTCAATGTCTGTATGTGTAGCAAGCCTGCGTACTGTGATGTGTCCCTTTCAAAAGTCCTGTTTTGATTGTGAGTATCAGTGTGTCACAGTATTCCATGTACACCTGTGACACGTGGTCCTGAAGAGAGCCTTACAGAATGTACTGACTGTCTCGTCTCCGTCCCTCTGCCCTGCCCACCCCTGATCCCTCCCCACCCCCTCCCCCCGTCCGCCCCGCGGGGCTCAGAACTCGTCGTCGGAGCTGAGCAGCAGGGTCTTCTCGTTGTCGCGGGTGCTGACGGTGCTATGGCTGCGTGAGACGGGCGGGGCCGCCCGCTGCTCCAGGGTGGACTGCTGCGTGTACTGCTGGTAGGCCGGGGAGAAGTTGTGGATGGCATCCTGCACCATGTCCCCTGGGTTCATGGTCTCCTTCAGGCTGCTGGAGATGCTCTTCATGGGGGCACAGCGGCCTGGTGGGGGGAGGAGGGGCGGGGCACAGAGAGGAGCCAATCAGAGAGGGAGGAGGGGACACAGCATGGGCCACACACAATGAGTGTGCAAAACAAAATCAATAAGGGAATTATGGGAAAAGGACAATGAAAGAAAATGACAGCTGTATGCCTGCATGAGAAAACCTCTAAGCACACAAACACAGCGCACACAGGGCAAACACTCACATTCACACAGACAGGGAATCAAATAAAGTCAACAGAGACACAAAAGCCCAAAAAGGTACAAAAGAAGCAGAGGCAGAAATAAAGCAAAAGACAGAAAATGAGAGGAACGGACGGAACAATGAGAGCAGTGGGTGGCGAGAATTCAGACAACGAAGGACCTACCGTACTGTCCATACGTAGGTACTGGGCCTTAACAGCGCAGCATGGGAGGGAGGAGAAACAAACACATTCAAGAAATGAGAAGAAGAAACAGAGAGGAGAGAGTGCAGCCAAGGAATTCAGAGGGGAGGAAAGACGAAGAAGTTAAAAAAGGGATGGATTGTCAAGATTGGAAGGACTTCGGGGCAAGGGAGAGTGTGGAATGAAAGGATGGAAAGAAAGAAGGGATATGAGAAGAAACAAGGGAGTTGGCAGGGAGAACAGAAGGTCACAAGAAGAAGAGGGGAGGGATTACAGAAAGGCGGCAATCACGAGGAAGGGAAAAGGGGGGGGGGAGAATGTGCCTCAGAGAGAAGTATAACAAAGGCGTGAGCATTAGCAAGGAGGAGGCTTCTGAATCTAAGAGAAAGATATAAGGAAAACACCCACAGCTTTGTGAAAGACAAACACCATTTTCTAATTCTCTTCCATGTCCAATTCTAAAATCTCACACAGATATTCTCTGTTACACTAAATCAGCACAGCCCCATGGAATCAATGCATCTGCTTCTAGCTAGAAGACTGTTAATCACTCAAAGAGCACCAGGAAACCCGGCACGACGGCAGCACTCCTCAGGACTAGGATTGGGCCCCCATCATGTAAGACATTTTATCAGGTTAGACTGCAACTACCTGGTCAGGTTAGTTTTTCCCCTCTTCAACTCTGAATTCAGTTTTAATTATGTAAGAATAAAGGTTTAAGTCAGACACAGCATGCACACCGAGAGTCTGGCTAAGACTCAGACCACATTTCTCCCAGTTGAGCTTTCACTCACTCCATCACATAAACATCACACAATGAGCATACAGCATCTCTCTCAACCATTCAACTGCATTCTCAAAGCACATCCCACAGTCCTCTTTGGCTTAATGTCTCCCTCTGTCTCTTACCTTGGGAGTCCAGCCTCTTGTCCATGTAGACCTTGTAGGTGAAGGCGTGGCGCAGGGCGAGGGCAGCGAAGAACATCTCCACGCAGATGATGAAGTTCTGGTAGCCGGCGGCCACCGTGCCCTCGCCCACCGACACCTCCACGGAGCTGATCTGCGGGATGGCCCCGCACTTCTCCAGGATGGCCAGCAGCATTCCTAGGGGGAGGACAGACACAGGGTCATCTTTCTTTATGCTTTTTTCCCCCCTTTTTCTCCCAATATCTTTGTCTTAATGTCTAATCTTGTTTGTACTGCCGTCTAACCCAAGGTTGAATAGCGCAAACATTTCTCTTCCATCGGCTACAAGTCACAGTAGAATAAATGCAAGAAATCCCTGTATTAACCTGCAAGTGATTGTGCTGGACACATGGGTGTATGTGTGTGTGTGTGTGTGTGTGTATGATGGTGCCAACAGTCAGCACAGGTGTCTGAGGACAAACCCACCCTGCCAGAAGGAGAGGAAGATGACAGACTTGACCATGAAGAACTTGAGCACGGGGCTGTAAGGGACGAGCAGCTCGCGGGTGGCGAAGTAGAAGAGGAAGAGGGCGTAGAGCGACAGGCTGACCGAGATGTTGTATATGATGGTGACGTACAGGTACCCGCTGGCCACGCTGAGGGGCAGAGGGCAGGGAGGGAGAATCAGCACCGTGTAAACCGAGAGGACAATTCAATATCCACCCACACAAGACATTAAGTGATACTTCCCGCACATTACATTACTGACATTTATCAGACACTCCAGAGCAACTTACATAGGTTATAATTCTTATGCTATCCATTTATACAGCTGGATATTTACTGAGGAAATTGTGGGCTAAGTACGTTGCCCAAGGGTACAGCAGCAGTGGCCCACTGGGGAATCGAACCAGCAATGTTTCAGTTACGAGGCTTGGTCCTTACCACTACATGACACTGCTGCCCAATACACAATATGAAAGCTTAAGAAAGTATATCCTCAGAGTAACTACACCTCTATGACAATACCAATGCAATGAAGTGACATTTATACATTACATTACAAGCACTGAGTGAGTAACAGGAGGCAAAGGCTCAGTGACGTACTTGAAATCGCCGTCCCGGTATTTTCCGAATGCCTGCAGGATGACAGTGATCATGGCCATCAGGGGCTTCACCACACAGAACTGCAGGGTGGCCTGGGTGACAGACATGAGAACGTAATAACTAATGTGCACTCTCTGGCTGGACTGTGAGGTTTAATTACACTCTACTCCATGTGAGGCACACAGAAGGGGAAAGGGAGAGGGAGAGGGGCGAGAGAGGGAAAGAGAGAAAGGGAGAGACAGAAAGAGACAAACCAGAGCCCTGCTCCATACCTGCTTGCAGAACCTGAGGAAGCCGATGGAGTAAGTCTTGCCCCACAAGCAGCACGTCCCATAAACACAGCTGGACCTGCAGGAGGAGAAGAAAACACCAGTCACACACAGCAATGGCTACACTTACCACCCACCTACCGACACACACACACACACACACACACACACACACACACACACACACCAGTGAACACATGCAAACAGTGGAAGTCAGAGGAACGCAGCACACTAACGCTAACAGGAAGATAGCCAGAGCGGACGCTCCGGCGGGACACTCACTCGATGGGCTTCCCTCGGATCTCGGCCATGATGGCGCTCTCCCCTCCCAGGTACTCGTAGCACAAGCTGAGGAAGTTGTAGATGACAAACGCTGTGGGGGGGGGGGGGCAGGGGGGCAGGATAGAAAAGGAGACAGAGAGGAGTTTGTCACGGTCACCAGGCTGCAGCACGTGCTCTGTGAGTGCCGTCTGCAGCAGAGCTGGGGCCTGAATTCTGTGATGGAGAAAACCTCACCTCATCAGAAAAGCGAAGCCGCTGCCTTCTCCCATATTTCCTGTTTCTATGACAATGAGACCCACGGAAGACGCAGATTTTATGTACTGCTAAATGCAACTGCGGTGCCGTCATGGCTTTTGTGTATGTGCGTGTGAACACAGTGTGGCTAGACTCCAGAATAAAACCCACCATTCCTCAAGAACTATCAGAAAGCCGTCGAGCTCTAGCCACCTGAGAGTCTCTGGATGTATTCAGTAAACAAACAAATATACTCAAACACAAGCTTCTCATTGCTTCTAGTCCTTTGTTCTCGAGGAGATTCCCTCCACCGCCTTTTCCTGGGGGCAGGGGATCATTTTCCAGTGTTCACCCCAAATGGCTCCAGGTTTTCTGGTTATTCAATCCCTGCTGTGAAAATGCCTTTGTTCAGCACTGTTTTGACACTGAAACTGTAAAACCGCCCTGTAACAAACACACCTGGCTGACTGAAAAGGTCGTGGCACAGAACACACAGAGCACAAGGACATGCTGCTCCCAGAAACAACCAGCACAAGGAAATCATTAACCTACTGTTTAAATCTGTGCCACTTACCTACTGCAGTCGACCGGCCCGCTAACAGGCTGTAATACATACAGATGAGTGGTGTGACTGGTTGTGTCAGCACAGTGAAATACAAGGATTGTGGTCTTTTGGCTCTGCACTGTAACAGCTAGAATATTCCAAGCCATGTCCTGTATCAACACCCACTGAAACGCATACGATTCATTCCCTCTTAACCACTCTGATCACTCTCTGTCCTCCATCTCCAGACCACAGCCTCCATGCTGCTCCTCTCATTAGAGTCCCGAACTCTGTTTAACACCCATGCCGGCCCACTCTACCCTCATGAAGCCCCTGTGTTTATGGTGTCTTTCCAGAAAAACTAAACTAAAAGCGCACACCACTGAAAAAAAAACAAAAACACTGCAAATAAAAAGAAATGACACGATTTATAAGACTTTAAAAGACTTTAAAATTCAATGTGTGTGTGTGCGCTTGTTTTCCAGTCTTAAGTCCTAATAAGAACCACTTTTTTATTCCCCTCATTTTACCCCTGAAAAAAAAAAAGATAAATCTTGTGATTGAAAGAAATGTGAGCAAAGTAAAATACACTTTCCAACTCTCTCACATATTCTCATTTTATGACCGATACTCTGAAAATGGCAAAAATACGCGGAGGATTTCACCATGAGTCATTAGCATATTTGCACATTGCATCACCGCCCGCCTGCGCTGCCAGTTGGCGCGGACATTCCGCTCTCCACGGCCGCAGCATTGTCACTGTCCCCTGCGCCCCTGCTGCCTTCAGCACTGTGGGAGCGCGGGGAGCCGGAGCTCTATATATAGCGCGAAGGCCCTGGGGCCACAGCTGCAGCCTGCCGTGGCTCACGTAATGAGCGGGGAGAAGAGCACAGAGAGGGCAGAGCACAGCCCATTAAAGCACAGAGACAACAGACTACAGCTCACAGACGGCAAAGCACAGAGACCATAGAATACAGCACACAGACGGCAGAGCACAGAGCCCACAGACTACAGCTCACAGACGGCAGAGCACAGAGCCCACAGACTACAGCTCACAGACGGCAGAGCACGGAGCCCACAGACCTCACAGATCACGTAGCCCACAGACTACAGCTCACAGACGGCAAAGCACAGAGACCATAGAATACAGCACACAGACGGCAAAGCACAGAGACCATAGAATACAGCACACAGACGGCAGAGCACAGAGACCACAGACTACAGCTCACAGACGGCAGAGCACAGAGCCCACAGACTACAGCTCACAGACGGCAGAACACAGAGACCACAGACTACAGCTCACAGATGGCAGAGCACAGAGCCCACAGACTACAGCTCACAGACGGCAGAGCACAGAGCCCACAGACTACAGCTCACAGATGGCAGAGCACAGAGCCCACAGACTACAGCTCACAGATGGCAGAGCACAGAGCCCACAGACTACAGCTCACAGATGGCAGAGCACAGAGCCCACAGACCTCACAGATCACGGAGCCCACAGGCTACAGCTCACAGACGGCAGAGTACAGAGACCATAGAATACAGCACACAGAGGGCCAAGCTCAGCACCCACAGACTATAGACTACAACATACAAAATCACACAGCCCACAGACCGCTCACAGATCACGGAGCCCACAGGCTACAGCTCACAGAGGGCAGAGCAAAGAGTCCACACAGTAGAGCACACAAGGGACAGGCCAGAGCCCACAGAGTACAGTGTAGAGGGCAGAGCCTATAGAGTATAGAGCTCAGGATGCTGTACTGCTGACATTGTGCTGACTGCTCCAGGTCCTTTCACAGGGTCACACACTCTGCTTTAATTTATCTCACATATTTAACTCAGCCACAAGTGGGGATGACTTCAATGGTAATATGTGGCTTTAATGCATGCAGGGCAGATAAACTGGTCATCTCATCTCCAGGAGTACTTGAAACTCCCATACTTTATCAAAGCTGTTAGGATCATTATTGCTGTTGCTGTGGGAATACAGTAGGTCAGTGCCTAATGACCAAGTAATTTATAAGTTCATCCATGTGACTGTTGTTTTTTTAAACCTCTTTGCTAGGCTGTGGCGTGCACATGGTTGCTAGGCAACGGGCTTACGTGATCCCAGCCATCCCAGCAAGCCTTGGAACAATAAGAGGACAAAAATGGCTGCCCTAACGGAGACACAAGGCCATCTGTCACTGGAGCTGTAAGAGATCCCCTGCCTTCACACACACACACACACACGCACGCACGCACGCACGCACGCACCCTCTCGACGCTATTATTAGAGTGTGCATCTGTTTGACGCGTCCGACAGAGTCCATATTTACAACTCGGAGGAATGTTTCTGCAAAGTGCACATGCACACGTACTTTTCTCTTTCAGCCCTCAGTGAGACCTATGTAGCACTGTATATGGCACATGCAGTACAAGAAAAGAACTTCAGTGCACTCTACATTACTCACAGTGCCTTGAATAAGCATTCAGTCCCCAACCCCTTTTTCCCCCACAAATGATTTCCACAACCTGAGATTTTGACTAATTAGACTTAGATTTTTTTTTTTTAATTTGTCAATCACTCAAACTCTGCAACAGTGCAGCCCAAAAAAGAAATAAAATTTAAAAACCATTAAAGAATTTTAAAAATCAAGAAATGAAATGACAACAATTAATAAGTATTCATCCCCCTTCTTTAGTACTTGGTTGAACCATCTATCGCAGCTATTACAGCCATCAGTCTTTTTGGATAAGTCTCTATTAAATTTGCACAACGCGATGGAGCAATATTAGCCCATTCCTCCTTGCAAAATTGCTCAAGGTTAGTTGGAGAGCAGCAATGGACAGCAATTCTGAGGTCTTTCCACAGATGTTCAGTGGGGTTAAGGTCAGGACTCTGACTGGGCCACTCAAGGACGTCAATTTTCTTCATTTTAGGCCAATCCAGTGTCGCTCTTGCAGTATGCTTTGGGTCATTGTTCTGCTGAAATACAAACTAGTTTACACTTTCTGGCAGAGGGCAGTAGGTTTTTACCCAGAATCTCCATGCATTTTGCAGCATTCATCTTCCCATACATCTTGGCCAGACTGCCAGTCCCTGCTGCTGAACAGCACCCCCATAACATGATGCTACCACCAGTGTATTGCACTATGGGGATGGTGCCTCCTGGCTGATGTGCAGTATTAGCTTTACGCCACAAATACTGCTTAATGTTTGAGCTAAAAAGTTCTACTTTAGTCTCATCACACCACAAGACCCTCTGCCATATCTTTGTAGTATCTTCCAAGTGACATTTTGCAAAGTCGTTATGGGCAAGCATGTGCTTTTTTTCCAGCAACGGTTTCTTCCCTGCCACTCTTCCATAAAGGCAGTGTGGCTGTAGTTCCATATTTCCTCCACTTCTGTATGATGGACTGCACTGAGCTCCGAGGTATGTTCAGTGTCTTCGAAATGTTCTTATAAAAGTGCTAATTACGAAGAGTGTGCTTACTTTTTAAATCTCAAAGTTTTCGTTTTTTTTTTTCTAAACTTTTGGAAGGTTTTGGACATTTCTATTGATTCGTCATGATGTATAATACTGTGTAGACCAGCTGGAAAAGAATCTTACTTTAATATGAATTAAATCTGTAATCTGAGACAATAAAATTGAAAAAAAAAATGAAAACAGTATTGGAGACTGAATACTTTTTCAAGGCACTGTATATATAGGCTAGTACAGGTTTCAGTTTAGAAATGTGCAGTGCTGGTAGTAGAGCTTTCCACACTACACCCATCCTTTACTTTTTTTTTAAATAATATGTCACCACCATTGGCTAGATTTGCCTTGGCTACATGCACAATGACAAGCACACTGGTGGAAAGCCCAAGGGTCACACCAATACAAGCAAGGGAACTAACTTGGTGCCCATGAGTCAACCAAGAGGACACAACACAATAATGTCTATTACCCTTAAAAATGCACAAAAAAACAAAAAGGAGAACAAAAAGACTTCAAATAAAAGATGGAAAATTTAAGTAATTAACTAGACGGAGTTTCTTTTTATGGATTTCTAAAAACTTATTTCAAACTGAATTTAGATACCCTTTGCGCCTAGGATTGGCAGTCTCGTCCTAGATTACACACTAATAATGAGCTAAAACGGGCTGGGTGGCTCTGTCCTTATCACTGTACTTTCCCATGCTCTCAAATTAAACAGAAAAATCAATTTAACTTCCCGTCCGTCTGCCGTTAATTAAACTGACCAAAACAAGACAGAATTAGTACACGGTTATCAGTGACAGCCACACCTGTTCTTTTCAGTTACATATATATCCAGAAGAAGGATTTAAATACTTCAGATGTGCAATAAAACATTCTTTGCTGGACACAGGGACTGAATTAGCAAATCGGCTGTATTCTTACATTTTCAGTAGCTGGTATGTTGATATTACTTATTTTTCTAAGAAGCAAAAAAACTAGACTAAACGTCCAGCACAGAAAAACAACCAAGTTGACAAGCTCGGTCCTGTACTGAAGGGAGGCTTCTACAGGGTTCAAAGCGGATGGAAAACAGTCAAAAACTAGCTTCTAAGTGGAGCTTGGCTGGCCTCTCTGGAATCTCTGACCACCATCACTAATGGAACTAAAAGGCAGCTGTATTTGAAATATTTTCTTGGGGACGGCTGTGTTTTCATTCTCTCATGGGGTCTTAGAGGGTCATGTTTGCCATTTCAAGGACAGGCACAGCAGAGTAATTTTCTTT
This sequence comes from Megalops cyprinoides, assembly GCF_013368585.1. Taxonomy (NCBI): domain Eukaryota; kingdom Metazoa; phylum Chordata; class Actinopteri; order Elopiformes; family Megalopidae; genus Megalops; species Megalops cyprinoides. The sequence goes on along the minus strand of NC_050583.1, from coordinate 14,299,276 downwards.
TTCTTCACGGTTTAGCCTGCAAGCCAAGTCAAACTTTCCTTTCAACTCAAGTGGCAGCAACGGCCTTGAGATGACAACAGCATCATTTCAACATTTCATACGTTCTTAAGCATTTAAGACCGCGCTTGGCGGGCAAGTCGTTTAAGCGAAGAGCGGCCTTACCCTCATAGCAGTCCCTGACGGTGTCGAAGTAGACGTAGTACTGGTCGTTGGTGAAGAAGAGCAGGCTGAGCCAGGAGTCGAAGGCGTAGATGGGGACGATGAAGAGAATGCGAACAATGTGCCTCTGCTCATTTGGGGAGCTGTAGTACCTCAGGTGCATGTAGATCTACAAGGGGGGGGAGGGAAGAAAAGGAATCGTCACACTGTGTCAGTGAGGACAGCTAGCTCACGTTACGCTTAAAGTGGCCACACCAGAGACACAGAGGAAAAACTGTGCCTTCAAGTTTATGAATTCACTTTCAGGAGTCCGCCAAAGACAAACTATTCAGTGCGCGGAAAGAAGGTGAAGTCACGGCTGAGCAGGAGAATGTAGAGCACATGGGAAGAAGTAGAACAGACAATTTGTGAGGCACAACAAATGAACCACATTTTTGCTGGCTGCCTTTCAATCACCTGAGCCTAAGAGCTCTGAGAATTGTAAGGCTCCCTCATGCTATTTGCTGAATAGATATGCATGACATATCCGTCTTCAGTGGAAACATGGGGGTCATCTTTTATTATATAATTTTTTTTACTTATTTGACAGACTCATACTCAGAGAGACTTACAGATTTAATATTGCAAGATATATTACATACACACTACAGAAAAAACTGGAATAACAATACATGTACAGAACAGACAGTCATCGTCAATAGGCGCCAGGTGAAAAACATTGCTCTCTAACAATTACCATTACAATCAACACAAAATGGCCATGGAGCCTAGAAATTATCTAGAAAGGCAATAGGCAATGTTAACGTGAAACATACTACCATATTGATAGTGACCAAAATGACAATAAAGTAAAATAGAGTGTGACCAAGAGTACTCTATGACCATTTTCAGGGAGTGGGTGTCCCATAAAGGTATGTGCTCTTGCAGTACACACATCTAGGATTTACCTTTGTACTGTATGTGTAAAATCACAGCCTCTGAACAAGTCTGGAGAAACACTGCGCTCACGCGTAGAGCTCTCCCCAGAGAGTTAAAGCTTTAGATTCTCTCTCTGCGACTCCGCAGCTCAAGGATGAGCAAGCTAATGCATGGCAATTTGCACCATACACTTTCATACAGACACCCACATCACTCCGGGCCTAACAAAAACTCAAACCTCTTCTGTTTGTGAAGACTGGCAGAAGCATTTCCATTTCCACAAGCCTATGACGGCCTTACTGTGCTCCCACTGAACCGCCCAAAATGACAATAAAACCCATCCTTCAGTTCAACTAAAATTAGACATCCAACAGAGCTACGTAGTTACTAAAGGGATATTGTATGTTTCCCAATCAGACGTGCTGTCAAGATTTACAGTAAGAAGATCAAAGTGTCTATGTACTGTGTCTCTGTTGCATCTGAAACTTGCACTCCGTCTCTCTCAGTTTTACACAACAGAACTCATATCGCCTTTCTTAGGTTGTGCACACAATTGGTGAAACCCACACACACAGAGACACATAAACTATGTGTGTTGCCAGGCAACCTCTGCTCCCTGATGTCACGGCTGAGTAAGAGTTCCCGTTGCCATGGCAGCTCATCAGATCGTGTCTAAAATGCTGAACTGAAAGTAAGGTGTTAATTCAAAGACCAAACATGTTCCATCTGAAACTTGGTGGACAGTTTCAGACTTATGGAGATGTGTTACAATTCCATTTACACCCCAACAAACACAAGCCCTGGCCCTTACCTGGTGACAGGTGAGAAGCAGAGCGGTCCAGACAAAGAAGCCGGATACGGCCTGGGCAGTGGTGGTCATGAGGAAGATGGGCTGCTCCGGGGTGAGCAGGGGGGCCTCCGGCAGCCAGGAGATGTTGGGGCCACCGGGGGGCACGGAGGGCAGGGGTCCCGGGGTGACGCCGGGAGGGGAGTCATTCCCTAACCGCTCTGACAGCGGCACGTCACGCCTCCACAGCCTGCTCATCTATGAGAGAGAAGCATCGGTAAGGTTTTACTGCTCGAATCACTTCAGCTCACATCATGGTGAAGTGCAACCAGTTGGTTTTAAAGGGCTTATGTAGCTGTTCTATTCAAATATCCAGCATCGATAAAAGGCTCACAACTTGCAATTATGCATAAGGAGTTAAACAATGAGCATGAAGCTTGTGATTAACATTTGATTTTTTTTTTTTTTTTTTTAAGAGGAAGAAAGAAGGGGTTATTTAAATGATTCTGATGTACAGTCTCCTCTTTTTGAATCTGTACTACTTGGCAAGTAAACCTAATCTTTTTAAATGAGCATCTAGTTAATCTGATGGTTCAGGGTTTTTTTTTTTTTTTTTTTTTAATCCCAGTACCTTTAGACTGTTGGTGATTCCACAGCACAGAGGTGTGCCATCAAGTATTGGCAGCTCAATACGGAGTCATATGCCACAATCTGAATGTCTCTCAGAGCAACATAAATAACTAAATAATTAAAACATAACTAAAAACTAACTAAAAACTCATTTAAGTTTACCTTACAAGTCCCCTTTTTGGAAAGATTACCGTTTTTCTTCATAAATAAAAGTACAGTGACTAAAATGGATGTGAGCTATGTACATGCTATGCTAATACGAAATGTATATTTTGCCATGGTCATAAAGTGACCTCAGCTGAATTGGGAAGGCATGAAGATGAAGGCATGCACTGAATTTGAGATGGATAAAAGGAGACATTTTTGTTGATGTGATGTTAGCTATAAGGTTTGAGCCTTAGGATAGTGACCCAAATACTGGAAAGAAGACAAAGTACACAGACAAACCTAAAATATACAAAAACAACCCTGCCTAGGCAACTCTGAAGAGTGGCATTTAGTCACAGAGCTGCAAGGCACCATTAAAGAGATGACTGTTCAAAGGGTCCTGACAGAATCTTGCTTTGCTCTGTCCTTGAGCTTAGAAGAAAAGAACGAAGATTCAATTTGCTCAGACATGAGCAAATGAATAGTATTTTTATAGCAGTCAACACTCAAAAATGTTATACAAGGGCACTGCCATTTGTTCCAAGATTGTTCCATTTAAAAAAAAAAGCCAATTGTTAGTACAAACTGTCTCGAAAATGTAATTGTAAAAAATGTGTATTTCATTTATTTGCCTGATTTCTTTAAATTTGGCTGAACTGTATGTAGGTTCATTTCACATGACATTGTCTGAGCAGATTAATGTTGGCCATTATAACAGTGGTATTCATCAAATAAATAAGATAAAATAAAATAAACCCCCTTTGCAATGCTAAAAATAACCCATGGTGACTCATGCTGCCAGTCTCAGGCAAAAAAAGGGACAACGTAAGAACAATAACAGACAAATCTGTGTGTACAGAAAATGACAGGAAGCAGTGACTATTCCTTAGCACTTAAACGGTCATTGAAGGATATGCCCAGTTATTTATTGTGGTGATACAACTGCACACCTCCCAACAAGGAGAACATAAGCCATATCTCCCTATAGGACGACAAGAGGCCATGTCCCACCATCTCTGCAAGCCCTATTAATATTATTACACAAATATTTTTCACAGGGCTAGCCTCAGCCTGGCTCCAGATATTATTTCAAAAGCATGGATTGTACGTGGCGTTTAATGTGGCTTAACTAAGACAGCTAATTGTTCATCTGTCCCAGGGGCGACCTGTTTTTGTGTGCCAGAGATCAGCATATAAAAATCCAGAGTACATAACAGCAAGGATGCGTTACTCAGGAAGAAAGAAACTCTTATAAAACAGTAGAACGAACGTATGTTTTTCATTTGAAAAGCAAAAAGGAAGACCAAGATATTCGTAAATGCAAAGGTGGATGGACAGTCTGATTTCTGGGAAGGTAACAGAAAGAAACAGGCGATGGGAGATGATGTACCCTTGCAAAAAGACGTCTTACAAAGACACCAAAAGACAAACCTGTTGAAGTAATGTCAGAATAATATTGTGTGGTTAAAATGATTACAAAAAATAAATGGCCCCTTGTTCACAAATTAAAATGATTGAACTGAAATGCTGATTTTCAAATAAACACTTCACGACAAAACAATTAGTAGTTACTGAAAACGAAAAAGGATGAACGACTTGCGAGTATTGCAGGTGTCAAGCTAATGTTATCAATTATGTGTAATAATAATAATATATTCAGCACCTAAAATAAAATCGAAACTTAAGGGGTAAAATCTGTAGCTACGATAAGAATCTTGTGTTGCTAAATAGCAAATCTAGGCGATATTATTACAAACACAGGAAGGCACGACTCGATTTGTGTGTTACCTTATTTCATTTATTGTTATGTCCGTCAGATAACTTACACTACCCATTCTGACAACCAAATATCGACTGAAATGTATGTTGCTACGTTACTGCAATATTACGTATTTAACACTAGCTCGATACAGCTAGATATAACTTTACTGGTAAAACTGTTAGCTTGGGGCTGTTTTGCTAACACAGCAATAGTAGAGAATAGACACAAAGGCCCTTAATACATAGATAGCAAGCTGGCTATCTGGCAGCAAAGTTAAAAAAGCCCCCAACAACATGCAGTTAAAAATTCTAAATCACAGTTTCAGCACCAATGCCATAAAATCTGTCAATTTAACGACATAGGACGTCTCTCAATCTGCCAAGTAGCTAACATTAGGTAACCATCTAGCTAGCTAACATTAAAAATAAATTGTATCACACCGGAATCTTACCTTTGCAGCAGACCGTAAACTTGTAGTTTATTCGTATTCAGTGTTGGATGAATCCAGTCATTCAACAAACAAATCTAACTAACGTTACCTCTCTAGCTGGTCAACTAGTTATATCTGCCACGTCATTTATGTGGCTAACGTTACTTGAGTGTTATTTCTTTGAAATATTTATAGTTCAACAACTAACTTTAACTGGAACGCAAGACTGTTTTGTTGTGATCCAGCTAGCCAGCAACTCGTCCTTAAATGTGGCAACGTTAGCTAGCTAGGTAGCTAGCAAGATTAATCCCATCTGTGTAATGTTACAAGATTTTATCACAAACTCCTGCTGCCTGGACTAGCTAACTATTTTAAACGACTGGAGTTATCCTAAACACAATATAACGGATCATTCTTAAATTAACAAAGACATCGTTTCCCCGTCATCCATGTTCATATTCCGATGGCCAAAGCTGCGTGACCGAGAAGTCATAGCCAGCCAGACAGCTAGTTTCCTAGGCTAGGCATTTAAAACAAATCCAACTTTCCAATCCGTTCTAGCTGCACGTAACGATAGGCACCTAGTCACTCAATATTCGTGTCCACATTGTATGAAAAGTTTTACCATTTAATCGGCAGTCTAATTTTCTTTGATTTTGACGGGTAGGTACTAAGTCGTATCCGGTTCTTCTTTTTGCGGGTGAACGCACCACCCGTCCATTTCTCTCTCTCCCTCCTCCACTCTCTCCGTCTCCCGACTGAATCCGCTGGGATTACAGCGGCTACATCACCAGCCTTGTTCCTACGCAAGCGCACTGCCAGGCCCCCTCTTCTTTCCAATGATGCAACCGGCTAGAGTGCTCCTCCCGTCAGCTGGGTGAAGGTGCTATATGACCAGTTCATGACCCTGCGCTGTAGTTGTTTCAAAGCCACTGTTATAAAGCGACATCAAAGGACCCTGAAGCGAACTGGAATATGCGGTGGTCCAGGAGCAAGTTCCATTTATTACATTACATTATTGTCATTTAGCAGATGCTCTCATCCAATGTTATTCATTTGTACAGCTGGATATTTACTGAGGCAATTGTGGGTTAAGTACCTTGCCCAAGGGTACAGTAGCAGTGCCCCAGTGGGGAATCGAACCAGCAACCTTTCAGTTAAGAGTCCTGCTCCTTAACTGCTATGGTGGTGGTACACTTTATTGATCCCCGTGGGGAAATTCGTCTTCTGCATTTGACCCATCCGAAGCAGTGGGCAGTCACAGTGCAGCGCCCAAGGACCAACTCCAGTTCTTTTGTCAGTGCCTTGGTCAAGGGCAGTGACAGGAGTATTAACCCTAACACGCATGTATTTTTGATGGTGGGAGGAAACCGGAGCGCCTGGCGGAAACCCACGCAAGCACGGGGAGAACATGCAAACTCCACACAGAAGGGACCTGGGACGGCTGGGATGTGAGGCAACAGTGCTAACCACTGAGCCACCGCGCTGCCACAGTTCTCAAAAATCACAGGTAGGTGATATGACTGGCTGTTTAAAGTCACCTTCAACCAAAGTTTATCTGAACACTTTTATTGGAGACATGTATAGTAAACTTACAAACGGAACAATGAACAAGATGTATGCATACAAGACAAATAAGGGCTATCCATTGACTGAAGAGAGCTGTGGAAACAGAGGGGCAGAAAACAGACAGTCCACCAGACAACAATGCACGGTGTGTGGATCCTTTTATTATCATTACTTCATAAAATATACACAAATACTGGTGTAAATAAAGTTAAAGTGTGTTAAAGAACTGTACAAGATATCAGTACACAATACATAAAGTGAGTCCCCAAAACCCACCCACTTCAACCACAACCCTCCCTAAATTAGTGTTACACTGCCACTGAGTCGCTTTAATAATAATAATAATAATTAAAAAAAATATGAGAAGAGGGTGTTTCCACAATCAGTGATATCACCCAGTTTGGTGCACTAAAACAGGTTAGAGTTTGATGACTTACTAAGAGCCAACAAAATTCCCCATTACTAGAGTTACCCTCCTCAGCCCCCTTACTGAAAACCCTCGGGTCAATCTAGATCCATGTTTAAGAGTCAATACTGCTGTAAGAACAGAAGTACTGGTGATTGACACTTGCCACTAGGAATAAAATCAGTAGTAACTGAACACAGAACAGGAAAAAAAAAAAACTAATTACAAGTAACCCCAGAGATAAAAATACACACAGGAGTTAATAAATAGGATTTCATCAGCCAGGACCGGAGAAAACAAAGCATGTTTGTAAACATCATGCAAGGTTAACCGGGACAAATACAAATATCCAAGAAATGATTACGGTGCTGAGAGACTGAAAAATTAAATTGAAAAAAGAAAAAAGAAAAAACCGTCAAAGCTAAGGAAGAAACAGCTGTTGTTATGATGGAATATTACGAAAGGTGGGAACCAGTCTCAGGTTTCAGAGTGAGATAATCATGCTTACATTTTGTTTTCCTCTCTAAACACCAAGGGTGACTTTAAGAGGATTTTAAGGCTTTTCTGCACTGAATAAGTAAACCACTGTAAATTTGACAAGAATGTTAGGATAAAGTGTCATTGCAGGTGTACAAACTTTGTATAAGATGTACGATTAATCCAGAGGGTGTAGATTAGTGTTACTGTAGAAAATGTTTTTTTTAACATAAGGGGGAAAGGAATAGGTAACTCTTGGACCCAGCTGGCAGTTTAACTACAGCTAACCACCTATTCATTCAATTTTTTTAAACTTACTTCATCTGCCCTGATCCCACCCCACCCCATCCCAAAAAAAAGACCAAAAAAAAAAAAACATTATGTAATTTCCTTTTCTACATAACACCTGATACAACCAACCACATTTTGGCTTTACACAGGAAAAAAAATATTTACAGTGATGTTAAAAAAAAAAAAATCCTTTCCACATCATGCCCCATCCTCCACACCAATGTCAGCACACCCCTTCCCCAGCATTCCCCCAGCCCAACCAAAGAAAAATCCAGAATTCAAATGATAAAATCAAGACATTCAAACATATTATAACCATGATCATAGGCAGAATGGTACATTTCAGCTTCTGTTAATAAATATTTTATGAAAAACCAGGGTTCAAAAACACAAACCCAGTCCTGGAGTGATGTGGTACTGAACTTTGTTTCAGTTCTGTTAAAATTTAAAATGTGTACATTAATTCCCTCCTTTCTATCTATTATTAAAACCCAGGAATGCTCCAACTGAGAGAGAGAGGGGGGAAAAACCAAAAGGGGAGGGTACACATCCATGCCTCTTATTCTCCATCTCTCTCTCTCTCCTGACTGATTCTTGGTCATTACTTCTGCCTGTGGTCACTGCCTGCCTGGTACACATCGCTAAAACCAAATGCACAAAAAGCAACTAACAGATATTTCAGTAAGACATTGGTAAAAGACAGGAAAGGTTCACATCTGACAGTCCTCCCCAACGACACTCACTGCTAAACGGCTCATATTCACTTACGTCACTCCCTCTTTTCTCATTTCCTTTTCCGTTTCCGTCCATCTCTCTCCGTTACTCACACTCTCTCCAACTCACTTTGCTCTTGCAAATAAAAAAATATATAAAAAGAAATTTAAGTCTTTACAAGCCCACAGAAAGCAACATCTGTGTTGAGATTTGTAAGAGTGTCCTTTGTACGACCATATCCGTACACCACGAATTGTGTATTTACTTCTTTTTCATACGGATACATTTATACATGAAAAGAAGCATCGTAAAATACAGGTATATGTATGTGGAATTTTTTTTTTAATCCACAACTGTCCTTTGTAATACCGTACTTCCAAATGTATATGTAAACAAGCTGCTAAATCAAGGCTTGATTAAATCTGAATTTGCACTTTTATACTGGTGTTTGCATGTGTTCAGGGTTGCGTTCTGTGTTTAGCAAATGGAACTTAATTGGTCATGCCGACACCCCCAGTGTCATGTCATCTAAAACCACAACAGGTGGACAAGAGTAGGGGGGGGCAGGAAGTTCCAGTTACTCTGTGACTTGAAGGTGGGCAAAGACCTTTATTCCTCAGACGTCACTCTTGTCTTTAAGACGAGGGCTGTCGGATCACGATGGAGGGCAAACCCCCTTTGCTCTTGGTCAGAGAACAACTTTTCATCCTTCCTTCACTGTATCTGTACCTTATTCCTTTCTCTCAGTCTTGCGTTTCTTTGTCCCATTGGCATTTTTTTTTTTTTTAAACAAAAAGAAATCTGGAGGGGGGGAGGTTGTTTCTTGAAGCCCTGCGATGGTGGCGACACTGGAACAAAAATAGTAAATTAATTCTGATGTCACCTTTTATATTTCAAACAACTGCAATTTCTTTATCGAGGAGCACTCAAAAGAGACACTTCTTCGGTTATTTTGAGGAACTGTAATACATTTCTGCCCACAGTTGTTTCATGCTGTGTCCATAATCAGCCTGCAAGCACCTGATAACAGTCCCTTTGTCCTTAAAAGACTAAGCTGTACAAACACTGAGCTGGGTTTTCACTTGACTTTTTTACATAACAAGGAAATTAATAATCTGTCACTGCAGTGCCACTAAACTAATAAATTGAGAGGCTCTCAGTCACTGCAACAATAGCTCTTTCTGGGTTCACATAAATGGATAAAGCTCCAAGTGAAAATATTAATTTAAGGATAATATGTACTGCAACAAACAAGTATGAAATAATCAAAAGACATTCCTAAGCGGAATGTTCTGACAAATACTGTTTGACAAGATTACTGTGCCACAACAAAATAACTACTTTTAGGGTGAGGTCAGAACCAAATATTAAGTGGAGGAGATTTTTGTTGTTTGCCTCAAGTAATTGCCTTTCTGTGTAGTTTCAACATTATAATTCCCTGAACCCCTGCCCCTTACCTGTTTGTGTCCAGAGGGTGAGAGAGAGGAGCGGCAGGGCTCACTTGCCCAGGTGCTCAAATGGCATGCTAACCTGCAGAGAGATAGAACAGATCGGTCCACACTTACACCCCACAGGAGGAACATCTCTGGGTGCAGTGTACATACTGAGTAACACAGCGTACATACTGTGTAAGGCAGCGTACATACTGAATAACGCAGTGTACTATGCTCAACTCGAGTCAAAGCATGTGACGCTTAATGCTATTCCGGTCTCACCAATGGGGAAATATAACTTGGGAGACCTTCTTCACTACCGGCTGCCCATCTTGTATAAACACTTTCAGATGGCTGGCTTTCAGAGCAGCAAGCGTGCTGTGCCATACCTGTGACGTGGAGATGCGGGACTGGTCGTGGCGGGCGGTGAGGTCGGAGGAGGAAACGTTGGCGGGGGCGCCGCGGTGCAGCCTCATGCTCACCTTCCTCTCCCGCTCCGCGCGAGAGATGGCCCGAGGAGATGTGTTCCCTGGGGAGGGGGGGGAGAAAGGGGTGCACGTTAGCCCACCACGGTCCCGCTAACAACAGGTATATCGCATGCGAACACTCATCTCCAAACAGAGGGGAAGAAAACACCACAGGCTTGCCACCCGCTCCAAGGCAACGCATGAGTCCAAAACATACCGTATGTATTTGCGTAGCTCTTGTATGGCAAGTATTGAGCAACCCACTTTAACATACAGAATTTATCAAGCCTTTATTTTCGTAACTGCAGATTCTATTGAAGCGCCAGGATGCAGCCCTCCGTATGGGCTACTGGGAGATAGAAACTGGGTTTGCTTCCGCGTTCTCATCCATATTTTTACATCTCCCACAGCGGTTTCCTGCTTCCACTTCCTCACTCACCCGACTGCTGTACCCGCGAGGCAGGGGTGGAGATGGCTGGCTCCGGGCCATTCCTGACCCTGTTTGGGGCTGGGGGGTTGGGGCCGGGCGGCAGGGCGCGAGCCGCCGACCCGCGAGGGCCACCCACAATCCGCTCATCCCTCTCCTCCCCGCCCCTCCGCTCCCTCTCACCATCTTCTGCCGTCCTGCTCGCGCCCTGGGTTTCAGAGAGAACACCCACTCACTGGACTGGAAACCGCAGCGCACGAATCAGGCACCCAAACAGGAATGTTTGTACTTGACCCAGGTGTGGCACATACACCACATACTTTTCACTATGCTGTGGACGCATGACCTACTGTGCATTCTGTGCGATTTGAAAACTTATTCAGCTTTACAACAGTAATATATAATTTAACTCTTCAGATGTACAGTTATGCCCAATTGTTCTTTTGCACTGAATTGTGTAAAAGCCAAATTTGGCGTGCTTGTCACTCTGGGTTTATGTCTTTATATGATAAATGAGTATTTGCTTTGTTCCATGTAACTGACTTACGAATTTGAGCATGTTCCAGTCGAACACATAGTCGTAGGAGAAGCCCTGTCTGTGGAAGAGGTTTCTGAAAAGCTGGCGCAGGTATGAGTAGTCTGGCTTGTCGTCGAAACGCAACGAGCGACAGAAATTCAGGTAGGTGGAGAACTCGGCTGCAGAGACAGGAGAGAGGGGGGAGATGGTTAAACATTACAAACATTCCTACAGAAGCATGCAGGGAGGGACCGTGAGTGAAGCAGTGCCAGGGAAGCCCGTAGAGGGGAGGGGGAGGAAGACAAAGTCCCAGTATTTCTTTATGAATGCGGAAGCAAACAACGATCTTGAGGAACATGCACGCAAAGATTTGCCACTGCTGGTGAAAAACGGACAGCACACAGCAACCAGCAGACCCGCCATGACTTACAGGGGTAGCCTTTACAGAGCACCTCGATGGGAGTGGACATCTTCTTCTCGCTGATCCTCTCGTACTTCTGCCTCTTGGTGGCGGCTTTGAGGCCCTGCCAGGGCAGTGAGCCCAGGTTGAAGTACATCAGCACATAGCCCAGAGACTCCAGGTCGTCACGCCTCGATTGCTCTGTGGAGGGGCAGGAGGAGGGAAGGTGGTCAATATTAGGCAGTCTTGCACCTGCATTGTGGACTTCTGACTAGTTATACAAAGCTCAGGAACTCTGGAAGCTCTGTCCACATCACATCATCATCCATCACGGCCTCACATGTATGGCCTTAACGCACTGTGAACCACCTGTATCTGGGTTTACATCACAACATGTCAGCCACCGATTGGACAACATAAATAAGATATCAGTGCATTGTAGGCTGGAAAGCATCTCTACATCCTTCAGGAGTGTGGATCCCCTGGATCAAGAAAGGACACCACCACCTCATCTAGCCAAATAAATTCTACTGATGCAGAGGTTCTAGTGGAATCTGGGGTTCATTGCAGAATATGGTAAATTGAGGAACCATTGTTCCAAAAATTCCACAAATGTTCTAAATCCGGAATGCCCTAACAAAGCCACCTCTGCCCCCATTAGGGAAGTGAAGCACGGGTTCTTGAATAAGTGTAACTCAGTAACAGCACTGCACAATGCCATGATACAGAGATGTTAACTTACTGTACACAGATAGTGCATAGCAAGCTTGCTAGTATGTCAAATCATGTTGAGAAGAATATCTGAAGAAACCCGTAAGGAAAATCAAAATTACGGCCCTGTCAGCAAAATTCAAGGCACATAAGTATTGCGATTATTTTTTATGAATCGGGGGCTTACTGTTCCGCAAATTTCGCACAGAAACATTACATTTAGATCTTTAAGACTGTAGGAATGAACACATGCAGTGTATTACAAGACGGAATGGTGCTATGTCATTTTGTTCAAATTTTCAATTTCACATGTCTTATCTATTATTTATCAAAAATATAAAATGTGATTTAAAAGAGAAAATGTAAAATCGAGAAAATATATAACGGAAAACAAAATAGTAAAACAGATTTCATTTAGCCCTAGTCATCTCAAACTTCAATGTGAAAACCATCAGTGGGGATCTGAAATGTGCTCACTACATATCTAAAGTGTGTCAACTATGCATTTCCCCCAACTTTTACCACTTGGACCGAACAGTCACTGAAGGGAAAATAAACATGCAGCATTTTAGCTGGTCATAGGGATTCTCCAAAAATGCTCTGCATTAAGCTGTCACACGTTCCTTATCAATCTGAAGCTGAATTCTGCCCATCCCCACTCAGCAGCCCCTCAAGCACCGCCCTCCCTTACCGATGCCCAGGTGGGTGTTGATAGAGGCGTAGCGGGCAGTGCCCGTCAGGTTCTTGTTCTCCCTGTAGGGGATGTGCTGGTGGGTGCGGGCATCGCGGTACTTCTTAGCCAGCCCAAAGTCAATGATGTACACCAGGTTGCCCTTCTTGCCCAGGCCCATTAGGAAATTGTCTGGCTTGACGTCGCGGTGGATGAAGTTCTTAGAGTGGATGTACTCGATGCGGCTGATCTGGGGAGGAGAGATGGAGGGAGGGAAAGGAAGAGAGGATTAACAGGGGAAGGGAGGAGAGATTCTGACGGTCTTAATGGAAATGAAACCCTGGATTAGAATCGCGGAGATACATTCACATGCAAATACACAACTGCACCGTGAATGAGTGTAAGAGCTACGACATGAGGCCCTGACAGGACAGGAATGCTCAACGTGGAGAGGAAAAACTGTAGGCAAAGAGTAACTGCACCAGGAAGATGCAGGACTGCTGACAATACACTCTGAAGAACAAACATGGCAAAGCTGTGGGGACCAAACTAAGGAAACAGCGACAGGGAGGGACAAAGACAGGTGAAAGAGAGAGGTGTAGAGGACAGGGAGTGATGTACCATCTGATCAGCCAGCAGGAGTACGGTCTTCAAACTGAACTTGCGGGAGCAGAAATTGAAGAGGTCCTCGAGACTGGGGCCCAGCAACTCCATCACCATCACATTGTAGTCCCCCTCCGCCCCACACCACTTTATTGAGGGGATGCCCACTATAAAACAGACACACACAGTGATTCAAGGGCGCATGCAGCAAATAAAGGACTGTTACATCACCACTGGAATTGTGGAGATTTTCTATTACACATGCAGGCGCCTGACATCAAGAAACATCATCAAAATCTTTCCTTTTCCTTTCTGAGTGCACTGAAGGTTCTTCTCAGAAAATAATCACAGTACATTACCTTTTAACAACCATAAATGGGGTTACAAATTAACCCCAATGGAGGTTTTCAGAAAAACACAACAAGCATAAACCCAATCATCACCCTCAGGAAGGTTAATGAGCATTACACAAATAATGTTAGTGCATCCAACAGGGCGCTTTCCCTCAGTTTAATTTCCTCGACGGAACACCCATGTGGCTCTTATGTTTAGCGTATGTATGTCATGTCAGCGTGAGGCACAGAGCATTTACTGCAGTATGAGGACATGTTTCCCCTCTTCCCCAGGCCCGGCGCTATGGAGGTGCTTAGGGGTGCACTGCACCCATGGACTGACCTCAGTGAACCCCCCGTTTTTTCTCCAGGCACCGAGGCCGCTCTTCCCTAATCAGCCTGCTTCCCTCATCCTGCCTCACCTCCTCCCTGCATCATCTTGTAAAACTTGCTCTCGATGTGCAACTGCGGGTGTTTGGTCTTCACGCATTCCAGCTTGATGGCCACCTCCTCCCCCGTCGCAATGTTGGCACCTGGAGCAAACAGACGGACACACAGACTCAAAACCCAATGACCAGAAGGCATGACGGACAACATGTTCATTTCCACAGCGGCGTATCAATCAAATAAAAAAAAAAATTACATTAGTTTAAAACGGTCTACTTCCCAAATCTGAGTTTAGGTACAAGCAAAATGGTGTGTGTGCCTGTAAAAGAAACTGAGGTACAAGGAAGAAGGATGCACTGAATACACCAAGGGCAGAGAAGTGAGAAAGAAAAAAAGAAATGAAAGGCTCTTCAACAAGGGGAACGATGAGAATCAGGCCTTACCCAGGTAAATGTCTCCAAAAGAGCCGCTCCCGATCTTCCTCCCCAGCCGGTACTTATTCCCCACCCTCAACTCCATGGCCTCTGCCTGCGAACTCACTGCAAAAAAACACACACGAGACAGGACAGGGCCGAACAGCCAATCAATGGACAGCGTCCAGGACAACATCACAGATCGGCTCCGACTCGGTTTCCACCGGTGCTTTCACCCTCTCACAAACAGGGAGATTGCCAAGTGGAAGAATGGGCTTGAAACACAGAGAAGAGGGGCAAGAAGATGCACAGTAAAGAAAAGAGGGCTGGAGGGATAAGGGAAAATGTGAATACATTAAAACACAAACATAAAGTTAGGAATACTGGCGCAAAACAGTAAAGACAAGCAAAGACACATTAAATTCTTACTGCTGAAAGGCTTGACCTCCCTGCAATCAGCTCACTCTGAGTATGAACAGCTCTGTTCAAAACTGATTTAAGGACAGAGGATTGGATGGACATTTTAACCAGCTGAAGGGGGATCTAGAAAACCCCAAACTGCACATAAAAAGGACTGACGCAAGAGTGAAGTAGAGAATAGAAGCAGAACATGCAATTACAGGACTTCAAGTGTTTGGACAAACTGACATGAAAAGGGACTTCTGAGACCTACTATATCTGTATAAATGCGGTGTTTTAATTAAAACAAAGATGGCGTGTTATCGTAAAAAAAAAAAAAAAAAAAAACAATGAAAACGACGTCCCCCTTTATCACAGTGGTAACCTCAATATTTTCAGATTTTGAGGTTGTTGTGTTTGCATCTGAGTGTCTGCAAATTCACACCAACCTAGGAAAAGTACCAGAATGCCACATTCAATACGTCTTCAGGGGGTCTGCAGCATACTCAGCGTTACCTTAACCCGTCTTTGATAAACCAACGTCACAATTACCCGTAATCAGCTATACTGATTAAGAGTTCGGTGTTCTGAACAGACTCACTGCTTGATAGTACAGAGTGGTTGGACTATTAACCAAGGCATTTGCCATTACTGACCCCGGAGTAAAACAGACAGCGCAGCTAATTAATCAATTCGTTAATGCTGTAAACACGCGTCTTACAGCTCACGTATTTGTACTCTTATACAGTCTTTGGCGAACAGCCGGGTTTCACACTTCAATGAGCCGGCGTGCAGTATGGCTAACAGAATTATTTTCTGGCTGGCCATCACAATTCCTGCCCTGGATTGTATTGTATTAGCTAGCTAGCTAATCTCTGTTAGGATTACGTTTTAGGTTTGTTCGGAACCGAGCTTCGTTGTCATAATCATCAAGCAAAGGTTACATGTGTCAGTGATGTTAAAGCTAAACCATTAACCAAATCGTTGCTGTAGTGTGCACTAGGTAGGTATTATTATTATTGTAAAAGCGGCCTACTTGATGGTAGCATATGGCTCTCACACAAAGAACGCTTAGTCGCCTTCGGTATACTAGTCTAGCAAGCTAACATTACTTGATGGACAGCTAGAAATATCCGATAACATCACAAGAGGCATAGTCAGCTACCTTGGGGGAGTGTTAATTCTCCATGGATCAAATATGTAGCTGTTGTTAGGTACAAAAGGCAGTGTAAAATGGAAAAAAAGACTTTTGCTGTGATGTGCAGATCAGCTACGTTCAAGATAGCTAACTTAGCTAGCTCGCTAACTGAACTGCTAAAACGTAGCTAACGTTATCTATCCAAGCAAGCCAGTTAGGTTTTAATATGCACCGTGGATTGTTAATGACACAAGTAATTTGTTCTCATTGTAAAGTGTAACGAAGAATGCCACCGATATTAATGCATAACGGTCTTTCATACCAGACGATATCTGATAGAAAATCGTTTCTACCAGCAGTTTGTGAATAGCACCCAACTATAGCTAGCCAGCTACTATATACAATTTAATGAAATGTGACTAGTAACATAACTTATAAACTAGCTTGTATGTGCAGTTAAGTTGGAGTGTGACCGGTAGTATCCGCACCCTGTGATCAATTGAATTGTCCATCACAGCTAACTTGCATAGTCCTAACAAGCATTTAATTTAGCTACCTAGCAACAGATTAGCATAAACACTGACTTAAATACTTAACACAGACTCTCTAAAAGCTCGAAAAAGGTCTACTGTTCCCCCTTCGAGGAGGACCATTTTACAGATCTCTGACTGGCCAACTAACAAGATCATCAGGAAGATAGCCAGCTGGGTAGCCATCTGCCTAGCTCGAAAGACAGTTAGCCTATTTGCTAGCACGCTAGCTAGGTATATAGACTAACCCACTGCTACATCCAGCATTATTGTGGCCTTAGGACAGTTCACTGGCGACAAACTTGAAGTTAGACATACCTGACTGACCACCAACCTGATTATACAAGCATTGTGTAAAACGTTTAGCTAACAAGCTAGCTACTGATCATACGTCACCCCAATGCACAGCACTACCTAATAGCTAGCTTGTCCCCTCATAGACCAGGGGCATTGCTGTCTTTGCTATCGTTGTCTTGCTTCAATTAAATAATGTACTTAACGCGTTTAAATGAAATCGAATGAATTTTACAATTCAACGTCAGTGAACAC
Organism: Megalops cyprinoides; assembly: GCF_013368585.1. Lineage (NCBI taxonomy): Eukaryota > Metazoa > Chordata > Actinopteri > Elopiformes > Megalopidae > Megalops > Megalops cyprinoides. Next base: position 14,282,010 of record NC_050583.1, on the reverse strand, counting down.
CTAAAACAACAGGGTCTCTTAGCTCGCTTGGTACAACTGTTCTAACGTTAGCTGTCTGGCTTCCCATATAGCACCAGCTCGTCGGCTGTACAGCTAGGCAGCTTGCTGGCTTGAACCAGGGGCAGCAGGTAGTAGATCTAACTGGCTAGCTGGCGATGATAGCCGTGCAACCCAACACGATTTTCAACAATTTCGTGCTGTCCCGTTCCGACACAAATCATTGCAAGCATTTCGCCATTTGCCTTCCGTATATGTATTTTTTTTTTTTTGCGATTACTCTCACAGCCGCACCCTAGCACTGGGGGCACCCTATATAACCCCCAGTATCGACACCCCCTCCCCCTCTCTCTCTCCCCCCGACGTTCTGAATATGACTCCCGTTGCCATTGCGGAGCCCGAAACGAAAACCCGATACCCGATATATTTTCCCCCCTGGTTTTCTCCGTCCTCCCGCTTCGCTACTTACCCGATACAGGGTTTTACTGAGAGCTGGTTCCGCGGCGGTGCTGATCCGATGGTTGTCAGTCAGACTGGGCCGTGGGAAGAGAAGGATGGGAGCGGATTCTGGCGGCTCTCATACCCCAAAATTTCCTTTTTTCCTTCGGCTGATCTCGCTTGCTGGTTGTCCCTGAGTAGCTTCTACGCGATTGTCCGTCTCTCGCCGAGGATCTGTCTCCCCCTCTCGTCGCTGTCTGAACGCACCATTGACAACATCGATGACGTAATTCACGGACTACCGAAAAGACCCGGATTGCCTTAAAGAAATAGCACAGCGCTTCCCTCTGATTTACATTCAACGTTGTGCAGACAAACCCACAGCAGCGAAGCAGACTTACGTCGTTTGTGTACAGATAAACGCAGACAGCACCGAATGCAAATCAAATTAAGGAACATATAGAAGTGGTCGGGTGGGAGAGCTCAACGGTACAAAGGACACAGAAAAGACCAAACGTAAATATAATGGAAGAACAGTGAATATATGAGAAAGTTAGTAACATCCACATGAGTCTTGAATGAAAACAAGCTCTTTATTTAAGATTTGGAATGGGGAGACTGGGGCCTGCACTGCACTCCCATCCCCCTCTTCCCACCCCCCAAAGGTATTCATTTTGTTTACATTACATTGTACATGTATATAATTACACAGCCTTGACAAAAATGTCCCTCAGTTTAATAAAAAAAATCTTAAGCCTCACACACTGAGGAAAAACTCCAGTAGTTACTTTAGTATGTTGTCCATGTGTATATTTATGCAACTGTAAACTAATCCCTGACAAGCAAAAAAAAAAACACAAAAACAGCTTCATGGAAATAACATGTAGAAAATGTAAATGCTGATATCAAAAAAACTGAAGTTCGGCCAATAAGATCCAGCTGTTAGTTTAAAGATCCAGAGCTAGGCAACCCCCGTCTGCTGTTAAAGCTTCAGTTCCATGTTATTCTACCTCCAACCCACTCAATTCCATTCCAGCACTGAGCTGCAGGCCCCTCTCCCAACAATGCAGTGCTGGTCAGGTCCAGGTTGGCTCATGAGACTGAAGGGAGTGGAGTGGGCAAACCGGCCTTAACACAGGCCAGCAACTAAATCACACCTTAAAGAGCTGGCGGCTGCCTAAACCAGATATTACAGTACAGTGTGTCTCGGTTAGTCCACGACAATGCCGACCACAGAGAAAATGTACCATCTTTCAGACTTTACACTCACGACTATGGTCCCTGGTACTAATCCTGGGTGTCACAGTGGACTTCTGGTTACATCCATAGTTCTAACGGGCTGAGAGAACAAATTCTGCACTTCACAGAACCAGTTCCAAAATAACTCTCAAAACAGAATTTAAGCAGGACAGAGGAAAAACAGGAAATCAAGACAAGATCGTGTACTGTAGCCCACCAGACACTTGAAGGCCGCAATAGCAAAAAAAAAAAAAAAAAACCAAACAAACAAATGCCATAAAAACAAAAACAGCCCCATAACAGTGACTGTGATGATCAACTGAGATAATGCCTCACTTGGACAGAGGAGGAAAAAAAAAAACATAATACATGGAAAACCAATATGGATACTTTCTATGAAGTCAATTGACACTGTCACTGGCCCTTTAGTAGTGTTTGTGTGTAGGCAGTGCTAAAATCCCCCAAAATACAGATCAGTCTTACTTCAAACTGTCTAGAAACAGTACTAGGGGCAAAAAAAAAAAAATTGTCAGCTGCAGCTCACTGGATTTAAAGAACATTTGTAGACAGTAGAAGATATAACAGGAGTTGGTAACCTGGAAAGAGTTTTGAATGGAGACAAAGCATAGGCCGGCCAGAGCACTGGCGAGACAGAGGAGAGGGAGTATACAAGACAGACAGTGGAGTGAGAGTGAGAGTGAGAGCAGAGAAAATCTAGCATAGCCACCAACACATGTGCAAGTGTGGCAAAACAGGGGGAGGGGGCGTGCACCTCTGAATATCAACAGAAAACAAGTTTTAAATTGCAAACACAAAATCTGTTAACATCTAATGCAACGTAACGAGCACAACATATATATCAACCTTTATTATCCTTCTTGTTCTTATTGTTTAAATTAATTTCTTTTCCTTTGTAAAATCTTAAAACAAAAAAAAACTTAACAGGAGTGTTAAAGCCTGTCTTAATTTAAAACATTTAAACAACAACAAATAAAACAAATCGTAACTTTTTAAGGTGTCCGTAAACACCCATCCAGCTCAACTCCGTGTAATACAATTTGGCATCTCTCTCTACACATGCCTTCAGTTGGTTGCGACTTTAAAAATTATCTTTAATTATTGCGATGCAGGCAATAATAAAACAAAAGGCTGATAAAAACAAAACATAAAAGAAAAAAATATTCATTAGTGCCAATTTTCTTAAACATGCATACAACACGCATACTTGAATACGTTTTTTTCAGAGCACACACACCTGCTGTAGGCTGCTGTCTTACGCATACTCATTCACCTTCTGAAGCACGACAGATAAACACACACCTCACTCCGTAATTCCCACTCTCACCTTCCCTGACACATACACGCTCAAAACATTTTTTTTCTTCCTCACCAGCCTTTCATGACCATGGAAACATGAGGGCACCTCATGAAATTGATTTAACAGAAATAACAACAGTCAGAACAATGAACTTGATTTAGGAAAGGTGGAAAAAAAGGACAGCATCTGAGGGAAAGACACTGCATTACTGCCCCAAAAAAACAAAAAAAACAAAAACAACACAAGGCTCGCTTGTCAAATATCAGAGCAGTGTGTGTGGAGGTGTGTGTTTGATTCTGTCTTTCTATGGGAGCAATAACAAAACCATATATCCGATATCACGCAGTCCATCCACGTGATGCAAGCCATGTTTTTACAGCGCGAGTCGAAGTGTAAATCTCTCTTTGTATCGGTCTGTGTGTTTTTCTGTCCTACTGCAGGTTCAATTTCACCCAGCTGAGCCTGTCTTTGATTCTGATTGGCTTTTTTTTTTTCTTTCATTCAAGTCTTGCTGTTGAAATCTTCATTTAAGGGAGAGGTTGTTTGTTTGTGTATTGTTTGTATGTGTGTGTGTGTGTGTGTGTGTGTGTGTGTGTGTGTGTGTGTGTGTGCACGCGCACGTGAGAGAGCATGTGCACACTGGTGCTGCTCACTGTTTGCGCAGTTGAAAAGTCCTTGTGTGTTGATGAAATGTGTGTGTCAGAGCATGTGAGCGCGCCTTTGTGTGTACCGGTGTAGTCCGAGTGCTTATGTCCTCACGTGTCTGTGTGTCAGTCAGTAAGTGTATTTATGTACGTGTCTGTCAGTCAGATGGAGTCGCCCCCCCCCTCCCAGCAGGTCCCCGGGCAGCAGTGCGGCTGGGCTGCCCATCTGGTGCCTGTCCTCCATGGTGGGTGCCCCCCAAAGGCTGCTGCTGGGGTACCCCGGGGTCATGGCACCCCACAGCCCCTGCCGCCCAGGCTCCACGCTCCCCGTACCTCCACCCACTCCCCCTCCCCCGGCCCCATTGCTGCTCCACTGGGCAAAAATGCTCAGCCCCGGTCCTTGGGCTGAGGAGGGGTCTGGAGAGCTGCTTGTGCTGTCCAGGCTTTGCCAGCCGGAGGCGGAAGGCCCCACGGTTGCCACACTTGCTCCTCCTCCATTACTTCCTCCAGCTGCTGTTGCTCCTCCTCCTCCGCCTCCTGCTGTCGCTGCGGCTCTTTCCCTTTCCCTCTCGCTGCCGGGAGTGCTCCCGCCGCTGCCGGCCCCCACCGTGCCCGTCCCTGCCGGCCCCTGGCCTCCGCCGGCCCCGGGGACGGCCCCGCCCCCGCTGCCGCTCCCGCCCCCTCCCGCCTGGGAATGTGCAAAATAGCGAGCGACCTCCTCCTCGCTCACAAACTCAGCCAGGATCGTGGTGTTGCCCAGTACACACCTGGAGAAACAGAACGGAATTTCCTCAACGGCTGGGGGCTAAGCACAGGAAAAAAACATCAGCATGCCCTCCTTGACAGAGCTGCACAATGGTACAGGTATCAGCCATGTACAAAGACGTGTTCAAAGTGCAACTACACCTACATTTTCACAGGTGTAACTTGTGTTCATCCACTTCAATACAAACACATAAAATGTGTGTGACTGTAATAGTAACAGGCCATTTGTGAGGCTGTGCTTGTTGGCTACATCAGATTAGATTCAGATTCCTGTCATTTAAAAAAATGTCAAATGATATTAACTACAAATATTCTGTAACAACACCCTTTTGTTACAGTAAATGATGAAAAATTGAACATTTTACAGATGGAGAGAGGATCGTCAAAGGCTTTATCTTCTACTACTTACGGTGAGTCTTGGCACTCACGGTGTTTTGCCTGCCTAGTTACGTTTTATGAGGATGTTTCACGTTCTTGAACATTTTAAAAAGGAATGTCCTCTTTTAAAAGGGTGGCTTGTTTGAGAGTGCAGTGCCTTCACAACAGACGCATTTTAGCTACTTTATGTGGCTGTATGTATCTGGAATAGACGGGAGTCTGAAAAAGCTGTGTTTATTTTTATGGGTGAGTTCAGTGCCGTGACAAAGGATCACATTTCACACAAAGACATGATGAACTTGAGTAGAATGTTGAATTCAATGCTATGCGGAAAGTTAAGTTCTGCTAAGGGACGTATAAACGTAATAAACTGGTACTGCGCTTGCACTGTTCGGGTATCACGACAACCCTACTTCTAGAATTTGGCCTCTCCAGCATCCCTATCTGTGTACTGGATTACTCCCTTCTTTTAGATGAGCAAATTCATCCAATACATAGCCTAACCACCCCATTCTTTTTTTCAAAATGACTTGAACAACCTGAACATTAAAATTTGGTAACTTACTCCACTTAGCGCTCATCAAGCTTTAGGTGGAATGGAATACTTGGGTCACTTCCTTAGAGAAGCTCTCGCAACTGACAAGGGCTACAATATCTCACTGTGCAAGTTCGCCCCAAAGAGCAAACCTTGCTAGTGTGGTAACTACATTTTTGTAGGTCGGAGTTGCCTCATTCATTAAAGCACAGAAACACATGGCTCCCTTATGACCACATATGACACCTATTGAACAGTCTACTGCTGTGAAAGCTTATATTACAGTCCACAAGGCTCCATCACGTTAGACAACAGTATCCTGAGCAAGAGGGCACTCTGTTGACTTACATGTGCAGAGCACTCTGGGCTTTGGCTGCTTCCTGCCGGGAGCTGTAGCGAATCAGAGCACTTCCCTGGGTCAGGCCAAGGTGAAAGGTCAGCAGGGGACCATGCTGCACGCAGATGGTACGCAGAGTGGAGCCGTCAATCTGCGGGAAACAGAACATGGAGGCGAAACGGTGGAAATAAACATCCTACGAAACACTTTCACGCTCCAAGTGTATTAAAATCACGACATTCATTTAATCGTTCATTGAACATGTCTCGACACCCTCCTGTGCGATTCATTATCAAACTGATGAATTCCAAACTGACACATATCTAATACATGATATGTGAGCATACCTCATTTAAATGTAACTGCGTATCAAAACAAATAACGTAATGACTATGGCTATCATGGATAAACAACATCCCAAGACTGAGCCACAAATACCTCATTTACGGTGTAGCAGGCCTAACTGAAACATGCTGAACCTTTCTAGACTAAGATTTTAACCCACATCATGTATCAGTCTGCTGGGCTGTGCTTTCCCTTCCCTCTCCTGGGTTCATACTTGTCTGCCCGCATCCCTCCTGTGGTCCCTCCCACCCGCCTCTTTACTGTTTCGCTCTCACATCAAACCGAACTGTCCCCTTTTCCCCCGCTGTCTCTCCTCACCTGCGGAGTGAGGTTACTCAGCACCAGCCAGCAGCTGCCCTTGGAGGCACCGCCGTCACTCCACGCAGACCCTGCACAGGACACACGACACGTCAGGCCCCTCAGTCTCACCGACACACACACACACAGACACACACACACACACACACACAGCTCATTCATCTCCATCCACCCACTCAGAGAAGAGAGAGGTCAGGATTGGGGGAAGGCATCTCGGAGGACTGTCGCTTATCAGCGCCCCTGCTTGAGTGTAGACAATGCTGTGGTGAGGCCAGTCAAATATACTTCTGACAAATGCAAAGTCAGGGTGAAAGAAATGGGGGGGGGGGGGGATAATAAAAGAAAACAAGACAGTGTGACAAATAGCATCCTACTAATCGCTCCAATACGTAGTCCAGCTGTATTCTGAAGGATATTGCCAGTGTACATGCTTTATATCTGAGAGTTTTTGTCTGCTGCAAAATCATAAATGCAAGTAATATCACAGACTTAATATATTTTGTCCAGATATTCATCTCCTGCACTCCACCAGGTTCATCAGGTTCTAGTGCTGTAAGCCTTCCCATGTTTACTGTAAAATGTTTTGTTTTAGACCACACCCTAACAAGAATGTTCACAACAATCCAGAAAATTATAATATTCAGCCCTCAACTTTGTTAGAATTTTCAATGTAGAAAGAAATAAGCTGGTTCATATGTTAAGAATATGTGGTAGTAATACAGTTTGCAGTACCAAGTTTTAACCCCGGGAATACGACATCAGAAACGCTATCCCCGAGACATACAGTGAGGGACATGCTAACAGGATGTAACTTATTACCTGGCCCATATCTTGTTTCTTGGCTGTTGCCTGACCCTCCCCAGCCCCTAGCCAATCGGGGGCCTCCCCCTGTCCAAGGAGAAAGGGAGGGCTGTTTCTGATGTGTGAGTCCAGGCGGTGGGCGTGGCAGCTGGGAGCTGTTCCGATTTGCCTTCCACAGCTTGTTGTGTCCAATTGGATCGGGAGGCCAGCTGGGCTTGTACTCATTGTACTTTGCTGAAGTGAAAAGAAATAAATTTGAATTCTTTACACCGCCGTTTATATGGAGAGAACACATTTGTTAAACCGAAACAGGAATGTTCAGACTACAATGAGCTGTAACAGTATAGAGCCCACTGTACCAGCAGAGATTCGCTGCAAAAAGGAATTCTCTCTGAAGAACATAAAAAATTATGCATGCAAGAACTTTGCTACAGCTCTCCCAGTTTGTAAATGACTGTAGTGCTGTGATTCAAAAACTGGACTTTTTAGCTGCACCTCTGAATGGTACTTAGGTTGACTGGCTTCAGTAAACATGCAGCTGTTAAAGGATAATATATGTATACAAGCTGTGTGACAGCATCTGCAGATAATTATTAAGAAAAAATATTGGATCTGTCAACTTGTCAACCACTAGACAGACAAAAGTGTTTATCATTTAAAGAGAAAGCTCCTGAAAATGAATCTTACATTTTTAAGACAGTGATGTGAAGTGAATGTATTTCCCTGAGAATGTTCTTGTAGCAAAGACACTTTCATGAGTGTAACTTACCTGAGTTGTGTGCGTTGCTGAGGGGGCTGTCTGAGGCACTGTAGGGCCAGGCACCAGGTGAAGGCAGCAAGGTGTTGAGGGCGGGGTTGGACTCTGAAACAGAGACAAAGGGTGTGTCACCTGCTTTTTCTGTGCAACGCCGCCCTTTGACAAAGCCATTCAACTCAACGTGTTACAACCTGTGAGCTGTAATGCATATTCATTTACGTTGAATTAGCAGGATGCCCCAGGTAGAGAAGACTGAGTGGAGATTCCACCCCACCCAGTGCACCCAAAATTGGCTGTGCAGCAAAAGAGATGTTACGCTCTGCGTGTGCTGAGTATCAGTCAGCAGTGTGTGTTCAGTACCTGTGTTGTCTCTCAGTAACTGGTGCTCAGTGTCATTGAGGCTGGACGTCGCAGAGGAGCCCAGCACACTGCCCGGGGTCATGTAGGGGTCAGACTCCGGGTCAGCACTCTGAATTCCTTTCCAGGGCACTCCAGGTTGGAACTCTGTCACCACAAACAGACAAACAGTGACTGACCCTGACCCATTCTTATTAGTTTCACAGCAGCATATCATTAATATGAGGTCTACTAAAAAAACACAGAGACTTTGTATTAAATTCTGTATTTGTTTTTTGTATTCACTGGACAAGGGAGATTATAACTCTTAGGCTTATGGCTCACGCCACCGCCTTAGAGAGGAGGGCTGTCAATACCCGGATTCAATCACAATGACTCTCCCCGCAACTAAAAGATGAGGGTAGCTGGGTTTCAACTGAAAATTGATCTTTTTCTTTGCAATTGTTCTTTCCCCCTGCCTCAGTAGCAAAAAATAACACATTCAATATGGCCTCAGGTGCACTGAAAACCCTGTGGAGCTGCATTCTGCTGAACTGAGACGGTCACTGGGTGAGCTCCTCCCAGAACTTAAGAACTTAAGCAGTTTACAGATGAGAACAGGCCATTCAGCTCGGCTAAGCTCACCGTTCTCCCTGCAGTCTCGAATGTGTCACGCCTGGTCCTGAACATGCAGGCATTACAGCAGACTTTCTCCTGTGTTATGCTCAGGCTCACTGGTCTGTGAGTGCTGTTAGCCTGCTCTGACACCGTTGCTCATTCGACTTGAATGGGTACAGTTATGTTCTAATGTGCTGGAAGTCGCTCTGGATAAGATGTACACGTAACGTAATGTAAGGTTATGTGTTGCACGGTATGACGTGGCCGTGTGACTGCATTACTGTGTGAGTTGTGTTGTATAGTGTGCTGTGATTGTGCACTACTGTGCCAGTGCTGTGAGAGCTGTGTTACAGTGTGGTGTGGCTGTATGTTACTGTACAGGTGCTGCGTGAATTACGTTGCATAGTGTGCTAGTACTGCGTTTCTGTGTGTTACTGCGCAGGTGCTGTGAGAGCTGTGTTACAAAGTGTGGCGCGGCTGTGTGGTGCTGTGTGAATTGTACTGCACAGTGCACTCTGACTGTGTGACTGTGTGTTACTGTGCTGTGAGAGCTGGTTACCGGGTGGCCAGCTGGAGGAACCGGTCTTGGCTCCCATCTTGTTGCCAGGCGTCCTGTGCCAGTTGTCAGAGGGACCCTGAGGGGGCATCCCCAAACCCTCACCCCCGAGCAGCTCGTACTGGGAGTACGGGGAACCACCCCTCAGCTTCACTGGGGCTGGGATTGGGCCTGAGAGAGAGGCAGAATGAGAGAGGGAGAAAAAGACAGGGGAAAAGAGGGAAGGAAGTGGTCAAAGAGAAGGACAGCAGCGGAAATGTGGGTGAAGGGAGGAAGTTGAGACAGAAAAATATTGCAGCATGGGTAATGTGAAGCTAAAAGAAATTTAAGGACTTTACATGATCAAATGCCCCTTCAACTTGTTGAGCTTTTCAGCATCTGCTAATGCATACAAATCCCCTACTTATAGCGAGTCGTATCAGCGCTCACCGTTCTTGTGAAGTGCGCTGTCCGGAGGGGAGGGGGCGGGGGAATGCCCCTCCATAATCCACTTGAAGCGGGACTGCTGGCCTCCAGCATCCTTCATCCCCGCTGGAGCCCCTGCCATCGAGCCCATCTCCAAGCCGGACAGGTTCACTCCCGAACCAAACCCTGCGAGAGACAGGAGGCATTCAGCGGATGTCCCCAAACCGCAACACAGAACACAGCTCGCAGCGTGCAACGAAAACAGCTACTTTCAAAAACTGCAAAGCTCATCATTTAAGCACTTAGTATTAAGTGTAAAAAGGCTGATATGACTAAACCATAACTTCAACTTCTTACTAGCAGGATCTGTTACAATTCATATTGTTCTTGGCTTTTCAACAACCTCTGCTGAGTGATCCAACCAACCATGCTAATATACTGTATACGAAAATGATAGCAGAAACAGATGCTCACCAGAGTACCCCGCCTGTGTTTTTGGATGTAGGTCAGCCAAGGAGCCACCCAGGCCAGGATGGGACAGGGGGTCAGCCATTGTCGGTTTAGGGCCGCCCCCTCCCAAGTGAGAGGGGGACAGCTTTGAGCCCCCGCCCGCACCTCCACCCTGCTGCTGCTGCTGCTGCCTCTGCTGCTGAAGAACTGTCATGATCCTGGCCAGCTGGAGACAGAGAAGCAGAGCATGAAGCTAATGCCATCAGGCTCAACTTGGGGGGGGGGGGGGGGGGGGGGTGTGCAGGGAGGGGGGGGTGTGAGGCGCCTATGGACACAGCCGGCGATGGTTACGGATCAGTGACACCACCGTGGCATGCTAGGCTGAGCAGACACAAGGCAGGTGGTGGTACCTGCTGGGGGTCTGGCTGCTGCCGTATGTTCTGGGGGAACTTCCTCTGATTCTGCAGGAGCTGCTGCTGCTGCTGCTGCTGCTGCTGCGGTTGCTGCTGCAGAAGGAGCTGGCATGCCTGTGGGGGGGGGGGACACAGGTAAGTGGATCTTAAGAATTACATTTATATTTCCAAGCATTACATATTACATTACATTATGGTCATTTAGCAGACGCTCTTATCCAGACTTACATAGGCTACAGTTTTATCCATTTACACAGTTGGATATTCACCGAGACACTTCTGGGTTAAGTACCTTGCCCAAGGGTACAGCAGCAGTGCCCCTGCCTAGAATCAAACCGGCAACCTTTTGGTTACAAGCCCTGCTCCTTACCACTATGCTACACTGCCGTCCCAAACCTCAACCACTGTTACATATTATCTAACTGCAAAGCCATACATAAATAACAAGTATCAATGACGGAGACAGTAAACCTGAGAATGTAACTACCATGCAATTGCTCAGAGTACATGCTGGTATGTGTGATACAGACTCAAAGGTCCATGATGCAGTTCAGCACGGCTCATCCAAGCAGTACGCAAAGGTGAAAAATCAGCTGCATAAACCGGCCCTTGAGGAAAGAGGTGTGCAGTTCTGCCCCAAGCGAGGGTGCAGGAGGGCGTGTGAAATTTACCAGCTGGAACTGGATGTGAGGAGGGTAGAGGTTGCTGAGCATGGCGATGTGCTGGGGGGAGAGCTGGGGCGGGAACACCCCGCCGGCCACGCCTCCCACTCCCCCCATGTTGCTGCTGGGGGGCGGCATCTGCTTCAGCATGGAGCCCGGCAGCTGCAACACAACACCGCGCTCGAATTACACTGAAAAGGGTCAACACATTACTCAATATACAGCACATCAATGTGTGCCAATTTTCTTTCCAACTCAGTCCTCCCCCCTGGGTGCAGTGCTTCAATACTACGGTTTGCTCCCAGCTAGAGGACTGTAATGTTTCTGGTATTGAACAGGCTAAATGACTTAAGTGAACGGAATATGATGCTGCTTTTAATATGACATTTTAGGGGCCCGTTCATTCATGGTCAGCGGCCAGGTCATTGATTGCATTATATACAAATGGCTCCATCTGCTGGAAAAGGGGTGGACTGACTTACTGAAACTATCACCCCTTAACTGCAAAACGCAAGCACCTGCAGCTCACGTCCCCAGATCAGCTCTCCTTCAAAAAGCCCTCTGGCAACGAGCTGTGCTGCTGAATACCAGCGGGGCAGACATGCGGAGAACAGAGGGTGTGAGGAGAGAAAGAAGCAGCTACAGAATGGAGCTGCTGTTTACTATGAGCTGGAACAAGCAATGTATTTTCTTCATTTTCATGTTTTTTTAATCATCTCTGGCCCAAAGGTGTATCCTGTGCCTATGAAATTGCTATTAAAGGGCAATTCTACATCCCACTTAATGTTCCCTCTCAATGTTATTGAACCAGCTGACTTGTCCTCCCTTGACAATGGTGTGTGTGTCAAACAGACCTTTGGTTTTGGCATAATACGCATTATTAAGCACAGACACTCAGGTGAATACATTCAAACATGCATAAACAGTAACACAACAGATGTACTATAAACCAGCTCACAGTAACATAAAACTTCCTAGGCCTTACCACAACTTGGACTTTGAGACAGTGAGAAAGTACCTGAGGTGACAGGAACTGATGAGGCACTTGCGCTCGTATCCCTGGGGACGGGTTAATGGGTGGCACACTAGGCTGGTGCACCCCACGAGACTGAGCCATTCCTCCACTGCTACCAAACACACCATGGCCACCCGTCTGACAGAGGAAGAGAAAGGTCAGAGAGGCTTAAAATACCTGCACAACGATATACAAAAAAAATCAGCAGGAAAAGAGATGGCGAAAGAGGGAGAGAGAGATGAAAACAAGGGGGTAAACGGGCTTGAGTTACTGCCTTGTGATGATGGAGGGAAAGGAACTGAAGAGGGGGTAAAGTAAGATTAGTTACTTGCTGAGGATGATGTGGTGAAAGAGTGACAAGCCGTGAAAGACTGAGGCCGATAAAGCCTTACTTGTGTAGGTGGGGCGGGGTGGTTGTACATGGGAAAAGGCTTAAAGCCAGGGGGTGGAGAGAACAGAAATCAAGGCCCCTCCTCCTCAAAGCAGTCACTCTGATTGGTAAAAGACAAGGTCAGCTGATCACAGCGACAGCCAACTGAAGAAGACAAGGCCCAAATAAGGGAATAACAGTGCCAAAGGAGGACATACGTGGGAGGAGACGGGGAGAATGAAAGGAAATGACAGAAATGAAAACAGAGAGGAAAAGGTATAAAAGGTGGAAGAGGGAAGGAAAAGGGAGTAGACAGTGTGAGCCTGAACCAGGCAGACAGGAGGCTAAGCCTGCACATTAACAACCCACTCCAAAAGACGACTAGTTTTCACTACCTTGTCATAGTAAGGCCCTGGCTCACCAGGCCCCACATCTTTGGAACTGGGCGAACGGAAGACTGCCCCTCCACCTCCTCCCCTGCCACCTTTGCGAATCTCCCCGTTGTAGTCGCTCAGGTTCATTCCACGCTTGTCCCCTTCCAGCTTCTTGTCCTGGGGTGGACCTGGGGCCAGGTCCAAGGGCCTGCCGCTGGGGTCCTCGCCCTGGCAACGGCAGCACAGTTCCCATCATTATCACCACATCTGGAGGCTACAAACACATCCGCAAGGCTTCGCATGGGGAAGAGCTACTCCCTGATACACTTTAACAGTGCTTACCAGCAGCCCCATGCTCGAGAACTGTCTGGTCATGGGATTCATCCAGGAATCTCCACCGCCACCCTTGAGGGCACCCTAAGAAAGAGACATAAAACACGGAACAACAATCAAGCACAAACCTACCCCCAGACCACCATTTTTTTCTTCAACACAAATAACAATAAGGAAAAACAGAAAAGATGTTGAAATGGGGATAAAACATATGGAGGCATAAAAACATTTCAACAATTCACAACATGTGACTTCTTTTGGTTCTCACTGAAAACACAAATTGGAGTGATCTGAAATGCCACCCAAAAGCAGAACAGGATGTTCACAAAATGACGCTGCAAAACAGCACATTACCTTACATTTACATTACTGTCATTTAGCAAACACCCTTATCCAGACCAACTTGCACAGGTTCACAAGGTCACAATTTTATCCATTTATACAGCTGGATACTTACTGGGGCAACTGTGGGTCAAGTACCTTTTCCAAGGGCACAACCGAAATGCCCCAGCAGGGAATCAAACCAGCAACCTTTCAGTTACGAACCCTGCTCCTTACCACTATGCCACCCTGCTGCCCACACAAGCACAAGATCGATTTGAAGGACCAATCAATTTGATACTGTTTAAAAAAAGACAGGCCTGCTGGGACACTGCTGCTGTACCCTTGGGCAAGTTACTTAACCCACCATTCCCTCAGTTATCCCTTTCATACGTAACTTATTTTTACGCTATGTGGCGCACGTGTTACGTTACATGGTTCGTTATGTTTTTATTAGCGTTATTAAGCTTCTCATGGTTTTCACCGCCACATTTGCTAAATTGTTAAATTGCTGTTTCCTCTAAGCTCAAATTAGCTAGAATTTTTCCAATGAAGTATTCTAATTGTGCCGGCTTTAGCATACGCGCTAAATGGCTAATCACACCTGTGTGGCGGTGCGCGCGAAAGGGTTAATATCCAGCTGCATAAACGGCTAAAGTCAAAAGACAATAAATTGTAACCTTTGTATGTCGCTCTGGGTAAATGAGCAACTTACAGAGTGTCTGCTAAATGACAGTAAATTGATAGAATTAATGAAAATTGAATCAAAAGCCTCCAGCACAAACAGCAGTAGCCCCAGGCTGCGCATTGCTGTGTACCTTGTTGCTGCCCTTCTTGCCCCCGTGGCCCTGCCCCCAGCCCCCGGAGTTGTAGGAGGAGCTGCTCCCCTGGGAGCCCGTGCTGCTCCACACCCCGGGCCCCTCCTCCTCCTCCTCCCAGCTGGAGTGGCGGGACGCGCTGACCGAGCCCTCCCCCTCGCCCCAGCCGTCTTGCATAGACTTTGAACCTGTCGGGGAGAGGCACACGACGGATCAAGCACAACACGCCGCAGTGTAAACGGCGCGAGGCCGCTGGCTCTTAACCTTTCTGACCCCGGGACCCAATAAAACAGCTCACTACCCACACGGCTACCCAACGCAGTCTGCAGTACGCCAACAATGGGAGAAATATCAGTGTGCACCTCTATTAGCACCAACAACTATTTATAAAAATCATCTTTTTAGATGATTTTAACACCATCTGGTTACTCCTGAATGCTGACGAAAAACAGATACCTAATGATGAATTACACTGTCCGTGCTGGTAGTTAATTGTGGGTTCAAGTTAATCTACACTTAACAACTAAACAGACTGCAAAACATACATTTGTGGTTTTGGACTGACAACCTCATCATATATAGTTTTATAAGTACAGTTTGGCCATGCCAATAACTGCACTCTTGATTTACTGGTGGTCATGTCATTCCATATCTTGCAAACCTGGGACTCACTCATAGCCTCAATGGTACGCTTTAGGGGTTATAATGCTACACAGCAGTACTAAATAAACAGACCTAAGAATGTGTAACATCTTACCAGATTTAATGGGATTGGGGGAGAGGTTCCCCCAGCCCGAGGCCTTCCCAGAATCCTCTGGGTCGCCCCAGCCGGTGGGCGTGTCGGTGGGCTTCCCCCAGGCGGCTGTGCCATTATCCACGGAGGGGCTGGAGGGGGTGCCGCCACTTCCCCACACTGCAGCGTTGAAAAAACATCAGTTTGGGATGATTATGCATGCACGATTATTCAATTCACGCGTACAGTCTGTGAGGCTTATCTTCTGTTACCCTCCAATAAGTATCTGAAAATCTCCCATTAAGTGTACACTTTTTTTAACTGTTCAGGACTTTTTCTGTTTAAGTACTATGCTTTCACAGACAACCTCTGATACCACATTCCAGGTGATGACTGGAAGGCAAGAGCACAAGGCAATTTCAGATCCTATCGGTCCCCTATGGTTTCTTTGGCCTTTGTATGTGCAGCACCAGAGACAGATGCATGGGTTCCCTCACTCAACAGATAAGTTCTGTTATATTGTCAAAACAACCACAGATAAATAACCCAAAAAGCAAGTCCAGCCCCACGACACATTCCCCATGACTTACCCATCCCAGAGGCCTTGCCGGCCATTTGTCCAGGGTTCGCGTCCCTGTTGCCAGGGGCTGTGTGCTGGTGGGCGGGCCTTCCCGCTGGCTGCTGCTGCTGGGCCGGGCCGGGCCCCTGCTGCTGCTGCGGCTGCTGAGACGGAGCCTGAGCGTGCAGCGGCTGCGGCTGGCCAGAGGGGGCGCCGTTCTTGTCCCACAGGTTGACGCTCTTGTAGTTGTAGTGGCTGGGGTCGCCCCAGGCGGAGGTGCCGTCGTCGATCTCCATCTTGCGGCTGATGGACTGGGGCGAGGGCTCCTCCCAGCCGCTCGGCTCCGGGCCCTCGGCGGGGCCGCTGGGCACGCGAGGTATGGGGCCCGAAGTCCAGCCTGAGCTTTGGTTCTGGTTCTGGTTCTGGTTCTGGGAGAGAGGACCCCCCGCCTTTCCCCAGCCCCCTTGCATGGCCCCTGGGTCCAGCGCCGGCTGCTGCTGGGGCTGTGATTGCTGCTGCTGCTGCTGCTGCTGCACAGGGGCCTTCAGGCCGGCCGCCTGGCTGTTTGGTATCTGCGACTGGTGCGGTTTGCCGCCCCAGCCCTGGTGAGATTTGCCACCCGAGTCCCCTCCTCCCCCTCCCGCCCCCCAGCCTCTCCTGGGGGCCCCGTCGTCCCAGCTTCCCCACGTACCCACGTCCGAGTCCCCACCCGCCCCTCCACTGCTACCCTTCCCCTCCCCCCAGCCCCCGGTTCCGGACTTAAGCTCGCGCTCTCCCCAGTCTCCCCCCGCCCTCTGACCCCAGCCGCCCCCCTCCCTCCCTGCGTCCTTCCAGCCTCCCATCCCTTTCTCATCCTGAACTCCCCAGCCGCTCCCGCCACCGCCGCCCGCCGGGGTACCCTGTTGTCCGAATTCACCCCACCCTCCAGCTCCGTGCTCCCGCCAGTCCTGCCCCTCGCTTCCCCACCCCTTCCCTTGGCTCTCCACCGAGCTGGTCCCGCCCCAACCCCCAGAGTTCTTTCCCTGCGCACCAGCCGGGTTCCCCAGTCCTGCCACGCCGCCTCCAGAGGCCAAAGGGCCGGATTGGACAGCGCCAGGATTTCGCATGCTCGAGCCAGACGGGGGCGCTCCCCGCACCGGCAGGGAGGCGTTACTGCCGCCGCTGCTGCTGTTGCTCTCCCAGCTCTCCCCCGCGCAGACCGCCGCCGTCGTCAAGGTAGCGTTGGAGTTCAGGCTGGCATTCGGAGTCCCCCCGGGGAGAGGGGAAGAGGCCGATGGATCAGTAGTTGCCGAATTGGTGGCAGCGGAGTACGGGCCAGCGAGGCTTGCGTTATTCATGGCAGAGGACGACGACGCGGTGGAACCTCCACCTCGACCACTTCCTCCTCCTCCTCCTCCCTCTAAATCCCACGCCACGTTCTGCCGGATCTGGGTCTGCCCCCAGCCAGTGTTGGACAGCACTCTGGGATCCAGGTCAGTTCGGCTGAGCAGGTTCTGTAAGGCCACTTCAGCGTTAGGGGGCTGGTAGGAGCGGTGGTGGGAGTGGCCGTGGTGTTGATTGTGAGCGCCGCTCCCGGCTTTGGAGTGCCCGCCGCCGCTGGACGACGAGGCGCCTCCCCCGCCCCTCCCTTGACCTCTCCACTCCCCTGTCTCCCCAGCTCCTCCGTCTCCAACCCCTTTCTGATTGTCCCAAGCTCTTGTCATAGTCGTCGATGTCGGAGAGGAGGCGGTGGGAGGGTTGCCGACGCTACCCTCACTGCTGCTGCTGTTGCTGCTGCAGCCGCCTCCCCCAGCCGGATTGTTAGCCCCCCCCACACCAGCTACCCCACCCGCATTCTTGCCCCAGTCCCCAACTGAAAGCTCTGCCCCGCCACCCCCGCCCCACGCTCCCTGAGATACCCCGGGGGGCTTACAGCTGCCCCCGCTTCCCGCTCCCCAGGCTTTGCCGCCCGCCCCCCCGCCGCCCCCTTTCCCCTCCTGACTGCCGTAACCCCAGGAATCCCCTCCCTCTCCGGGGGCTGCACCCCCACTCACTGCACCGTCCCATGGCTCAGTCCTTGAGGCACCCGTTTTGGGGTCTGAGGAGAAAGGCTGGGCTCTCCAAGATGAAGATGAAGAAGAAGCCGTGGAGGAGGACGAGGACGCCAGCAGGTCCCCTCCTCCCGGACCCCCGCATTCCGTTTCGTCCTCCGTCCTTCCGTCCACCCCTGCTTTTTTTGGTCCTGTTCCTGGCTCCGGCCCCTCCCCGCCCCACCCTCCACAGAGGTGATCCCTGTCCCTGGCTTGCATTTGGTGAAGCTGGTGCTGATGACCGGCTGGACTGGCAGAAGGGGCAGGGTGATTGAGGGATGACGGGTTCGGGAGGGGAGGCAGGGCCCCCTCGGCTGCAGCTGCACCGGCCCCGGCCGCCCCGTCCTGCACCAGCGCCGGCCAGGCAGAAGGGTTGGAGCTGGGGTTGAAGTTGGCACCAGGAATCCCACCGCTGACAACAGCACAACCGTCTGGAGTCCCAGCAAGAGGGGGGGCTTTGGATTTGGAGGGCAGGGACCCCGCGGCTGCGCCGCCAGCTTGGGGCGAGGGGCCCCACACGCCGCAGCCGGGCTGCGTACATTCGTTGGGCGAACAGGAGGAGGAAGGCGGGGACGGGCTGCCGGAGCCGCCGCCCCTCCCCGCTCCACTCCCCGCCGTCTTCTGCTGCTGCTGGAGGTGTCTGTCACTCCATGAGGCACTGCTGCTCAGGGTCCCGCCGGCCTCCGCCCCCCCGGCGCCCGCCCCGTCCCCCGGCCCTGCCCCCGCCCCGGCTCCGCCCGCAATGCTGGGCCACTCCTCCAGGTCAGACCCATCCACTATCACCTTCTCCCAGCCCTGAGAGGGGGGCTGGCTGCCAGAGCCCGCCCCCCACGTGGAATTTGCATAATTTGAAGAAGTAGTAGTAGAAGAAGCAGCGATTGATGAAGAGGAGGAGGAGTGGGGCAGTGAGGGAGCCGCTGCGCCCGCAGACCCGGGACTGGAATCTGGAGGGAAACCAAACAAGGAACCACCTATTACTCATCTGACCTCCTCTCCCTTCTTTTGGAGACTTTGCAAACGGTACATTCAGAGACAGAGGAGGGGTGTGTGCACGAGTGCAATTTTAGAAACAGAGGAGCACGGTTTCTGGATAATCACATCCACATAGAGCTTAGTAACACTGTGTCAGGTTCGCTTAACATTACAAGAGAAGCAAGGAACTGCACAATCCCAGAATGGAGACATGTATGCATACTAGGCCTCAGTACACACTTTCTCCATCAGATTCAAGAAGCAATTAAAAAGATTAGTCTCTTGCACTTATTTGTGAACCGAACTGTGCATATTATCTGCAAGTGGCACTGCTATCTGTCCTTATCATTTCACTGCTTTGTCATAAGTTCAGCAATGCTTCTGCTAGTCAATAAACATTACTGTGAGATGGTCTGTTCCAAAAGCACACAGCAACAGGTATTACTCATCACCAAAGCCAATCCAACAGAACCAGCTAATACTACCGGCAGTACTACCACCAGCAGGCTGCAGTTCAGCTTCCAGGGTAATAGAAGCATTGCCAGAGCAACAAAGTACAGTTTTTAATCAGATGGAAACACAGTAGACACTCAGTATGTCACTATACGCGACTGACGGTACACAGAGAACAGAGTAAATCAATGAAGGAGCATCTCTAGCCCGGAATGCCGAGTCCAGTATCAGGAGAATAAACCTTTTTTTGTCAAAGAAGCTCTTTCCGTTTCTCTCCACAATGATCCTCGGTCTGATGTTCACAAATGATACTGGATTCAGAGGTGCACTAGCAATGGCCACTATATGTGAACACTCCCTCTGTGTGTGTGTGTGTGTGTGTGTGTGTGTATATCTCTCTCCCGCCCCCTCCCCCTCTCTCTACTGACCTGAGGCAGCAGCTGCTGTTGCACCAGGGTTGTCTCCCTGCGAGAGAGGGGCGCCTCCCCCCCCATTGCCTCCCCCCAGCAGCATGCAGGACAGTGGCGGCTGGCCCCTCTTCAGTAGCACTTTGTGGTCCTGCTGGCAGCGGAATCGAGGGGGCACTTCGCGGGGCATGTAGCGCTGGGGGGCCTGGGCGCCGGAGGGGGGCTGTCCGTTGGCCACCGCCGAGCGCTTACCATTGTTCCCGCCCTGAGGGGGGGCGCCGGCAGCCGCGGTGGCAGGGGAGGGGGAGGAAGAGGGAGCAGGGCCAGGGTTGGGGGACACAGCGCTGGGGGTGCCCAGTGACTGGGTGGATGTAGGCTTGGTCAACTCTGGCACTGTGCATAACAGAGAACAGAGACTCCATAAGGCTGAGCGCTTCCGCTGCACTCACGCAGCCTTAAAGCACTGCGTAAAAGGGTAAAGGGAAAGTAAAACCAAGTCACATACTGAAGCAGTGAGGTCACTAAGCAGAGATTAAAATAACGCTTTTGCCGACAGAGACGAGAAAATTAATACATAACCCGGCATATGACCGTGTGCATTACAACTCGCAACAAATCAGAGAAAACTACATGGACACGGACGTGCAAATAACGGCAAAAGAGAGAGGGTGAGCAAGAAACGGTGAGTTAGACGTGCCCACTGTAGTTGGCAAGGGAGTAAATTACGCAACAGACTCACACACAGATAAACAGCTTACCTTTGTTTTTTTGTTCTGCGACCTGAAAGGAGACACAAGATGGTCAGTCATCAGATGAGAGGCGTGAATCACATACAGTACATGTTGGAAGTGAAGAATGAAGGTACCGATCCAAAGTAAAACAGAAAATACTTGAAAACATAATCCAACAGCTCAACAGCGAATATGTGTCTACATCTTGATTTAAGATGTAGGTATTCCTTCATTTGACTGCCATCCACAGAGGCATATTTTGGTATGGTTGAGATTGAGGAGGAGGCTACAGAAATGGTGTGGACAGGAAGACGACAGCTCTACATCCTCAGTGGAGTGCAAGTTATCAACAGACGAGCCTGGTGGCAGCGCACCACAGTGCATTAACACATTTTTGTGAGGAGGCCAAGAGGAGGGGGCAGGCATGTGTTGCGTTATAGGGACCAGCAAACCTGTTGATCTTGGGTTGTTGGGTTGTTGGGTTGTTGGGTTGACCCCCCCCCCCCCCCCAGAGTTAAGACAGATAAACAGCTCTGGTAATGACTGACTTAACATCATCAAACAAGTTAAACGCAAGCAAGTCAATAATTATGCCCTCGATCACCTGCTAAGGAAATCAGTAGTGAAAATCACCCCAATATTCATACCTTCTGGGAAGCCTCCCTTTTCCTTTTATCTTCTTTCTTCCTTTTCTTGTCTTCCATGAACTGCTGTTCCCTTTCCTGACACTCCTCTCTAGAAAGAAAAAAAACAAAACATGACGAGAGATACCACAAGGTCAAATGCTCCGCAGTGTCTTGATATTCTGTCCAACCTGTATGATGACCTCATACTAATGAGCTATCATTAGTTGCTGGTAAAGCAACTCTTTCTTCATTGCTCATATGATCTAATGTTTTCGGGTGCAGGCGCTTCAGTTCAAGTCCTCCCCTGCAGTGATTTACTCAGCTTCGTGTCAGTAGCTTACTGCAAAGGATTTAAAGGTTTAAACCAGAAAACGCAGTACTGTGTGGTCTAGGGCTCTGAACTCCTTCTCAAATCTGTCAGTCATGTCACTGAAGACAATAATGCAAGTGACGCGATATCTTGACTGCCCCTGTGCAATTAACCTGGTTCTCTGTGATGTCCACGCTCTTGTACCCTCCAAACATACTACTGTTAGTTTCAAATGCATGAGGGGAAAACACACATTACATTATATTTGCAGAGGCACTGACTCATTTGAAGACGGCGATACTGCACAGACGGCAACAGTGCCATACTTGAACAGCTCATAAATGGAGTTAACCACTAAGTGTAAACGCTATCAAATACTAATAGCTACTAATGAAAATAACGATCATTTTAACACGCTATTAGCGTGTAACTAAACCCATCTTTCTTGATTTGCATTTAAACTGAACACACCTGTATCTCCAATGCACACGCTGCACCGGTGAAAATAGAGCGGCTCTATCTTAAGAGAAAATTCCGCAAAATGAGACGGTGTGCAACAGCAAGGTACGTAGCAAGCTAGCTAGCCAGCTAACACTGTACCAGTACGACTGCTATTATACTGGTTTCAATGCTAATCCAAAGCGAGGGTTAGGAGAGTAAATCATTTTAGCTAACTATACGTCTACTTTCTGGCTTTAGTTATTGCTTTAGTTCTCGGCACAACTGTTCTGCAGTATGTTAGCTCGCTAACCTTTGCCAACGAGCCAAATCCAATCGTCTGCAATGCTGTCAAAATGCTTGGGATTCTCAATGGTACTAGCTAGTTAGTTACTGATGCACCTTTGCACAACCACGTCGATACAAACATCACGGTTTATAGCTAGTTACTTCCACACATGATTAAATCTATCTAACTGACTGCTGTGTAGTCTTCTGCATAATGTAGGTGATGATACAGTCAGCATTCTGATTCAATCCAACCCCCAGAAGGAACACCTCGGCCCACACCATAACAACGTCTTTCTGAAAGCCTCGGGTCAGAGTAGCAGCTCGGGGGCCTGACCAGACAAGCCGGAGTGTATTGGCTAATCCCCACAGCTCATCTTTATGAGCGATTAGCTCTCCAACCCGCGCAAGTCTTTTACACAGGTACCTTGCGACCAAAGCAATCTGACTAGTTAGTCATAACGCTACCGTAAAACAGCATGCATTTACATAGCTGGCGTTTGTTGTGGCTACTGAAACATATGTAGGCAGCTACACCCAGCGAGATTACGCTAGCTACATTAGCAAGCTAACCACCTAGTATGCATGTAGGCAGAGATACCGCTCCAGAAACATCGTCTTAAGTTAGCTAGCCGAGCAGGTTAGCAATGCTATGAATACCTGCCAGGGGAGATTAGCTGGCTAGCTAATCAGCTATCTGGCTAAAGTACGTTTGTACGGTCACGCATACAATGTGTAGCTAGCTTGCTAGATAACGTTAACTTCGCGTAATTTTTCACAAGCTGCTCGCAGCCTCTTTGCCAACAAACATTGCACGCAACCACAACAGGGCTAAACAACTGCGCGCAAGGTAAACTCAAGACACTTAACGTCAGCTCACTAGCTAGCATGCATTTGCCATTTTGAAAATGCTAGCCAGATAGCTAGCGCGCAAGCTAAGCTTAGCCACCTAGCTACCTTACGTTAGCTACCTTTCCAGTCGATGTCGACGGATCATTCGTTGCATCGAGAATAGTCACAAACACTGGCATATATATATATATAAAACTACATCATGATTACTTACCGTTACCGTGTAACAATGATAAAAGTCGTAATTGGCAGGTAGATAAAAAGCTACCGAGATCGCTAGCGAAATGCTTTGCTGGAAGTACTCACCTCAGGAATTAGCTACATATGAAATAAAGTGCTTCAGTGCGAAATTCTAGCTTTGTGAGGCATTCGAGGCAAAATAGTACTCCCCAAATTGCGAATAACTATAGAATGACGAAAATACCATTAGAAACTCTAATTTATGTATATCATAAGATGATGTAAACCAAATATGCAGAATCTTTTCGTTTTTTTTAAAGCGCTACAAAGTCAGTTGGTTGACGGTCGGCCATTTTGCTGCTCGGTGTATGTGTCTAACCACCAAGCTAACTCTGATGGGAGGGAGGGGGAGACAGCGAGGGAGCTTTTTGACCTTCAATATTAAAAGTCTACTGATAGTTAAATTAAGCATCAATGACATGAGATACTCTAAAATGCCATTGTAAAAATTCGCTCTTTTTAAATGTCATAATATTGGTGGAAAGTTATTACACAAGCTGGATACCATGTACTACAACAGAGACTGATTTGATTAATATTATTTTATGAAACAAATGCAATATCTAGAACAAAAAACGATACTTTTAGAATTCCTTTAGAATTTAATGACCACACTATACTTACTATTTCTTACACTATACTATTTCTTTGTTTTCTAAGAAAACATAGTGCAGAATTCAAATGAGCTTATAGTGTGACAGTTATAGTTTTACATACTTATTTTTACACACTTATATATGATTAATATCTGTTAATGTACTCATGAAAGCCGTCTATAGTAGTTATTGAGCATGGTTGTCCTTATTGGTGTAGCTGTAGCCAACCTATGATGTTAATCCGTTGAATGTGGCAGATGTAAGGGAGAGAGATTTGAATCATTTTATCAATGGTTTGAAATTTTCACAGTTGCTTTAACCTTCGAAAAACGTATAGTTAACTTTAGACCAAGCACTGTCTTTTAATTGTTTTTCATGTAACAGTTATCTGCCATCTGGCTTTTAAAGTCTCCAGATTTAATCACAAACTAGCTACAACTTTCGTGGTCTCATTGGTGGTTATCAACGCCGTCACTTCTAAGTACATTGGGTTCTAAAAAAAAGTGCACTGGGTTCTAATGAAGAACTTCACAGAACCTGTCTTTTTCCATTATTGCTGCACGCGGCGCTGTGATAAAATTCTACCTCCGAATTGAATGAAGTCAGCACTCTTGGCGCTGTTTTTGAGCGGGCGTTGCATGCCACATACACAACACTGACAACAAGACGTCCGTTAGATACCTGCTGGCCCTAGTACTTCTCAAACTAGTTTTAAAACGGTAGCTGCTAGACATCAGGTTAGCAGTTCTAGTGGCAATCAGTTAGTATTTGCTACCTGTTTGTAAGCAAGATATTGTGCTAACCGACGGGCGGCTTGTTAGCAGGCTATTAGTAAAATTAGCTACTTAGCTATCTTGGTAGCTTATTGCCGAAATTGTGAAAATTGAAAGTTAATTTTACAGTTAATGACAGATACGTTTTGGAACGAGATAAATAGCTAACATGCTACCCGAACAGTCAGTGGTATTAATGTCTTGAAGTTAGGTTGGCTCGATTATGTCTGATTTTGCTTACCAGCCAGTAATGCTTTTCGAATTTTCTACACAGCTTGATAACGTTAGCATATTACCTTATACTGACTGGAACGAATCAGTTGCCTCTAATTGGACGGTTGGAAGGTCCTAAGTACTACGTTTTAGGGCGTTGCAAGGGGAGTGTTTTACTGCTTGGATTTCTTCAACGCGGTCTGCAACGTTAGTTTTTCGTAGCGCTCAACACAGTATAGCCTTCAATGTAGGCTGATAATACAGTCTCTCTACAGCTTGTGCTTATCCAGCAGCGCGATCAAAGGGCTTCATAACAAGCCGAAAGATTTCATGTCGAAATGTCATGCTCCTTGTCAAGAATTAACAATAGAATTGGTTTCTGCTTCTCACGATCACACATATGCACCTTAATATTAATGTATGTGAGCTACCCGTGTCTTCTTGCCCACAGACTGAAACGGAGTCATGGGTCCAAAAAAGAAAGGAGTGAGGAAAAGGAAGGCGGAGGAAGAGAGTAAAGAAGCGGAGGGGAAAGAGGAACTTGCAGGAGAGGAACTTGATGAGATGGTCGAAAAGAGGAGGGGAAGAAAAAGCAAGAAAAGAGGAAAAAAATATATTGGAGCGCATGTCTCCATATCAGGTAGTCCCTGAGATACCTCTCGACCCCTTCTGTATTTAGTCGTCCTCTCTCGGACAGTGTTTCTGTCCACCCCTGCCCCATATTAAACATTACAAGTCCTTTGATAGCAGGGTAATAAACTTGGCTTTGTAATCATCAGAAGTAACACATTCTGACAAACATACCATGATGGTCATTGCATTAACCCTATTTTTCAGGTGGAATATGGAAAGCTGTAGATGACTGTTTAGCCATGGGAGGGCGCAGTTTTGCCATGTTCTTGGGCTCCCAGCGTTCCTGGAAAAGACCGCCTCTCAACAGCACAGCGGCGGAGAAATTCCGGAATGCCTGTGCTGAAAACGGATTTGATCCAGTCCATATATTGCCGCATGGCTCCTACCTAATGAACTGCGGCTCTCCTAAGGAAGGTCATTCTCAAAAAATCACAAGCACATCCAGAACTGTGTCAATTATAAAGCAGTAGCGAGACACTGAAATAATGGGAGACACAAATTGAAAACGGGAGAAAATACTTTGTCATTTGAAGTTTCACTGTGTGGTACGCTATCACTTAGTGGTGGAAATGTGAATGATAGATTCGAGGGATAATTGTTTTGTATCTTCTGAAACCTAAGAATCCATCATCATCTCTTTGTCCCTCAACAAATCTGCTCCATTGGCGACGGAGAATTCTCATTCTCCTCCTCCACTTACAGAGGTGGATATTTTGGGAGAGCTACACCACTCATGCTGCTAACACTGCCTTGTTCCAGATGTGTTTGAGAAGAGCCAGGCCTTGCTGGTGGAGGAGCTGACGCGCTGCAGCGCCTTGGGCCTCTGCCATTTTAACCTGCACCCGGGTGCGTCTCTGGGCTCCATTACCACAGAGGAGTGCCTGGAGAAGATCGCCCAGGCCATCAGTCACGCCCACCGGCAAACATCCTCCGTCGTCACCGGTACGCTAGATCCCTTCCCATGAACCCTGACTCCGCCAAAAGTCTCATTTTGATCGCCTTTTCCCTTTGACCCAGTGCTTCATGTCTCTTCTTTCTGTTGACAGTGCTGGAAAACATGTGCGGGCAGGGCAGCACAGTGGGGGGTCAGTTCAGCGAGCTGCGGGCCATCATCGACAGGGTGCAGGATCAGAGCCGGGTCGGGGTGTGTCTGGACACCTGCCACGCCTTTGCAGCCGGTGAATTTGGGGCGTGAGTGACCAAGGTGGTCTAGTGGGGATGTTCACACCAAAGAATGGTCTGATCTGTTTTTTGTTTTTTTTTGCTGTTTGCTAACCTCTTTGCACTTACAATACTAGTCAAAAGTTTGGACACACTTTTCTTTATTTATTTTTAGTATTTTCCGCATTTTAGAATAATAGTAAAGACATCAAAACTATGAAATAACATGATGCACTCTCCCCCTGTCTTTCTCCAGGATATGACTTGTCTGCAAAAGGCGGGGTGAAATCAATGCTGGATGAGTTTGACCAGGTGGTGGGGCTGCGCTATCTTCGTGCCATGCACCTCAACGACTCCAAAGGTGAGTTGCGTTCTCCTTATTCTCTCCATCACTGCACAGATTCAGATATTCAGCGTACATAACTCCTGAGAGTGGGAAGCAGAGGAGACTGTTGCAGACCTACCTATCTCACCCAGGGATGAGACATAAGACATAAGAGAGCTTTATTGTCATTGTTCAGGACAGCTGTAATTTCGTTGTCCTGAACAGTGACAATAAAGCTGTCTTATGTCTTATGTCTCAACCCTAGTCGAACAAAGCCACATTGTTTCGCTGCTGTGGGTTCCTGGCTATCGTCAGCCGATGACACGGCTGGGCTTGAACCCGAGCCATAGAGCTCAGCTTGAGCTCAAGGCAAGCGCCTTAACTACTGAGCTAATCCAGAGCCTGATATTTAATAATTTCCAAACAGGATTGTTGTCCTGCCTGGCTCCTCTTTATAGGAAAACTTGGCTGCCACTTGGACCGGCATGAGGACATCGGACGTGGCCAAATTGGGCTTTCGGCGTTTCGGGACATTGTGAATGAACCACGACTGGATAACATCCCCCTGATTCTGGAGACACCAGGACGGTGGGTTGACTAGGAAGTGATCTGACATTATGGTGCATTATGGGATTATGATAAGTACAGAGGCATTAAGTGCTCTTAATACCGGATTCAATTACATAGGGTCACCATGAGGCTCTTTCTATTGTGGCTATTAATTTTATCCCACTATAACTTAAGTCTTTGTGACTGTGAAATCTCTCTCACATCTTTCATATCATACCACAACATTCTCAGTTTTCTTTGGCAAAAACCAACAGGCCCTCTGTTATTTTAATCCAGTGCAATTGACACCCAGTGTGAATGATAACCAAGGGTCTCAGTGATGTCAAACCAGTGTGAATAACAACCAAGGCTGCCAATGATTTTAGTCCTGTGCGAACTGAGTACTGTTTCACAGCTGTGCATTGTGCAGTTCAATGTGATTCACTGATTTATGTTTGTGGTTGTTGTATTATTGTCCCTTCTTGTCTGTAGCCCAGGCTTTGAGTACCCTGAGCAGATAGAGCTGCTGTACTCCCTGTGTAAGGACTAAAGGACAGGGGCTGCCACGCTACCCTCGCAGACCCTTCTGTAAACCACTGTCCAGGACCACACAGCTGAAGCCATCCTCCTTACACAACTGTTGTCATACTCTTTCTATTGTTTTTGACTGTTTGTTTTTGAAAAGATGTATTTCATTGTTCATTGTTCATGTTGAAAATGTTATATTTTTCAATAAAAAGAATAGAGAGAGAGAGAAGTAAAGCCAGAAAAAGCCATTTATTTAGCATCTTTCTTTTCATTTTTACACTCATCTTTAACCCCCTATTTATCTGACTTTCCTGGTCTTCTGTTCCTCGCAATTCTTCCCACATCACTTGTGTCGCTTGCCACACGCTCGCTTGGAATAATACGACAGTTCACCGGAGTAACCACTAGAGGGAGCCCAGGATAAAGAAATAGAATGAGTACAACTGCTCAACCACATAACCAACCAGGGTAGGCATCCTGTCACAGTCCTGAAGATTTTCTAGGTCACACTCAATGAGGAAATGCTCTTGACTGCATGCCCACCTGCAGTCATTTGAAATAAGCTGATCGCAGTTATGTAGTTTAGGGTTTCAGATGCAACAAAAGTGTGAATCTTCTGAGGTGTTTGCCTGCCCCTCTCTTACAGGCCAAGAATAAGCGGGAAATGGTAAATAAGTCAACAACCCTGTGACAAATCCATGATATCAGTGATGCCTCACTTGAGACTGGGGCTCGTGTGTGGGATCGGACTGCAGAGGCATTTTGTCACGTCTGACAGAAGCAGACCTGTTGCTTAGCAGTGCAAGCAGTACTGTTCTCACGCTCGCACACTTCAGACAGCAGATGCTCCCATGCCCACTCAAGATCAAGATCAGTCAAAGTTTAGCAAATGTCAATGACAATAACAATTCCACACAGTGCAGGTACAGTGCAATGCAGGTAAAAAATAAAGTGATGAGCAATACAGAGATCAGTCGTCACAGAAATATGCCCCCCCCAATCAGTGCTGTCGTAAATTGCTGTGCTTTTTAAATTGTTTCTTGTCGCCGCCTTTACCCTGACACTCATTGCGCTGTTTGAAGTTGTTGATGTTTGCTGTTTGAAGGTGTATCGTATTAGTTGCCCTATACGCTGTAGTTGTACAAATCTGATAGTACTGTGTCCTCAAACAGACCTTGCTCTCAGCTGAGAACTGTCTCATTGTGGAACTGTACACATCCTGTCCCCATACTGTCGCTATACTTACTGTATGCACTTTTGTATGTCGCTTTGGATAAAAGCGGCTGCTAAATAAATAATTCTAAATGTAAATGTAAATAGAAAGCACTAGGAGAAATATGATGTTCTGGACCTAACCCTTGGTATGTAGTGGCTTCAACAGGATTAGCAGTAATTCCTGCAGTATTGCTTGTGCTTGGAAAGAGGCCGCAACAGTGTAGAACAGCAGTGAGACAAGGAGATCAGTGAAGATAAAGACAGCTTGCTTGTCAGCACTTAGTGAGACAGGTGTTCCTTCCTCTGAGAGGTACAGTATTGAGTGCGAGACAGGAAACGTGGAGTGAGACAGGAAGACGGAGGTGGCCCTCTGTGGAATGTCTCTCTTTCTGCGCCCGGCCAACAGGAAATACCAGCCTTCTGTGAGCCCTCTGGCCTCTGCTGAATAAACAAGCTCAAGGGGGTCCTGGGCAAGCTGAGGAAGGGCTTTAGTAGAAGAGGGCATGGGTGCAGGCCTCACTGGGGCCTAAACTGACACATTTATAAACTGTCCACTTGTCATCATAAAAATCCAAGAATTTCTTTCTCAAAATATCCTGTTTATCTACTGCAATGTTGTTACTATCTTTATCATAACCATCATCAACTTTTTTTTTTTTAATGAAACCTATAGCTGAATGTTGCTGAAACAAATGTGAGCCTATATCTGTGCCACCTCATTTCTGCCCCTCCGTCTATCAGTGATCGTGCCCCCACACCTCCTTTGTCTTGTCACTGCTGAGGTGGCAGACAGACAGAGCGCCTCGTGCAGGGAGGGCCGAGAGAGCACGCGGTGAGTGCACTGTGCATTGAGAGCTCCAGTTCTGAGTCCAGCCTCCCGAGTCAGACAGCAACACCCACCCTGACACACTAACACAGGTTCAACAAGAGAACCCTTTCTCCCAATCAAGAACTCTGCCTTTCTACCTTTTTTCTTGTGTGTGTGTGTGTGTGTGTGTGTGTGTGTGTGGTGGTTGGGGGGGACGGGGGGGAACTAAAGAATGAGCTAGTTTTTCATTGTATCCTCGGGACTTACCATTTACTGTATGTTATGAGGGTGGATTAAAGGGCTTGTGTCTGTATAATGGAAACATGTTTCTAGTAAACTTCTCATCCCACTCTAACACAGAGTTACAAGATATAGAGCATCAATCTAAACTGTGACATGACTCTGCGTGAGTCTAATCCTCGATAAATGCGAAGCAAATTCCTATAAGAAGCTTTCACTGAATCCCATAAGAACTTGTGGCATCCCCAGATATTTTGTTATAGGTTATGACAAATGAGATATAGTCTTACAGTATCTCTGAGGATTTTACAATAATCATACATAATGCAATCTCTTTCTGACAGTTGGGATTCTGAGAGAACACATTGGATTCTGACAATATCCAATAAAATCCCTCATAGTCAGTTAAAGTGTTCTGCACACTGTCACAACTGTGTTTTTATATGTGTTTTCTGTAGGATTCTTTGATTGTTCCATACACCATAGAACATATAATAGAACCATATAATGCCTGAGACAAGATTTTTGTTGACATAAACAATGCAAAAATATATAAAAATGAGGCTCAAGATCTGAGGGTTTTGGGGGGGATGAACTCTGAAAAAGGGAAAACATACAAACTCAACCACAATGACAGCTTGCCAGTTTCCAAGAGTTTTCATCTTCAGCTACAGGCATTTTGGAGAAATTTTGGAGAAACCAATGTTTATTCTGGTCCATCTATTCCTCAATATTGTCTCAAAATTTCCTTTGGACTCGCATCCTCTACAGTCAGAGCTGAAAACCTCAATGGAAAAGAAAATACTGACATTGACCAGCAGCTGGACCCTAGTGAAGAGCCAGAGTGTTTGAATCAGTTGTCTTTGAGCTTGACTGCCATCTGTTCAAAGGAGCAGCACTCTAATGCACTCCAGACAAAGGTGTGAAAAGGGTAATTTAACCTTTAGGCAATCGGCACATATTCAGCAACACGTTTCTGACGTTAGCAGAGATGTGCGAGTGGCCCCTTGACAGCAGCAGTTAAATTAACAGCTCAATTATGATGTGTAATTAAGAGCTGGGCTGGGACAGACAGCAGCAGGCTGAGTCCCAGGCAGGGAGCAGGGCTGGGAAACCCTGTGTTTTCTTAGGCTCTGAAGTCAGTGCATGCGTGGCTCCTTTGGCCACAGCCCGAGCCAAGTACAAAATACAGCTCCCTTCCAGGGGCAAAGAATGGAGATACCACACACGCATACACTCACACATACTCACACACATACTCTCACTCACACACACACTCACACTCACACACACACACACACACACACACACACACACACACACACACAGATTCAAAACTTGGAAGTAGAAACACCAGTGGACACACATGACAGCACAGTCACACACTCTCACTAGACCCCGAGAACCCAAGTGGATTGTGGGAGTGGAAACTGTGCGTCAGGGAGGAGCGTGCCTGCCAGCTGCCATCCAAGCGCTGCTGTTTGTTTGAGTCTTACAGCTACAGACATCATCGACCGCGCGGCAGCTCTGTGCGTGTGTGTGTGTGTGTGTGTGTGTGTGAGCATGTATGCGTAGGTAAGTGAGATTGTGTGTCTGAATGTACATATCTTTATGTCTTTTGCGTGTGTGTGTGTGTGTGCATCTGCATGTGTTTGTGACAACTGTACTGCTAAGCACTGCAAAGCATAACAATTGTGTCTGCTTGTGTTCTTGGGCTTATGGTGTAATTATGATGTTCAGTAATTATGTTTACGCATAAATGGGTTCAGCACCACGAGTGCACGAGAGCACCACCAGTGGTCTGTGTGTGCGCGTGTGTGAGTGCGTGTGTGTGTGTCACACAGGGAAAGTGACACTAGAGGTCATGCCTGTATAAATTTAGAGCGACGACAAATACCAATCTTTCCCTTGACCCTCACTGCTAGGTCACACTTTGGGTTTTATCCTTACCCCCGGTGACCCTTACAAAAACAGCCACTTTACAGATATAATACTGGGGCTCTATAAGACAGTCTGAGCTGCTCTGCTCTTGGTCCAAACCATGGAATGTTACAGAGCAGGCAGGCCGGGCGTGGTGCCATGGGCAGTCAGACCATCTCTGCAGTCCCCAGGCTGTTCCCCAGGGCCTGTCTCCCTGGCATCCTGAATTTACACTCTGCTCTGCGTCTCTGAGGGTGAAAGCAGAACACAGCGCAGGAACGTAAGCAAAGTAAGCAAGCAGACCTGCTGCTCGTGGAGACGGGGGCCTTTGGTTGTGGGGTTCAGAGTCTGGGGGGGGTTTATCATTCCTCCTTCCCTACTTCTTAAAGCCCCGCCCACATGCACCTCTTTTTAAACAGAATAGTTCTGGTAAGAAGAAAAAAAAAATACACACAATTACAGAGTGCACGTGGCTATTTTCACACATATACACACACTGCCATTAAAATGCCCAGCTCTACCACATGCTCATAGTCTGAAACACCCAAACACAAACACACATGCACACACCCACACGCCCACACCCACATACAAACACATGCAAAACGAACAGAGATGGAGGACGCGGTCACACATTTTAGCCACATTTTTCTCTGTTGCTATCTTTGTGAGGACATGACCATAGCATCAGTCATATTTTTTCAGACCTCAGCACTTACGCAGAATAATTAAAAGATCAAAGCAGGGTAAAACAGATCTTACGAAATATGATGCTTTCACTCTTTTTTATTTTAATTTCTTTCATGATACAGTTCATGATATAACCATTTGCATATTTGTCAAGGCTTACAGGGCTGTTGAAGGCCTATCAATGAGGACTTAAACTGTGATTTAAATTGGGGTTTTAGAGGATGTTGTTGCATGATCATTAACAAAATGTATATTTATTTGTACTTATTTAATAATGGGCATTCATATGAAGGCTGCAATAGTATGGATGTATATGGTAACTTATGATAATTCAAAATAGTATATGATCTGCCCTCAGAGGTAGAGCTGATTTCCACTATGTTTCTCCACCCTCAACACACTGTAGAACCAAATACTTCAGGGGGTCTGAATATGTGTTCCCTCAATTCATTCTAAACACGACCCACCAACAAACACACGAATTTGTGTCTGTGTGACTATGTGACTATGTGCTTATGTGCGTGCATGGGTGTCTGAGGGTGCTTGTACATGTGTGCATGCATGCATACTGTGTGTGTGTGTGTGTGTGTGTGTGCCAGCAGCCGTCAGACAGAGGTCACGCTCGGACATGTTTCAAAGCTCAACATACACCCAGTCTTCAGCCTACACTTTCCCAGGGCCTCTGAGATCCCCCTGATACTGGACTAAATTAAGTGAACACAAATAGTGATGTCATCTCTTCTCTGGGAAAGACTGTGGTATGATATGTCCTCTGGCGTTTAGGACATGTAATTCATGCAATTCAAATGTTTATGCCTGCACAAGGCTTCGTGTGTCTGGGGGCACATACACTTTCCACACTATTTAATAGAGCCCTTTAACTGTGGGAAATTAAAGTTATATTCTGAACTGAATGTAAGGTTCAGGACAAGGAAAAGCATGATAGAGTGAGAAGGCTCATCAATCATAGCTAAAAAATGTGACCCGGTTGACACAAAGCTATATTTAGCCTGGTGTGTAAACAGTAAGGTAAATTACTCTGTGTGTGCGTGTGTGTGTGTATGTGTGTGTGTGTGCACGTTAAAGCAGGGCTTCCTGTTTTAGCTGCACAGAGGCCCAAACCCGACAGCACAATAGCCTATTGTCTGTGGCTCGAGCTACGCTTCCTGACAGGTCAGAATTCACGGAAACACGGACGTAGTCCAAACAAATACCACAGCTTCTGCCTCCACCCCAGCCCCTCTACACCCCACCCCTCAAGAGGAACTGAGCGCCCAGAAGAGGCCCTGTTCCTGACAGGAAGCTTATTAACGTCGCACCCTTGAGGTAGTCCGAGACACAGTGTGGTGAGAGAGAACGGAGTGTGGGATCGGGTGTGCCTCTGCGCGTGAGTGCATGCGCACAGAAGCTGAAGAACGCAGATGTCTCCACCGGGCTTCCACTGTCATCTCTTAACCATGTGTACAAATCCTCTTAGGACAAGGACAAACCAAATTCAGACATGTCTATGATACCTTGACTCTATGGCGCCCCTAAAAGCTATGACGAGTCCGTCCTGTCAGGCATTTACTTACAGGTGATGTGCTGTGCTGTAATGCTTACGCTGTGTTGTTTGTGCAGTGCTTTGTTGCGTTGCATGTGTTGTGTTACTCTGTGCTGCTTCCATTGGGCTGTGTTGTTTGTGCTGTGTTGAGGTGCTTGTGATGTGTTGTGTCTGCCGTTTTGTGCATCGCTTCGGCCCAAGCCCTCAACCTTTGACCCCCTTTGCTTTCAGACTGGGATGCTGAGAGCTGAGATGGAGGACTGCTGCAGCAGGCTCCAAGCCTGTCCCCATTGCAGGGCAACATCTGGGATTCATAACCCAAAGCCGCTGCTCCTTTCCAGCTCTTAATAGACTTCAAATACCACGCCAGGCCACGGCTCTGCGTCTGCTCCCTGGCTGCACAATTACACAAATATTTGGTTTTAGGGAAAAACTAAAGAAAGAGGGAGAGAAAATTGCATCGGTCGCAAGTTAACTGTTACTGTTCCGCACATACTCGTAACAAGTCGAAAAGGTCGCGTTACCTTCGAGAAAACAGAATTAGTAAAGTTTTCCTTTGAATAACAGATCTTTTTTTCAAAAGGGTTTACAAACCAATGCTTTGTTTCTTAGACCATTCAAAAGAATAAGAATATTAACTGCTGCTCCGACTGTAACAACAATGGACTGTAATTGAGCAACAAAAGCAACACACACGTACATATACAAATAAACAATTCTGTAGTGGTTTCATTGTAGGAAATAAACATTACATTTATTCCTATCCAGGGCAAGAAGGATACATCTACACAATCTGTGCTTGAAATGACTCATAACTTTTGATTTAGATGACACAAATTTGTTAAACACTCTCTTTCTCCTTCCTCCTGTCCCTGTCATATAAACCCTCTCTCTCTCTCTTTCTCTCTCTCTCTCTCTCTCTCTCTCACACACACACACACACATACACATTTTGCAGATCATATCTTGGCACTGAAGAAAGCTGGAAAAGAGAGGTGGGGGTCAGGAAACAGACAATATAAAAACAAGACTTGGGATTTTCAGCAAGCCAGTAATTTATTGACCTGCAAGTGTTCCAACACACATTTCTCAGCCCTGTTCCAAGGCAGCAAAATGTCCTCTGATCTGGGAGAAACTGCACCTGTGTCAGCCATTCCCTCCATAGCATCGACGAGCACAGTAGCTACTGTTATTTTAGGTGTCCGTCTTGGTGGGGCTGAAAAAAAAATCACACTTCTTCTACACGTTAAAAAATATTGAATTGCACATATAAGCAGATGCCAAAGGTGATTCTTCTTGTTCCTTCTTGATGAATGATTTTTGAGGGGCTGAGATCGCCATCAGTTAATTAATTTGCATATATAACGTGAGCAAAAATGTGGTGGCATATGACGGATCGGTCCCAACATTAAATGTTGGAAACAGACTGTGAATTGGTTACCCATTTGCACTGCACATTTTCAAAGCCTCACAGCTTCAGCTCTGGACTGCTTTGCAATGACAGCTTGCGCCTTGATGTCAGCCTTGACGGAGAGCTTCTATACTAAGTCCTCGGAAACCCTCCCTGGATATCCTGCTGTTGATGGCGCTGTGGCTGGTCTTGCAGCTCTGCAGCCACAGACATGGCATGTGGAAAACCCTTCACCTTCCTTTAATCGCATGTGCGTGTGGTTGCATTCCATGTGACCCTCACGCCAACAAAACGGCTCTTGAGCACCACTAAGGAACCACCTGAAGGAGTATTACTAAGAATGTAATAACGCCTCAGGCAAGTAGCATGTTCAAAGGGTTAAATTTTTCTGGCAGACGGTGTAACCTGTGTGAAAGTAATTTCCTGGAAAGACATCCTTTTTTCTGTCTGGGAAATTCTCATCCTGTTTTACTAGCCTCAGCCCCCCCATCTCCCCCCCTGCACACACACCTCCTTCTCCTTCCTCCCCTTCCTCATATATCCCACTATTCCCCTCCTCCCTTTCCTCACCTTCCCCATCATTTCCCTCCCTCAGTGTCTTTGTTCCATTCTTTCATTTTACTGCTCATGTCTGTCTGCCATCTCTCCTTTTTTTGTTCCTCTGTGATAGCCACTCTCTCTTTCTCTCTCCCTCCCTTGTCTCTCACTACACGAGAAAAACAAAGAATTTACGAGCTGTATGAAAACCGTACTGCGTCTCCTCAAAATACTCGGCAAGTCTTTTGTCTCCTCCGATCCCTCTTATTACTCTTCTCTAGCTCCCTCCCCTTCCCTCCCTCCACCACTGCTTCTCCCCACACACACATGCATTGCAAAAGTCTGAGATTAAAAATGACCGTGCCAGTCAGTTATAATTAAGGAAGTACATGACTCAAATGAGAAATATATATCTGGGGTGGAGAATGAAGATGCAGAATGTGGCTGAGAAACCAGGAACAAGAGGCAGTGGTAACTGTAAGTGCTGATTGTTGCTCTCTTGGAGAGACCAAACTGTGTACTGTTGAACTATTCTGTCCTGACCCTGGGTCCAGGGATGAGGGTCTGAACGTTATTACCTGCATACAGCTAATTTGTCACCAACGGTCTTGATTCCATTACACTTACAGCCAATGTAATTGGTTGAGGTGTTTTTAGAAAAGTCCAAACCTCCAAGCCACACACGCTCAAAATAGGCACTCTAACCAACAAGGAGCAGATACGAGGTTCACGAGCCCGAACACATGCACCCGCCAGAGACGGAAAACGCCGGCAACAAAAATATCCAGCCTGGCGCACAAGCGCGTTGCCTCACGCATTCTTCAGACAGAGA
This sequence comes from Megalops cyprinoides, assembly GCF_013368585.1. Lineage (NCBI taxonomy): Eukaryota > Metazoa > Chordata > Actinopteri > Elopiformes > Megalopidae > Megalops > Megalops cyprinoides. Next base: position 14,244,815 of record NC_050583.1, on the reverse strand, counting down.
AGGAGGCACTTAGTGTACCAGACACAAGCCCACAAAACATATGAGCGCAAAAAAATAAAACAAAGGCAGCTAAAACACTCTGTCCAAAGGACGAAAAACCCCAAAAGGCCTCTCTCTCTCTCTCCGTCTCCCTGTTCTGTGCTCTGATTACAGTAATTATCCGTCATTCTGCACAGGAAACCTAACAGCGATCTGTATCTCTTTACAGGGATGGTGGCCCAGTCTAAACACAGTGTGAGGGGACATCGGGGCTGCAGTGTCAGACAGTGCTTTGCCTCACTGCAGAATCACTGCGCACGGAGCTGGCAAAACGTCTGCAACCCGGTCTCAGCGCGGGTCCGCCACACCAATCAGCCTGCGCGCAAGTGTAAGCAAGGCGCAGCAAGACACAGTCAACGTTTACAAATCTAACACAGCAGTCTTATTAATATCCAGGAGGATGTCCATCAAACACAGGCGGGCACCTCAAAACAAAGTGAATAAGCAAGGAGACAGTGCAAAATGCTGACATCCAGTGTGAGCTCAGAAAGGTTACGTTTGTCTGGGCCCGGATCAGCACCTGGATTATCTCAAACAGGTTACCTAGCTGTACTTTACACTCAACTGAGGGATTAAATTCTTGTTTCCTGCTCATACCTCCCAAGGTTTTTATGCTCTCTCTTCTTTTATTAAGTCATTCAACATCCTATAAGGTCTAGAAAGACCAGCAATCCTCTGGTGATCATGCTGTAGTTTGTGGTACACAAGATAATCGAATCAGGTCTGGTCACATGTAGCACAGCTCTTGACCTAAATGAAAAGTAAAGCAAATCACCCTAATAAAATGAAAGCAAAGCAATCATAAATATGCCCTGAAGCTTCGCTGAATGGCTTTCTTGGAAATTTGAATTGCTTCATTCAACTTTTTTTAAACCATCGTCAGCTGGTAAATAACAAAAGGCAAGGTGAGATTTAACACAGTGGTGAAAGGAGCTTGACAGATGTGTTTCAAACAGGAGTGAAACACTGGGACCAAAACACCTGCTTACACCTCTTGTTTTGTGCCATTTTGTTAGAAGTGTGAACACGTAACATCCTAAGTAAAAATCTGTCAGAGTAATTTAGACCTCAGCTGGAATAACAAGACTCAATTGGCATACTACTCCATAGCTCTGGAAACTTAAGGTAGTTCATGCTAACCATAAAATGGTTCAGAGTAAATTAAACTACTTGAGTGTATTCCTGTAACTCCTGAACTGTAATCCAGGACTGAAAAATCACACATTTACGTAGGGTGACAGACTGAATGACAAATTAAGACCTGGATTCAATCCAGTTCCATTCTATTAAATACCCCTGTAATTCATTGACGAGATAAAGTACATATTTCAAGAGAAGCATGGCAACTTAGATCTCAACTGATTTTCACAGAGTTAAATATCCTCAAGGGAAGATTGGTTTCAGAACATTAAGCATGCTAAAATGTTTGTATGATAAGCACAGAACTATATTGGAAAAGTACTGTTGTGTTCCTAAACTGCACTCTGCAAAAGACCCAGGCATTCAATGCAGTTCTTGGAGGTCCATGTGCCGGTGGTTTCACTTACGCATATTTTGGGAAAGGCCTGGCAGACGCTAAACCAAAAAAAAAAAAAAAGAATAAGAAGAAAAAAAGAATGAAATTACCCAAATTTCTGCACTGAAGGAGAAAAAAGATTTGACTGTTCACAGGGAATCAGTAATCAGCCTCTCAGTGGACACATCAATTTCCCATGAAAGAGGAATGTGCACAACCTTAAACAACTGAGGGGAAAAAACGTGGGAGAGGCAAGGGGTACGGCAGGAGGAGGGAGGAGGTTACACTGGACTGTGGGGAGACGTGTAGGGGAATGTATAGGGGGAATGGGGAGGGAAACACAGCAGGTAAAGGGAGGTCAGTCAGGACAGAGGTCAGGTGACAAGGAAGGAAGGGAAGAGGACTGGACAAGAGTCTTAAAACCGACTACAGTAGCAACAGCAGGATTTCAGTCAGTTTTTCTGCTTTTGAAGAAGAAGAAGGAGAGAGAGACAGAGAAAGGGGGAGAGAAGGAGAGAGAGAGAGAGAGAGAAGAAAACTGAAAACTAGCCTCTCTTTGGGGACTCATTTCTGAACAACATCCAAAAGCAAATGCTTCTTGACCAAATAGCTGGCGTGTTTTGGCTGGGGTTTGTTTACCTTGGGACGGAACCGAGGGGGCAACTGCACCGAGGAGAGAGAAAGCGTGTGAGAAAAGAGGGGAGAGAAGAAAGAACAAGAGACCGAGAGATATGGGGGAGACATGGAGAGGAGTGATAAAGACAGACAGTCAGAGGGTAATGAAAGGAATACAGAAAGAAGGATTCTCAGAAACGCTACGGGTCTGATCTCATTACTCCAGAGGTTTTGTGCAGCAGTCTAAGAGTCTGACCCCTGTGTTTAAGTATCCATGCCTTTCCAAGTCCTCTCCCTCTTCAACCCTCTCTTTCTCTCTTGTCGTGTGCAGAACAGCGCCCCCATCTGCAAAGTTTTACTTTAATTAATCAGACCACACCCACAGCCAGTGATTCTATACTAACATAAATCTTTTTTTTTTTTAAACTTTGAAAATAAAGAGCATTTTCCAAAAGTCTGCACTGCAAATAAGACTGTGGGTGCTACGAAATGATCACTGGTCCTGTTGATGAGTTTCTGGCTTGGCTAGCTTGAAACACTGGTCAGCATTTTTAAAATATTAGCAAAACCCTAACCACTCTGGAATGATAGCTATTCACTGACACTAATGTTACTGTGTTAAGGATTTCTCAGAATTTCAATGCGCATATCCCTGTGTTGTGTGCATCTCCTAAAAAATCAACCACTACCAGGGATATTTATTTCATTAAATTTTGGCTCCTAAGACCTATTCCTTTGCAACTATCCCTAGTTTATAGTTATCCATAGCACCCAGCAAATTGATAACAGTGTTCAATAGTATGGAGAGCACAGGAGCAAATAGAGAGGGGTGCAACCGCAATCCACAGAGGTGCATAAAAGGTCATAAATACTATGTAGACATTGTGATATAAGGTGACAACTGGGGGTGCACTGATGCCAGCCTGACCTAAGCACCCCCATAGCGCCGGGCCTGGTACGTGGGACCACTGTGAATGAACAGACATTTAAGTCTGTTCCAACAGTAGACATGTGGCAGTCGTAGCTGTCTTTACAAATAGATGCATTCTAAAGATTCTAAAGCAAATACATGCGCACAGTCTAAGATCGTATTTCAGTCACAAACATCTGGATCAGACTCATATTATATAAAGAATCTGCCTGTCGGTTATTTTCTCGCGTTCGCTCCAGAATAGCAATCATACATTCAAAGGTTAATACGGTCGGTTAAATGGATAACTAATTTCATCACAAGTGCGTACACAGCAGTCACAGGACCGTTTTGGAGTTTGGAGAGGGAATCTAGACTTCTGCAGAAATGATGAGAGTATATATTTTCTAGCACACCGAAGGGCTAATTATTATATATTTATTTTTTAGTTCTATGAAACTAATTTAAAAGCATTTATCTCCATTTACCACGAAAATATACAATAACTGTAGTCTACTGTATTTAACTCGATAGAGAATATTTCCGACACCTAAAGCATGCTAAACACCGAAGCAAAACCTATTCGAAACTCTGTTGGGAGGTAAAAACCCATTTGTAACGGCCAGTACTTAAAAGGCAAGACAAAGCACACTGACAAGATGTAATGGACTGAGTTTATGCAATTCTACAATTTCGAAGCGATGTCCCCTCCCCTGTATTTTCTCAATTGGATAAAAGCTTCGTTTACCTTCCCTGATTTGATAACTTCGTTGCTGGTCTGTTGCCACAGCCCGCCCCGTTCCTCATCTCCTTCCCGCACGATCCCTGTGCAATTCCAATGCAGTAGCGGGCTGCAACCATATGATGGGATGAGTGGGAATAACCTGGGAGAAAAATGTTTGAACGTAAACTGTAACGTTTAGATTTGAAGCTTTCGGAGGAACATATTTCTGGATGAAACACTTTCCATTTCCTCTTTTTACTTCCTTCTGACCTAAAAGTAAGTTTGATTTTAACTGAAGTTAATGTCCATATGGTGAAACTATAGTAGTGATGCACTTTGTTCAGCAAGGCATAATATATTACTGTTGTTATTATAATAATTATCATCATTGTTGATTAAATCAGTTGACATCTTAACCTTAACACTCACTGTAAAGTGAGAGTTTAATGCACGCGTAACAGCGTTAGTGTCACACTTTTTATGATCCTAACCAATTGAGCACTGTATGGAAGATGGTTCGAGTTACTGGTACATGTAAGTCTGCATGGTCCGAGCAAGCAAATTTTGTATTTACAATTTGTTGAAATGTTTTAATACAGATTTGTATTCCATAATAGAGATTTTCTTAACAGACTACCCCAAAAAAAATGAAAATTACAATGGAACACGATCATAAAAGTGATTGGAAGCTATGAGCCTTTTTACATTGAATGTTAACTTAAAAGGTAAATCAATCGCGTTGCTACTTATCTCGTCCAAGATTTAGCTCTGATAAGTATCGACAGAGTACGTCGCTCATTTTAACTCATTCTGTTGGACTGTTTGTAAACTGATCCAGTTTTGGTTTAACTACTTTATGAACATACTCATTAATCACATGTTGTTTCATACTGGCAGTTCCTCGCTGTACAATCCGTGCATAGCTTGTGTAAATAATTTGTGTAGCATGAGGACAGTATCTTAACAGCTCTGCTATGGTTAAGCGAGGACGTTTACCTATAAAACTCTTTTAGGGAGACTTATCTACAGCGTGCGCGTCGTCCCATCGAACGTGCGGCGGCATGTCCGGAAATAAGTCTAAAGTCTATCCTCACGTCATTCATACAGAAACATTTTGCTATTATACGTCAGTGTTCAGGATATCACAGCCCAATGAACGTATCCATCATTCATCATATATTTATATTTGGGGAAAAATAGGTTTAAACAAATAATGGCTGATCAAGTTTGATTAATCGATTTATCGGCACAGGTCTTACCGCACGAACACTGAGTGTACAGGTAGCGGTAAAAAGAGGTCATGGGCTCAAATACTTCACTTTCTGTAGGTCTGTTCTGTAAGCGGAACATATTTCAAATCAACCAATAATTGCAACGCTCTTGCAGTGTAGAGGGAATACGATGGGAAAATGAGGACAGCGATGGAGGAGAAAAGAGAGAATGAGATGGATATTGACAGATTACAAGGTGTGTTTGGATCAGAGTTGAGATGTTTCCCTTGAAAGAAAATATGCTTTCCCCCAGCTGTCTCAGTGCACTGAATTGAGGCAGCTGGAGGAAAGTTTAAAAATGAGGCCTTATCTCGTATTTTTGTACGTCTGTTTAATTTACTTTCGGAGAGGGAGACTTGAAAGAATAGTGTGAAGGAAGGATGCAGAATTTAGGAAAAGGAAGAGAAAAACACTGTAACAAAGCTAATACACTTAAGAAGAGAAGATTTACAGAAGCCACACGAAGTTTGAGGGAGGGAGACATACCATGCTTGGAAACTGAGTAACACAGTATCAGAGGAGAAGCGCTGTGCCAGCAGCATTGGCATGTGACTGGGCAGTACTTCAAATGTATTCATTTTCTAAAGAGACATGCTCATCCAGAGTGACCTGCATATCTTACATTTTAAATACATATACTTTTAAATATATTTTTACTGAAACAGTTCAGATAACAACAGCAGCATCCTCCTGGTAACAATCCAATTCTCCTATACTAATGTAGTAAAATACTAATAAAACACCAATGCAAGTATAATAGTGTATTATTATGTATCATGTATTATAATATTAGCATATGGTGTTCTAAAATAAAAATGACAGTACATCCAACAGGGCCAGAAACGAACCTAGCACAACAGAACTGAATCCTCTGTTATAATATTTGCTCCTGTTGGTGCCAGCTGTTCATTGAAACCTTTAAACCCACAGGCTGGTTTGCTGTCAGGGTCTCAGGGGGGAGGGAATGAAATGAAATGTGGTTTTAATCAGAGACGCGGGCTCTTTATTTGATGTCAGTAATCAAGAGAGAGTCCGGCTGTTTTTCTTTCTGAATTCTGTTCACACACTGTTCCCATTAGGCACCGGGAGCTTTGCGGTTGCTTGGGTTTAAGTGTAATCTGCCTCACAGCCATTCATTCCAACCAGCTTTCCTTTCCAGTAATATTTATCTAGTTTATGGACCTCTGCAGGTATATTCATGAACAGTATGTGGAGCATACTGGGGTTGGGGGAAGTGGGCATGCAGCGGTTGGCCTGTTTGATTCCAAGATGGCTCGTTGCACCCATAAGAATGGTCCTTTACTATAAGAATTGGCTTCATAAGTGTATGTGTAAATTTCATCTTTTTGAGTCTTTCATGATAAGGGTATTTGCCAATCAAAATAATGTGATAATAATAATAATAAGAAGAAGAAGAATATATTTCTGGTTCTACAGTTATAGATCCATGTTAATGAGTGAAAGCTTGATCAGTGTGTACCATTGTAGGTAACAATGATGGGTGATGAGTGAGCATAGAGGAGGTTGGTTTTCACATCAGGGTTTGTCATGGAGGTCGTTAGAGAATGTTTCACAATAAAGGAAGGGAAAAGGCACAAAACATTTTCACAGTTAGATATTAATTGTGAATAATTAAAAAAGATACCAGGCAGTGAAATTAACAGGAATACAGAACTCATTTATAAAGAGTAACAGGAGGCAAAAGAGAGAGAAAACTTGTCATACTCTCACACTGAGTGTCTCAAGAGTAAGTCAGCTGATGGTGAAGTTCAAGTATGGACTTCACACATGAAATCAGATGAACTTTATTGAGACCTTTGAAAACCCTGAGAAATGTTGAACATTTTTGTCCAAAAATGTCCTGAGCTAGCAAACAAGATCTTACTTTCAGATTATGGCAAACGTTGAAACAGCTTAAGTGTTTGAAAAGACATTTAATATAAAATGCTAATTTATTCTCACATAAGTGGAACCAAATTTGAGTTTTCCATAAGTAGGTGTAGACACTGAAAGCCCTGAAATCCTTTCGGTTTATTGGAAGTAATTTTCCGTAAAACAGAGAGTGAATCAATCCCTTTAAGTAAGCACATTCTCATAAAATCATGCTGCTCTCTAATCTGGACATCATCTAGTGATTATGAAATGCAGTTGGAATGCTTTTACCCCCTGAAGAAAGTCAAAGTGATTCAGCTCTGCAGCCACACTAGGCATGTGATTCATTCTTCAATTTGTGGTTTATCCTTAACTCTGAGTAAATGTTTTCCATTGCTTTCACAACATTTTCTCATGAATTTAACTAATATCTCAAATATGAGTAATTTAAACAAACATAAGGACAAACTGAAAAAAATGGATTAAATCGCCCCCCTCCCCATCTTGTAGTTTTTTGGGGGTTTATTTTTCCTTGCATGTCTAATACATACCTATTGCATCGCCAGACACTGCTGCTATTGTGCATCTCATGACTTCTCTCCATTCCTCTTTTTCCCTCCCCTGCTCAGAGGCCACGGCACGCTCTCAATGAAGTCGCAGGAGATGTTCAAGCCTGGATAGCAGGGGGCTAAGTGGATTGCAGAAGAAGGAGGGAAGGAGAGAGGAGAGAAAGGAGGGGAAGACATTAGCGATTAGGGCCTAATCCAGCTCATGACAATCTGAGTTCCCTTTTTTTTCTTCAAGAGGCAGACCAAGAGTAGTGCGGATTATTGTGTTTAATTTATAACCTTTTTAAAGCGTTACAATTTTTATCAGGCTCATTTTTGCTTTTTTTTTTAATTCTTGGAGGGGTGGTCACTGGAGTTGTTAAACCCCAAAAACGGAGGATCAAGAGGAAAAGTCAAGGAGTGACCAGGAACAACAAGGAAGAGCAGACACCAGGACGCCGCGTTCTGCAGCGGCTTGTGTGGATAACCTCTGCTGTGTTTCATTTCCCTGGGAGACCGGACTATAAAGTCTGCGCTGACTGCTTTTGAGGAACACATCGTTCCTCAGAGACAATCAGCCTTACTGGGTGCACGCATTTGTCTTCCAACTGCTGGAGGATTACTGGAGGAAGACAGAGTGCATCAGTGTCCTGTGATACACACAGAAACTGGTTTGGGGGAATCCTCAATTTTTCTTTTTCTAACTTTTTGGCAAGGTGTGACAGTGCACAGAGTAGGTTCCTATTGCTGATATTCTCACTCTTTAAGTGAAAATCAAACCCAGAGAAAATCACCAACATCAGCACACCCCAACAGCAGTAACCAGAATCTGCATGCTTGTTGAGACCATAGTTTGCTGCATGCAAGGTTAGGAAGTCTGCCTATAGCAAGTTGCTGGTGTGTTTGTATTTAAAAGGGGGTTGGAAGTGAATGGTATGGGAATGAACAGAGATCAAGGGCCACTGAAAAAGTGGGTTTTCACTCACCAAATCCAGTTCGTTGCTTAACAACTTAACAAACATTTGCGGCAGACTTTCCATAGCTGGGAGTTTATAAAAGGAGCAGGTCCTTGTAAATATATGCCACTTGCTAAAAGGTTTTTGTGAGACATCCATTACTCTGCCAGGTTAGAGTAACAAATTTTCCGTATATTTCTCCGAGCCGCAAGTTGTCAACTTACAGAATATATTCTTTGACAAAGTGTGCAAAGAGATTGCCTTATCTTAATATTTTAAGTATCCTGTGAACCTTTGGCTAAAAATAAAGCAATGTTTAATCTGGTGGAACATACTTTGAATGTTTGTAAACAAGGGTTTGGCCTGCTGGCTAAGGCATGCCCACACTGGTAAATGGGGGACACTGCTTTTAAAGGCAGGACAAAAAGGCATTGCAAATGTTGCATCTTTCATCTGGCAGTAAGCGTGTTGGAACACAATGCCGGATAAGGGAATGACAGAGATAGTCTGAAACTGGCTTTTTAGTTTTGCCAAAAAAAAAACCCAGACCAAGCATGTAGATAATACTGTGAGTGTTGGGACAGCAAGTTTTTTTTTTGTGTAAATAAAGAGGTTTTTAGAGAGGTGAACTTCGGCACTGGAACTTTGCCTTTGAAAAAGTGACTAAGTTATGAGTCTGTACTAAGATAGATTTAGGTATAGAAGCAGTATACATGTTGGGCTTTAGCTGAAATTTCATAGTGAGCCAGTCATTAGTCAGGGGATTGTATAAAAGTTACTTTTGTGCGCTCATCTATGTGTGTAAACAAAGTACCAGTGCAGAAGGATAATACACGGATGCCATTCATATTTTACAAAATGAGAATTTTATTCTCATTTTAAGACTCAATACACAAAATGAAGGATATTTTTTTTTTCTTTTCTAAATAAGGAATAAATGGTTTCAGTCTATGACCACAGGGGCATCTACAGCTGGAAAACAATTTATTTCTGAACTGACATTTTATGAACTAAAACCCGAGACAACTGCGGTGCCCAGAGTCTGTGACCGCATACACTGGTTTGCAGGACCTGGGATATGTAATTTATACTCTCTTTTATCATCAGTGAAATGTGCCAGCTATGCAGCAGTCAGATGGGCCCGCAACAGCGTTTGAGCTAAAAAGAGGACTCCAATAAACTGCACTCTGACATAGTTCTTCGTCCACCGCACTGCAGAGATTCTGAGGCCATTCAAAATGTACCTCAACTGACTCCTCAGTTCTGTTCTGCTGGAGGAAAACATTCAGATTTTGAGCACTTTGTCTGTTAACGTACCATTTCACTGCGACAGAAAACAAAACTAGGAAAAATGAATGTCTGTGTGAGGATGGTATAAAGTTGAGCCTATACAAGAAGAAGCCGAATCCATATCTAAATCACACAGAGGAGCGTATGCAATAATTTACTTTTTTCGAGGAGTGTGAACAACTCGCGTATCCTAAAAGTACATGGCATAGAGTGTTTTTTGATCAGTGATAAAGGACTTTATATTCTTTTTTTTTTTGGTTTTTGGTACCCGCTCTTTCACCTGCTGAGCTGCAGCCATGAGTCTTGGGAAGTTGCCGGGGCTGAAAGGCCTGGTGTCGACCTCTCACAGAAAGCGGCGCTTCAAGAGAGACCTCACCGCGGACATGATCAGCCCGCCTCTGGGGGACTTCCGGCACACCATGCACGTGGGCCGCGGGGGGGACGTGTTCGGCGATACCTCTTTCCTCAGCAACCATGGCGGGACCGGGAACGGGGTGGGGGACCCCGATTCGCCCTCCGGCAAGGCCACGGGGTTCTTCTCTCGCACCCTGCGCCATGTTCGCAGGGGTCCCATCCAGCTCAGGGACGGCTCCCAGGACCTCTCCCCACCGCCTCCGCCCGTCTCCCCCATCATCAAGAATGCCATCTCGCTGCCACGCCTCGATGGGGACGCTCCCAACGGCAGCCTGCAGAGGGTGCTCTTTCCCGCCTCCCCCAGCAGCCCAGAGGACTCCACTTACTCCTACGGTGAGACTCCAAAGGACCATAGATGTCTTAAGATGATTGCCAAGCCTGCATTTCTATAACTCTCAAACTGAGATCATACTAATTTCTCTGCTACCTGCACTGAACATCACTGTCGCAATTATCATTACATAACAATATGTCATTTAGCAGACACTCTTGTCCAGAGTGACTTCCATAGGTTGCCATTTTTACATCCTATCCATTTATATAGCTGGATATATACTGAGGCAATTCTGGGTTAAGCACCTTGCCCTAGGTTACATCGGCAGTCCCCCAGCAGGGAATCAATCCAGCAACCTGTTGGTTTCAAACCTTACTCATTGCCACTATGCTACACTGCTGCCCACATGATGTACAATAATCCTCCTACTGCTACAGTTACTAAAAACATCCAGCTGCTGTATGCCACCATGTGACAAAGCTGCTAGGCTGCTTCTCACGGAAGAGGTTTTCTTAAAAATCACAGTAACAGAGATAAAACAAAAATATGCATTTTGATACAGTATCGATAAATCTGAAGGCTTCGAACAGGCAAAAGTAGAAGGGATACAAATGCATCAAAACAAGGACTACATTTATGTAAAACAGGACATTTAAAACTTTCCAAACAAACCTCCTATTCTGTCCTTGCTCTCTCCCTCCTCTCAATTCTCCTTTCAGTTACGTAATCTGGTACTCTTAATTTGGTGGTGTGGCTCGTCAATTAAGAATTTAACTAATTGCCCAATGCCTGAAGAGATTCACATGCTCATGCACAGAAATCGTCAGAGGTGAAGGTGATGGAAAAAAGCTTGGTTGTTATTTTGGCAGACTAGTTTATGTGAGGCAAGAACAGTCAATAACACTGTAAGTACATACTGCCAGCAGTTCAGCTCATGACAGAAGAATAGAATTGATTTCAGTTAGAATATGGAACTAAACTGTATGAAATGTGCAAAAATATCTTCTTCACCTTCAGGTAAGCATGTGTGTGTGTGTAAACGTGTATGTGTGATTGTGTGTGTCTGTGTGTGTTTGGGAGTCTTTGTGTGTGTGTGGGACCTGTGGGACAGCTGGAATTCCCCCTCAGCCCCTAGAATATTACCCAACACGAAAGGAATTTACCAGCATTTGGAGAGGGAGGCACAAGCACAACTGTACTGAGAAAATCTGCCGGGCCAGGGGCACATATATGCATTTAGCCCTCACCTTTCTATGTCTTTTTCTCTGTTTCCTCACACTCTCTTTCCTCACACCTCTCTGTAGCTCCATGCGCTTCACTTAGCTCTCCTCTCATAGCCCGTCTTACATTCCTGTCTATCCTCTCTCCCTTCAACCAAACATGCCCCATATGCATTCAAGATTCAGATTCAGATCCTGTGAAAACGCCTGGAGATCCAGTGAAGTCATTATGGCACAGTGGAATGCATGTAGGCAGGACTGTGTACACCAGATGGTTTATACTGCCACCTGTTGGCACCTAAACCAAACTTCATGGCAAACGGTGTTTCTTCAAGTAGCGGACTCCCTCCTTGTGAAGTCGATGTGATTGTCATTATGCTATAAAAAATCTGAAGTTATTTTCTAAACAATATGGTGTTTTAGCGATAAAGCATAGTGTTCCCTTTCCTTACATCTCAAGTACCATTAAAGGCTTGAGCTGGTTTGGTATTCATATCAAGCAGGGTGAACATGAGTGGCAAATTCAGTGATTGGCATCCCTTTCATTAGTTCAGCTGGCAGGTGTAAGCATCTCTGACCTCTCTGTATTTGCAGGTGTAGAGTCCGGCTTCGCCACCCTGCCCCGCCTCTCCCGTGTGGACCGGCAGCCGCAGGACGGGTCCGAAACCCGCAACCCCGAGTTCCGCCGCAGCTCGGTTCCGGACACCAGCGTCCTCTCGCTGCCGCACTCCGACTCCATATCCTCCTTCACCGTGGACCTGGGGCCGTCCCTGATGAGCGAGGTGTTCGGTGTGATTGACAGCCCCAGGGGCAGCCTTGAAGCCAATCACGGCTGGGAGGAGGAGGGGCCCAGTTCCAGCCAAAACCACGTGGTCTGTTCAGCAGCTACCTCACTTGGAGGCTCTCCGCTGAGGGAGGATTTGAACGTGGAAGGATTTGGGTTGTGTGCTCGGGAGTGGGAGGAGGAAGGGAGGGAACCCCCCAAAAAGGCAATTCCAGATGTGGTGTCAGGGTCACCCACGAGAGTAGAGCCTGGTATGGAGCCTGTGAGGTTCCAAATGGCTGCTGACGTGCTGTCACGTCACTACGGGGGAGGTGGACTCCTAAAAGGGAAACAGCAGACTGAGGGATGGGAAGAACGAGTACTCGGTCCAGATATAGACTCTGTCAACCGTGCCAAGAGGAGGCTGCCTTGTTCCTACAATGAGGAGGAGGACGAAATCAAAGTGTAAAAGCATACAAACAAGCATTAAAAGACTTTTACAGCACCTCAGTTGAATCCTACAGTTGAATGCTACATAATTACACTTTGTGTAAATGACAATGGCAATGTAACATAATGTGTACCTTTTGTGTGGGTGTACGTGTGTGTGTGTGTGTGTGTGTGTGTGTGTATGTTCGACTCTATGGAAACACTCATTGGTGTCCAGAGGCCCTGGATAGTCTTCAAACCATGCAGGATTTATTGTTTGGTTCAAAATGGGAAATATATATTATTGTTTGGTCTCTGTGATATGAAAACTCATGAGCTCATTACAACTCCGGAAGGAGAACAGTGACAGCATGACAACATGGCCACTAGGCCTGGGATGGGAATGCAACACTGGCCGTGATCTAATAGCTGAACATACCAGAGTTTTTGTTTCCTCAAGATTAACAAATAAACCACACAATCAGGAAATAACTTTGGAAAGCATTGTCCTATCCCCTCATTATCTGTAGAATGCAAATTTATTTTTGCAATACTGGAGAGGAGAGAGGAGGATGAACTGCACCAAAAGGAAACAATCTATTTTTTTTTTTTTATTTTGGAGCGTGTCAGATGATGCCGATTGGTCCGTGGAAGGTAATGGAAACCGACAGCACAGACGTCTAAATGGAGGAACAATATACGCTATTTTTTGACGCATGTTAATACCATATGTGAAACAAGAGAAAGAATGCTATTTTTAGCATTGAACACATATTCTTACATCCTCAACATCAACATGCAAACAGAAAAGCACACAGTTTCTCTGCAGTGCCACCCAATACTCACAGAGCTTGCATAAAACAGCATTAAAAGGAAACTGCCTGTCAAAATGGAGAAGGTCTTCCTGAAGGTGCATATCAGTGGATTCATGGCTGGTGATAATGCAAGTGTTACCAGGACAACTGCTCTCGTAAAAAGGGAAAATGCTGAAGACTGTTTTAACCTCTAATTAGCGCTAAGATGACCTTTGTAATGTTGTGCTTATGGTCTGTGGGGTTACCGATCACGTCGAATGTGGAAATGAAACGGGATTTTCTTTGTACATATTTGTCTGTGTTATCGTACGCCTAAGGATGTTTTGTATGGTAAGGATGTTTTAGAGAGTATTATGCATGTTCTTGTTATCGTACACATTTACCCTCATGGTGTGTATGGGGTTAAAGCTGAAAGTTAGAGGTGCTCTCAATTGCAGTGAGTGAAGTCACTTTTCCTCTGTTTCTCAGTAAAACACTACAATCCTATTTGCTATTCTGACCCTGGGTTCAAGTATCCTCTAAAAAAGGTCATTATGTTTGTTATTATGTGTGTACGTGTATGTATTATTATTTTTAAATAACGAAACCAAAGCTTCAGCAAAAAGCTGGGGGTAATCTTCTGGTAATTCAGTTAATCTGCACTTTCATAATAAGAGCTATGCTTTGAGCAGTCAAAGGCAAGGAGATCATTTTTTGTGTCATGATGATGGAATGATTTGTTTTCCATTTCATATGATGTAATATATACATAGTATTCTGCATATGTATATAGACCATGCAAATGTATGTGGTGCACTTAAAATAACAACAATTACACGCTTAATGAGTATAATAAAAGATTGTTTTTAATAAGCATTATTATGTTGTATTTACATGTAGAATGTTGACACCCAACAAGACCAAGCCCTCATCATATGACACAAACTGGCTCATATAGCCTTTTAACCTTGACAAAACAACAATAACAACATTCATTGATAATAACAACATTCACAAAGATTGAGAGTCTGCTTCAGAGGGCTTCTGTCCTGCAGGTTTCAATTCAGACTTTGCCACAAGATTATTATGGCAGAGTGTTGTGGGAGGCACAGTCTCTAAATCAGGGGTGTCAAACAAAATCTGTTTACAGAATGTGGGGTTTGGCTCCAATCATTGCTCTTTATTACTTTAATGGTCCAATAATTATTCAATTTCATTTCTGTTTTTTTCAAATGTTGCTACAGTAAAATGTGGGATATGCATGGGTGTAAATGAATGCAGCTAATTAGCTAATCAGACCAATTAAGTCAGGAATACTAGAATGTACAAGAAGGAGTTTACACACTGGCCCTCCCAGCTCTTAGTTTGATGCCCTTGTGCTTAGTGTTACTGGGTCCAGCTGGGTGAGTGCCATGTTCAATAAACACCCTCTGAACCCCAATTCACTTTTATCATGGGATGTTAATACCTCCTGTGACTATGTGGAAGCATCAAAAAGGGCCAGCACTAGTTACTAAAACACTAAAAAATGTGCGTGTGCCGATTGTGAGAAGAAACTCTTGGGTACTCAAATTTATTGACCAGTTGAAGGAAGCTGCTTATTTGTAAGGTTAGGGGGTGGGGGAGGTGGCATTTGGGGGGCCCTGATGGGAACCTTTTTACCCCTGGCTCTGTTGTCCAGGGAATCCAAGGACCAGTTGGAACTAGGGGCTGCTGGCTGGGATAAAGGACCAGTCGAGACTTCGGGATGAGAGAGGGTGAGGTTCACCTGCCTGTTGTCCCAGGTGAGATACGGTCTTTGCTGCAGGGAGCGTCTCTCCTCTGTGAAGTAGAGACAAAATAATAAAACTGAGGAAAAGCTGAATGCATACTAGAGAGAAAAACAATACATGAGCTCTGGTTAGGATGCAAATATATTGGATATTTGGAATGCAATGCTGCCTTTATGTAAAATTCAGCTATCTACTGATACCATGAAGGGCTGACAGACATACACTGACAGACAGGGGTACATACAGGTAGACACTACAGGTTCTTGTCCCCCTCTAAGACAGCAAACCCTTTAAGCACAGGTGTTACCTTTATGGGGCTCAGAGTTCTTCATGGAAGAGATGGGAGGTTGGAATGGAGTGGACTCTGCTGGGCTGGGCTCCTGGGTTTGGATCAGAATGGCAGCTGAACTCTGGGTCTGGCTCTGGTCTCGGATAGATTGCTGGTCGGTGCTGTCTGATGGCGGATTCTCCCCTATACTCGTTAGACAGCTTACAGAGCTTGATTTGGCCATGGGTGGCCCAGAACCTTCCTGATCCACTGGGAAGCTGAACAGAGGGAGGGGGGAAATTGGATAAGAGAGTATATATCACAACAAAATATCTTGTTACTCATATTATATAGCACCAGTCAAAAGTTTGGATTAAGATATCGGGAAACATGCATTCAAAGAGATTTTGATATAAAGACATGCTTAAATGCCTGAAATTTGCTTCTTAGACAAATATAAGCAGTGAAGTTGATGTCTATGTATGAATGTCTTTCAAAAAAAAAAAATTTTATGTTTTTTGGCTACTTTGAAGAATCTAAAATATGAGATTGTTTTGATTTGTTTAACACTTTTTTGGTTACCGCATAATTCCATTTGTGTTATTTTGTAATTTTGATGTCTTTACTATTATTCTAAAATATGGAAAATAGTAAAAATAAAGAAAAACCCTTCTATGAGTAGGTGTGTCCAAACAGTTGACTCGTACTGTATATACAATATAAAAGATAGCATTAAAACATTTATTACTGCAAACAGTCATTGATCAGATTTATTCAGTTTGCATATATCTTATGGTTTCAAACATGTAGTCGCATATTCCTTACACTGTAGCTGATATTGCTAAGATTTGTCATGCTATGAATGTTCTTGCATAAATATCAAAACAGTTACTGTATAAACTTATAAAAAAAAGGTTATCACGCTAAAATAAAATTAAGATTCGCAGTGAATGTCACTACTCCCACAAGACGTACTACTGGAATATCCCATACCAGCACCAGGGGTGTGGTACTGTACCTGTGGCTGAGTGTGAGAGAAGAGGAGAGGCTGAGGTGAGGGGTGTCCTCTGTCCAAAAGGAAAAGCCTTGGCAGACTGAAGTGATAAAATCTGGGCTGTCTGGGCGTTCATGGCGCTGGAAATCCACTTCTGAAAACAAAAGGGAGGAAAAACGCGTTTTAATTACGTCCTATGGAAGAAATTCACCCCGCAGCGCAGGGAGGGATGCACAAATACAGACACGGAGACGCAACAACACACAAACAGACGCATGTCAGTACCCTCGGGGAACAGGATGCTGGCAAACCGTATGAGCGGTTCAATCACCGCGACCACCTGGACAGAGGAGGCCGACGCCATGTCCAGCACGGAGATGTCCCTGACAGAGAGAGAGGAGGGAGCGAGTGAAGCGCAGTCTCACGCAGGCAGTGTGGGCTCTCTCTCGCTACCGGGTTCAAGATTAAGATGCTTTATTGGCATGGAACAGAACAAACATAGCATAGATATTTGCCAGAATACATTATCTGCATTAACATACAGTCAATTAAAAGAGCATATAGTATGTCTTTGATCAGACTCTGTATGTTTATTATTGTCATTTTTGTTTGTCCGATAATTGAATAGATAGAATAACATGCAACAAATAGGGGGCTGAGGGGGAGGGGCAGGATGTCTGTTTGGGGGGGAGGAGATCTTGAGGGATCACATTGGTCAGCAAATTAAAAAAAGACAACATACAGTAATGGAATAAAATGCACAATGTATAGTCATGAAATTATCAAAAACAAAAAAAAAAACTAGCCAAAAAACCATAAATGGATTTCAAGTGATACAATATGGAGGAATACAGAATATGTGTAATGGTATTGGTAATGCTTTCGTATTGCGCAGCAGTGGTTATTGTCCGTCTCTACCTCTGTTTCTCTCTCTCTCTCTCGCTCTGCTGGTCGGTCACTGTGTCTCAGTACTCACCCCTCAGTACGTGGCCACAGCAGGTTGGGCCCCAGCACAATGGCAATGTTACTGGGGCTCATCCTGTTCACTTCCTGCTGCTCCGAGAGACGAGCCAGGAACTGCACCAGGTATCTGACATAGAGAGACTCACCCAGTCACCGTCACATTCAGCAGGGACCGCACATTACATTACATTATCGTTATTTAGCAGACAGAGTGACTTACATAGGCTACAATTTTTACGCGTTATCCATTTTTATAGCTGGATATTTACTGAGGCAAATCGGGGTTAAGTACCTTGCCCAAGGATACAGCAGCAGTGCCCCAGCAAGGAGTCAAACCAGCAACCTTTTGGTTATTATCCCTGCTCCTTGCATTATGCTACACTGCCGCCCACATCCCACATCATGTTGTAGCTGGGTAAGGAAGAGTTGGGGTGTGGTGGAAACGCAGCCATCTCCAGGCCACTGGAACCCACTTATGTACCTGGAGAAGAACATGGCTACCGCCTGTTGCTAATTCACTACCAATTATATCAGTGTAAGAGGCTGCGTGTGGGGGAAGAAAGGAGAAGGGACAGCTTTGCTGAGGACTGCTGTTAGGAAGACACCTGCGATGCTGAGAGCCAAGCATTTGAAGAACCTAGATTAAGGCTTGCTTCCCTGGAGCTGAGAATTTTTAACTACCTTCTTAAAGGGATAGTGATTTAATTTTGTTGGGTTCTTACACAGGCATTTTGGACTTTCCCCCAAATAATTTTCATTGTGAGCTCTATTCACTTTTTTTCTCACTAAATTGTGGGGCTGTCTCTCGGGTAACACTATTCCACATAACACACCCATCCCCACTCCAGGTTGTGTTATTGGCTACTTATTTCAAAAATTATTAAAATATTAAAATCAAGTATATTTGATTTAACCTAAATCTATTGAAAGCTCCATAGGGAGGTGGGAGCCGTTTTTTTGTTGTTAGGTAATTCGATTACGTAGTTGTGTTTTTCTGTTTGTTATTTTGAAAACCCCAAAAAACACATCCAGCTTTAACACAGGTAGTGCATTAGACTATGTGCTTTTCTTCCTCTGGCTCTTCTGTCTCTGGCTTGTTGTCCCTTTCTAGTTGGTTACATTGATCTCCAACAAGGGAGATCAACTTTGCCCCTTTTAACTATGAAAAGGGTCAAGATGGATGGTTAAAAAATTTTCAAATTTGCAACTGCCATGGTAGTGTGAACTGGATAAAATTGCTTTCTATTGCAAAAATATGGATGTAATGTGTAACCAAGCAACTTCCATATGATATAAATGTTGAAATTTTGATAAATGAAGAAGTGTGGCCCTTTAGTCATAGTTACAGCACTTGCTACACCATGGCTAGGAGCCCACAGTGGCGGAACAAGTTGGCTTCATTGCAAAAGCGATGCGAGTGGGCACATCAGCTCATTTCATTACATTGTTATCATTTAGCAGACGCTCTTATCTTGAGCCATTGACATAGGTTACAGTTTTATCCATCTATACAGCTGTATATTTACTGAGGCAGTTGTGGGATAAGTACTTTGCCAAATGGTACAACATCAGTGCCCCAATGAGGAATCCAACCAGCAACCTTACAGTTATGAGCCCTGTTCTCTCCCACTGCACCACATGCTGACTGTCCTCAGGCACCCTGCAACTCCTTAGGCACCTGCAGTTTGCTCAGGTGGCAACTGCAGAGTGCTGGAGGGCTTGTAGTGTGGAGAAACAGTCACAGTTGGTGCGTGAGTGTAACAGAGGATTGCTTGCACTACATCCCAGCATTCACAACTGTCATAGTGCAATGACTGTCACAGTGAGACAAGCCTAGCTTGTGATTCCAAAAGAGGTGGGAAAAAAGCAAAAAAAAAGTGAGATTTTCATGACGTGTTGTATGATGCTAAAGCTTGCTTTGGAATTGCAATTTGCCTGAAAAGGGCCTTAATTTGTTTATTTTTTGCCAAATTAGTTAGCGTCCTGCTGGTTGAGCTTCTGCTTTCTTCATGGCCATATTTTCAGTTCCAGTGCATGAACACTTCACAAAAAAAACTGGTATGATTAAACAGTTCCGTAATGTATCATCAGTGTGTTTTGAATGTATGTCACTATTTTCCGTGGGAGAATGAGGAAAGACGGACGGGTGTTTTTACCTCAGGTTGTTGTAGTTCTCCGGGGGCAGTTTGCTTAGCACCCCTTTCAGCTGTTCCAGTCTGTCTGACAGCTCCTTCTGTCTGGGGAGAGAAACAGAGACGTGTGTGATTGCAAACAGCGAGACCCCCAGGAGAGGTGTGGACAGCTGAGCTCTCAGTAGGTCTCCCCTTCAGGAACTTACCCTGCAGCTTTGAACCACTCGTGGTAGAGGTCGAAGGTCATGAGGGGTTCAGGCAGCTCTCTGAGGTAGCACTTCAGAGCCCCTGTCACAGCGGGTGGTAGAGAGAGTTTAACACGTCCACTGCGTGACTGTTGTAACTAGAGAGAGACCCTCACACAACGGAAGCTTCAGACTGAGTTAAAAGGGCAGATAATGCCAAAGACAACGTGGATTGCATAATTAACACACCATTAGTTAAAACAACAGAGGTTACAGGCTTTCTAGCTTGATAAAGTTGTCTAGGGAGGCTCCTGAATGGCTCAGTCAGCATGGTGTGCAGCTTAAGCTCTATAGCCTGGGCTTCAAACCAACTGTGCCATCTACAGACCGGGATACTTAGTCGGCTTTGTGCCACCCGAGGTAGCTAGCAGGCTACTCCCAGACATCTGTGCAGTAGTGGCTACCCTACAATGAGCACCCACCTCACTTCAGTATACTGTCTAAATTGTAGTGCCACTGGCTGTGTGTGTGAGTGTATCTGAGGATCACATTCATCTAGGCACAAGTTTAGAGGTTTTGATGACTGAGATGAATGTAATTTATACTTGCTGTTTCCAAACCTCTCTGAGATTTTAAGGTATTAAATAAAGAAGTCAAAAGGCACATGTAGAATGCACCCTGCATAAGGGAATCTTATTGCGTTATTACAGTCGTGACTATCTAACTCTAATACTCCCCTAAACAAGCACAGTCTGTGTCATCTACAAATTCTTTTTGGACAAGGAAAGAGGAAAAAAAATCCCTTTTTGGATTTCAGTCTTCCCTCCATTCTCAGTGTCTCACCCTCCTTGTTGTACCTGTCATGTCTTCCCTAATGTTGCATTTTGCCCTTGAACCCCTTCCCCCTCCCCTGTCTCACCAGCCACTGTGTGGGGGTCAGAGATGAACTCGCTGTGGTCGACGTTCCCACAGTCCAGGCTGTTCTTCAGTTTCTTCACCACCGAGGCTGCACCCGCCAGCCTGAACAAACCCTGCCAGAGAGATAGGGTGAGCTGTGACCGTTGTTTTTCACATCTCGTGGTATCTCTTGGCATCGTCTGTCGCATGGTAAGCGGCCCTGGCCCTACCTCTTCCTTCATGCCCTTGTCTAGCAGCATCTGCACACACTCCTGGATGGGGGCAGCGATCTCTCTGCCACTGTCCAACAGGTGGGAGAGGAGAGGCGTGCCATACACCTTCGCTGAGGAACTGCTTAGCGTGGGCTCTGCAGAAATAACACACACACACACACACATAGACATTGTTTATGCACTTCTCTATAGCACACACACCAAACTGTACACACACACACCTTCCCATTTCCCATATGCACCTTCTTGGTTGTTGGTCTCTTTCAGCTCTGCAATGCTCCTCTCCAGAAACCCCAGGGATGTCTTGTGATGTTCTGTCTGTATCTCTAACAGCTAAAGAAAGACTCCAGCTTTACCTATCAGATCTAAGCACACATTCAACAGCATTATGCAGAAGAGGAGGCACAAGGCACAAGAGGGCACACTCAGAGGGCACACTCACGTGAATGAAGTAGCTGGCGTAGACATCTTCTTTAGAAGCAAAATGATAGAGATCTGCAGAGTACTCGTCCTGCGCACAACAAATGTAAACTGTTTATGAACATGTACACACACATGCACGTACTAACACTAGAGGAAGTTGCATCAACAGCTGTTAAGCTCTGATACCCTCTACAAAAGCAGTAACAATTTTTAGCCACTTCTCTTATGACTTACCATTCATGTTCATAAGGTTTAACATGGCTCCACTGTTGCTCAGGGCCTGAACAATGTTACTCACTGTACCATTTCAGATGCTACTGTATGTTATTGCCACTGCTACTCTGTCTGATTCAACTAATGACGATCAACAGCCCTTGCAACTACCATGATGACTTTGGCCAGTTCCTCTCCCACTGCTGTTGAGAGTAGCAGTGTTGTAGAGTGACAGTTAAAGTGATGTCAGCGTCATGTGACCTTAAAGTTCTCCAGTCTCCTCCAGGCTTCCTCCACCTCCCCACTCTGTGCGTCCTGCTTACCCTGGGCCCTGAGGGACAAGGAGCATTCTCTGTGACCCACTGCTAATAAAGTAGCTTAATATGTGTTCAAATGCAGACTAAGAATATGCTCTGCATTTGAACACATCTTACAGTCTTTGTATTACTTGCTGTTTATTTTAAGTTGTTTTAGTGTCGCAATGTGTTTTGGATACTGTGATCTAGTGAGTAATGTACGGCAGTATACTTGGCTTCCTTGTCTAGTCAAGTTGCGCAAGTTAGCTTGTGTTAGGGCTTGAATAGTGTTATGTTCACACTCACTGGTTTGGGAGTGTTGTTAGCCTGGTCTGGCTCTGTTGCTCATTTAACTTGAATGGATACACTTCTGTTATTTTGTCCTGGAAGTCACTCTGGATAAGAGCGTCTGCTAAATGAATGTACTGTAATGTAATGTAACAACATACAGATATTTTAAATATCTGTTCGAGCAATAGCTGCATGTGCATTAGCCACTGTGTGTTTAGTTTGATTGGTGTGAGCATCTGTGGAAGAATTATAACACGTCTTTTTCATATCCACCTCTTTCTAACTCATGGCCACACCACAGTTTTTGAACCACTGCCATATCAGTCATCATCTGGACGAAATGATGAAGTGAAATGTCAGAGGGGACGCTGTCGGATTCGGGAGGAAGGACAGACAACGATACAGACAGAGATACAGATAAAGACAGTGAAAGTGAGTGATAGAAAAGGTTCAGACACAGACAGGCTAAAAGGGAGACACACATACCGACTTCGTGCGGTTTGCCACTCCGCTGTGAGTTTTGCAAACTGTTTCTTGTTCTTCAGAATCTCTGGCAGTTCCTCCTGTGATGAAACTCCACGTAAGCAGTGATGCCATGGTCGCCATGGTCATAATTTTACACATAAGAATGAAACAGTTAGCTGTAAATGGCCATGTAGCCACTTTTCCCATCCCTATCCGTACAAATAAGCTAAAATGCGGGCAACTTTTTCTCCCATAAAATCCCTATCAATTTCCCATCAAGTTCCTGCATGGGCAATGTGTGATCCAAAATGATGATGTGGAGAAGGTACACACTCTGTCAGTGCTCCCGCCCCCTAGCTATTGTGTTTTGTTTTTCCCTGTCCATGTGCTTTTGTTTTCCTTGTGTTCTAGCCCTGCCCCACTCTCCGCCCTGTCTCCGCCCACCCGATCATCCCCTCCTGCCTGCTTACACACCTGCTTCCCATCTCCTCATCAGCCCAGCCCTATATCTACCCTGCTTGTCTCTGTCTTGTTGCCAGTTCGTTGCAGTGTGCCTTTACCTGTCTCGTTCCCGCCGTGTTTTCTGCCTGATCGCTATTCCCCGAATCGACCCTGCCTGCTCTTTGACCTTGCTCCTGCCTGCTGTCCTGCCTGATCTTGCTGACTACCTGGTTTGACCCTGCCTGTCCCCGGCTTTGATTCCTGTCTGTGTTTGGACTGCCTTCCTGGTATTTTGACCCTGCCTGTTTTGGACTGCCTGCGTGTTCTGCGATTTCGTTAATAAACGCCTGGACTCTGGAGTTCTTGTGGTCCGCGCCTGAGTCCTTGCCTGTGCCTTGTCACACTCAGACTCGGGAGAATTTGTATGAATGCTCCGCGATGCAGCATTGATCGACCTGTAGTAAAACGGCTTAGTTTTTGTTTACCTGTCTTCTCTCTCACCTCACTGAGTTTATTGAGAGGTTCCAAAACTTCCTTCTCCACCTTAACCTCAAAATCCGCAAGTGTCTTTGCCAGGAAACTCTCCATGTAGCAGGTCATCTCCAGAACCTTCCTAGGAAAAAGAAGATGAACAGACAGAAATTGGCAAAGAGGTCAGGGATTTGGAGGTGGAGGACTGTGAAGGTATTGCTGCCACTGTGGCATGCATGAATTTACTTCTCACCTGATAGGAGACGCTCCATCCAAATCCATAAGACTTTCAGCCATACTGACAGACAGCAACATCAAAGGGAGTTTTTTCTACAGGGAAGGATTGAGACAAAGAATGATCAGGAGACAGACTTGCAGGAGACAACAGTGCATTTAAGCTCTAGCCCGCAGGGGACGGACAGAGACTGACAGGCTGAGAGAGAGCGGAAGACAGAAACAGTCATACAGATGGAAAGAGAGATGAATAGACAGAACAAGTATACAGACACACTGTCCTACAGATATCCCACTTGTTGTTCAGCCATAATTATCACTATCATCATTTCCAGCTCTTATGACTTTGTTAGATGAATCAGGCGGTTAATAAAGGGAAGTGAAACTAGGATTCCTCATCAGGTACAGACAAGGCATGCATTAAATGTAGCCTACATGAGTGTATGAGTTAAACTGACAGTGAGTCTCACCAACAGACAGGTCAGAACACAGGGACGGTGAAGTGAGAAAGAGCTGCTGCTGCACCCTTAGGTAATGTATTTAACCCACAATTGCCTCAATAAATATTCAGCTGTATAAATGGATAACATGTAAAAAAAAAAAAATGTAACCTATGTAAGTAGCTCTGCTAAATGACAAAGTAATGTGATGCAATTACAACGCAGTGAAACAGTTACTTGCACAGTGATGGCGCAGTGAAACGGCTGTGTACATAATTCCTGTGCAGTGAGTCAGACAGGTTTGTGTCCAGTTACCGTGCGCTTCTCTGCTTCCAGGCCCTGCTGACTCTGCAGGCAGCCTGCCAGCCTCTTGTGGATAATTTGGGCAGCTCTCCTGGCAGGCTCCACCCTCTGCTCCACCTACAGCCAATGGGATTTCAGAGATTTCTACTGAGATGAGTCTAACACATAGAAGCTGAGTTTGATTTCTAATATTGGTAGAAGGATACATACAGTATGTACTAGGAATGCTGGGCATGGTATTTTGATTCTAAACCAAAATCAGAATTTAGAGGAAAGTGGAAAAATGAAAAGTACTCAAAAAGTTAAAAAAAATATTAAAAAACAGAAAGAAAAAGCAACCTCTAAATTTCAAGCAGTGGATATTTATTACCTTCAAACCTGACATAAAAAAAACCCTGAACATACAGAATATGGTGACTTGGCACTCAGGTATATGATCATACTTTCTGTCTTCAGTCTTTTTGATGCTCCTCTCTTTTTAGATGCACACTGAAGCACACATGTACTAAATACAGAAAATACATACCTTTTGTTTTTCAGTAGCTGATGTTTGACCGACATAAGTACATTCAACAGTGCATATCAATTATAAACCGCACATTTGTTCAGAGAATCAAGACGGCAGTATTTGTCATCGCAGCCAAACAACCAAGGCCACCCAACGACAATTTCAGATTAATCACTCACCAACACCAGATCATCAGAGAGAAGGTCAGTAGCATCTTGTGACCTTGAGGTAACAAACAAAATATTTAACGTTAATTGTTTTACATCACTGAAGCACATGAGCCTCAGGTTTCCGGTCAGTTGTGGCCTAACTCGTTGAGGTCAATACCATCCATACTGACACCTATTTTGACTTGTTCTGCATGTATTTCGTAGGGCACAGAGCATTAATACCCTGAATTCATCTGAACAGCAATCAAAACATAATTCAAAAGGACCCAAATTAATCTCCCACGTTACTTAGCGTAATTTACTTACTATGTTGTACACTGTAGCTGATCTTTTTACTACAAAAAAAAATACATGGCATCTAGAAGAAAATGACCATGAAAACTCAACCACCATAATAACGCAGGAAATGTAACACGTGGTGTCAGACACTTCTGGTATTTATTCTTCTTTGTTCATTCGTCCGTGGCAGGTGAATGAGGTCAGCATCATGAAGAGATTAGGTTTCAGTTTTAGGCCGGGAGCTGGTGAAAATTTGAAGGTTACGTTACACAAATTCCCTCTGTTCCCTGCTCCCACATACACTGTTGTCCTGTCTGCATATGCCAACCTATATTTTATAAGCATGTAACACTGAACCATGGAGTCTCCCACTACCCAGTAAGTAAGGGTACTGCACCTTCTGTGTGTGTTAACGTAAAATGTAGGTCGAGTCCTCAATAGGCCACTTTTTAAGTCGAGTCAAATGCATGTGATGGGATCACCTTACAGGCAGCTCATTTTCAGTTCTCTTCTGTGGTTTTGAGTTGGGGTGGTTATTAATAACTGCTAGCGTCCGACCTGTCCACACAGCTTGTCTTTGTTGCACATGGTCGTGGTGCTCTGTGACTGGCTGCAGCACTCACAGCAATCAACAGCACCAGATTTTATCTTACACCACGCACAGAGTGACCCTCACTGATACCATACTTCATAGCGTTTCCATCTTCTGCCTGGTTCTATGGCTCTGGATGATGTGGTGCAGGTTGGAGGAGGTCCAGGATACAAGGAGGGCAATCATTGAAGTGTCAGATGGAAGCAGCGTCACGTTGTTATGTTCGCACACACATCTATCGCCAATAACCACTTTACCCTCTGGGGAGGGGTAGGTGGCTTTGAGCAGGACCCAACAGGCACATGGTATAGGGACAGACCATGCTTTGAATGGGACACCAATTCATCACAGAGTACGCGGACGCACAGTGCACAATTTATAGATGCCATTCAGCCTAGAATTCAAGCTGCAGGGAGAGTGTGGGGTTAATGCAGAAAAGAACTACATGGACACATTGTGGGGGAAGGAGGGGGGGGGGGACCACAAACTCCACACACCTGCAGCAGTGGGGTGAAAGCTCTTCCTGCACACACAGTGATTCTCTATCCAGTTTCATGAAGAGAGAACACACATTCCTTCACATCTGTAACCTTACTGTCATACAGGAGCTTTGCTCCTCTGAATCAGAGCGACTGCTTCGCCTGAATTGTTTCTTCAGCACTTCTCTCCTTTCATGATGATCATTCTGTGACAATCACCCCAAAAGAAAAAATATAATTCTCCACTTTAGGACTCTGACGGATCTTTGTCTCACTATGTGACCTGGTTAAAGCTTGATTAAAGGTGGTACAGCATCCATATTGCTCCTGTGGTCCACTGGAACACCACATATCTGGTGTTGATACAAACTTAACTGATCACTTATCTGAGCCCTGCAGGGTTTTTGGAATGTTGTCCATGTTTTAATAGTTCATGTAAACTTATAGCTCACGGGTCGGCAGTGTAGCATAGTGGTAAGGAGCAGCGCTTGTAACCAAAATGTTGCTGGTTTGAGTCCCCGCCACACTGTTGCTGTACCCTTGGGAAAGGTACCTAACCCAGAATTGCCTCAGTAAATATCCAGCTATATAAATGGACAACAGGTAAATACTGTAACCTATGGAAGCTGCTCTGTATAAGAGTGTCTGCTAAATGCCAGTAATATAATGTAAACTTCCTGCTTTGTAGAGAAAGGGAAGACACAATTTAAGAAAACAGATTACTCGGATTCCCTGTTGAACTCCTCGCTCTCCATGAATGTACATTTGCATGTTAATATTATAAAAAAACATAAACATAAAAGGTACATTAGAGTACTTACTTTCCCACACTTCCGAATTGTTTCAGAAGACCAAATTGCTTCAGCATGGTTCTGTCAAAATGTTCAGACAACCCCAGTCTTCCTGTCTTTACTTTAAGTCTGTTGAGGTATGTCCAATGTGGAAGATGCTTCATTGGATACTACGTATGACATTACCTTTTCATCTTATATTTGTCTCAAAAGCCCCTGAATAGCCTGTGAGTCAGCAGCAGCTTTCAGGTCTTAATTCGGAAGTGAGCGCCGAACTGTCACATACAAACACACAAACACGCACACGCCTCTTGAGGTCTGAGATAGAGGAAGTCGCTTTTATGCAGCGGAGGAAAGAAAGGTGGTGAACTTGTTGAATTGCTAAATGTCCTTGACGAATGTCACTCACATGTGAACAACCCCCCTCCACCTTGCCTGTTGAATAAATGAGACACAGGAATATATTATATATATATATATATCTGTGGTATTTCTCATTGTTCTTACCATGATAATGAGGTCCCCAGAGTCATAAACTCTTTGTCTAAATTTATAAAACAGGGTCATTAGGTTAATTTTTCTTTCAGAGGGTGTAAAACCTTAGCAATAGTCACACAGACCACAGAAGAGGCAGCCAACGTCCAGCAAGGCCTGAACTGCCATGTTCGGCCATTCAGTGTGAGTTGGTTATGAAACTAATTCTGTAAGCTGTGGAGAAAATGTACTTCTGTCTAGATACTACTACTATTACTAACAATAATACATTTGATTTATGAAGCATTTTCCATACTTAGCTAAAATGTAACAAAACAGGGTTTCCTGTATCTCCGCAAATTCTTCCAAACACACACCAACCATAAAGAAACCTTCAATCAGCTACTCCACCCAAATGACATTTTAGCAAGGTTATGTATTTAGGGAAGTTTTAAGTGTGAAATTACATCATTTGAATGTTAAAGGAAAGAGAGACTAGTTACAGTAAAGGAAGCTGTATGCTTTCAATGGACCATTTCTTCACTCTCTGTATATACGTCTGGCAAAACAAGAAAAAATACTCACTACCTAAGAGCTTTCATACCATCATTCACCTGGGACAGCCACTAACAATATCTATATTTTTAACATTATACTCACACTAGAAATGCATAAATCCAGATTTTAGGTCTAGAGGTTAATCCATGAGGACTGGCAAGTTCATCCCTACAGGGTAGAAATCTAGAAGCTATGCCACATAAAGTCGTGGTGACAGTGGGGACAATGACATTGACTATAATGTAGCGTGGCTTTGTTTTTTCCACTCGGCAAAAATTGCCTGCTGGTTTGGAGGCTGTGCCAGGGTACAGAAATACGTTTTCCTCCGAGAACTTACCCAGAAAAATAAGAAAAAAAAGTGAGTCATGTTTCAAAATAATACTGGGCTGTGCCTCTATACCTGCCCACAAAACACACACCAACCCACGCAGTGCTAAACTAGACTGATCCTGCAGCTGGAGACACATGCTGTAAGTCATTGAGCTGACAGCTCTATAGCACTCAGCTTTCACTCCAGCACCCAGCAGCCAGTGGATTTGGTCAGGTCACCGTGAAAGTCGGTTTGGTATTTAGACTGCTTGTAGTGGAAGGTACTGGTGGATTAATATGGGTGGACTGTGTCTGGCTGTAATGAAAGGTGTCGGTGGTCTGAATTCAGCTGTAGTGAAATCTATTAGCGGACTGAGGTTGGCCATATTCTGAGGTGCTGGTGGATTGAGTCTGGTAATAGTGAAAGGTGCAGGTGAACCGAACCTATTTGCAGTGACATCTGTTAGACGGAATGAGTCTGGCTGTATTGCGAAAGCAGGCCGTGTCCAACTCCTTATCTGCAGCTCGAGTGAGGGCAAGAGGCCGCATCACTCTGAACGTTGCAGCCACAGGATGTGAGATGTGGGAACTGTCTCCATCCCCCACTTAGAATGTGCAGAGAAACACATAATTACATTTTGGTTGTACAGACTGAAAACATACCACATTGTGATTGCTGCTCGTGCTTCATTAACTATGTCCACGTGCAAACAACAGAGCCATACCATAGCCATTGTTATATAATACATGTTTATATATATAAATGAAGAATTCTATGAAGCAACAAATCTTAACAAATTTCTACTTGAAATTTGAACTTAATGAACAAGATCAACATGATAACATTTAGTATAATAAAACCTCATTCCCAATGAAGTGATACTACTGCAGAAAAATAGTGTTTGCAAGTTTTTTTTTTTTTTTTTAATTTGGCGGTATTTCTTAAGTTGCTACAGTTTGTTCGATCTCAAGGCTCATTGACCTGACTTTGATCATGGACCAATGCCAACTCAGCCTTGCCAAAATGGGCAGAAGAGAGCGATGTTGCAGTTTGTTGTGGTTTGTTTGGAAATTTTGGGTCAGCCTGCAAGTCATTCAGGAATAAAACAGCCTGTTACATACTGCCACTCTGTGTCAAAGGATGGGATTGCAGACAGGTGGAAATTCTCAATAAAGTTATGTATCAGCTGTAGCCTGCCCAGGAGAAAGATATGTAGTGTTGGTCCTGGCAAATATCATTAGTAGGGCACGCTATGTATATTGCCCTTTTAGGATATAAAAAGAACTTTAACTGCCAAATGTAAATCATAAAATGTCTACAAAAGCAAGATAACAGTTTAACACCATAATCTAATGTTTTGGGTACAAATTTCACCATCTGGTAATTTTCAAAGGCTTGGGCTGTCATAGCAAATATAACCAAAATATAAATAATGAAACAGAGATTAACACCTGATATGTAACCCAAAGGCAGACTTTCACCAATAAGAACACAGCCATTAATCAAAAACCGAAACCAAGAGTACAAAGGTTCTTTTCTACATAACGCTCTTTGTTGTACACGCACAGGAACTTGGGTGTTGTAGTGGGCGGGCATGTTATTTCCATCTGCATTAGGGCACATGAACCTGTGACCCAACCAATGATTAACAAACAAATCTGTGTCAGTCTGAGGTAGAGCAAAATGCCTTCAGACCACTGGACAATGCTGAGCAGAATGGACTCAACGCTCTCCAGACAGATCGGACTTCATTCCGACATTTAGTCTGGTCCACAGCCTGAGCTCAATTAGATACTACAGTGTCAGCAGATTCCCTACACAGCAGTACTGTTAATAACAGCTATTGTACCAGATATACTCACTTTATCCTCTTTTAAAAGAGCTCACAAACCCTGCTGTATTAAGCAGTGTCAAACATGGGGGGGATACAGTTGTCCCTCACCAGGATATATTCCGATTGAATTTATTTTCCTGAAATTTTGCATCTTTGGAGATAACCTCCAATCTCTCCAATCTGACCTTGCCTCACACAAAACCTCAAAAACAATGATCAAACAAAATGAAAACAGAACATACTAAGGTAAGGTTATTGATCTATTTATTATTTTTTAACAACAAATCAGTTGAAAAGCCTATTGAGGACAGTCATGTTTCCCCACCCACCCCTAATTTAAAGACATCTTTCGATCGTGGAGAGTCTGTATATAACACTTTTACAAGACAATACTTTGTTCCTTGGTGTTCCGCCATTCAGCTAGACTAGCATGTTAATCACTACCAGAGGCTGACGGCAAATTGGTCCTGCAAACTGTAAAAAAAAAAAAAAAAGAAACAAGGCAACAAAAGGGATGTTTTTGCACTTAAATGCATGATATCTGGTTGAGGAGCCCAAAGGGTATGTGAGCAAGACGGTGAATGCAGCACCACTTCATCCTGTCCCACAACACTGTGTGACAGATGAGCATTACAGAGCAGCTTCCTGTTACACAGCACACCAAGGCCTCTACACTCATCCCTGTACTACACTACGCTGCACCAGTGATCATACCAAATTCAGTATTTATACTGACCGATCTGAATTCGGCAATAAAGCCGCCAGTTGTGAACAGAAAATTACAGGCAGGCTGGCATGGTGGAAATGGCTAGAAAGGCACGATGGATCAATCAAGATTCCATCCATTAACCAGACAAAAATCAAAAGGTGAAGCACCACGTAAAAACACTTAAAAGCACGTATGATATATGCTTGAATATGATGTGCGGTGGTTCAGCTTCCTTGCCAATTACATAGCGTGGTGTGAAGCCGAATTCTATCAGCATGGCCCACTGAGGTGGAGGAAATTTCCTGAATTAAAATTCAAAAGTAAAAAATATCCACCTTTTTGTACGTCCTGCATTACAGGACAGGTGGTCTCGTTCTATTACCCTCACCGTCCTTAACACTGGGATGTGGATGAATATGCAGCAGGTAGGAACGACTGGACAGGAAAGTTACAGGTGTGGCTGTGTGCTTTGTGCAGCTGGTCTGTGTGTATGTGTCATGTCAACATTACAGGCTAGTACAACAGTCTTGCTCCCCTTCCCCTCCATAGTAAACTGTGTTAAAATGTAAAAATCAGGAATGACTCCAGCAGCAGTAAAAGTATGGAGAAGCGGTGAGGGAAGGGGCAAGGGGAAGGGCGTTTATGGCGTTGGTCTAACAGAGCCGGGCACTGACGAAGGGGTGCTCCCCTCATTCCCACTTCCCCCCTTCCTGTCTTCTCCAGACGCCCGACTCGCCCCCTTCCTCTCGTCAGTGCAGAACGGAGGCCGAGAGCCTGTGGGCACCCCTGAGCTGTCTCTCCTGCCCCCCTCCCCTCTCTCCTCTCCCCCTCCCCGGATCTCACACCCCCAGCCCCTGAGGAAGCAGGCATTAGCGCTTCGACTTGGCTTCTTCTGCTTCTTTTTCTGAAAACAGAGGATGAAGGAAAACGGCACTTTACAAGAGAGCAAAGGAACAGAGGTGGGTATCAAAGCAAATAATGCACGCACACACGCACACACCTTGAGTTCAATTCAGCTGCAGTAGTCAAGGTGCCATGTGCTCTCCCTTAATCACCTACACCTTTGCATTAAACACAGGTACAGGTGCACAGGTGTTAGGTGCATTAACGCCTGTCCACCTAACACCTGTTCCCCCTGGGAGCAACCGCATCTTCACATTAAGAGTGTGTCTGTATCAGTTTCACCTATGTATTTAATTGCGTGGGCATGTGCACATATATCCGTATCTGTACGAAAGAGCTGTCTGCATGTGTGAGAGCTCAGCTCGGCCAAGCCCCTCCCTTGCTCGCTTGCTCGCTCACCTTTCCTGAGCTCATCCCTTTTCCTGGCCGCGTCCTCCCTCTGCTTCTTGATGATGGCGAGGCGGGCGAGGTCGGCCCTGGCCTGCTCCGTCTTCCCTTCCAGGTGCAGCTTCATGTACCGCTCCTTCGCCCGCTGCTTCTCAATCTCCTCCCTGTCACAGAGAAGAGGGAGAAAGGGGGGGGGGCTCACTCCAGCTGTCCAACCAGTTACAGCGAAACAAACACCTGTGCATACACTGTGCTCCAGCGCCCTTCTTTGAGGGGGGGGGGGGGGAACAAAAAAAAAAAAAATCAGACCAAAAGGTGTTCATCAGCTGGGGAAGAAATACTGGTTTAGAAAGGGCAGAATCAAAGGTTTGCTCTTCAGTCTCGGAGTCCTTTTAGGTCAATGAGCATCTGGAGGTCCTACCTCATCAAAAAGTGGAGAATCTGTCTGTTACCATAGAGACCAAGCGAGCGCTGAATAATGAACCTTTGGAATAACAGAGCGAGCGAGGGCACACCTGTGAGGCCACTTAAGCCTCCCTCACCATTCCGGGAAGATTCCTTTATTTTCCAGTAAGCAGGCGGAGACGGCCTCACCTTTCCCGGCGCGAGAGCTCCTTGGGGGCGCTCACGTCCAGTTCCGCCACCTTCTTGCTCTTCTGGGACACGCGGTTGGGATTCTCAATCTCTATCAGCCCCTCCACTCCCTTCCTCTTCTGATGCTGCTTAGGGTCAGAGGAGAGAAGTGTACCGCGTGAGTTCCCATCCCACACTCAGACCTGAGCGGCTTCCCTTCACCCAACTGGGCAAGACCCACTCACGGCATTGTCTTCATCACTGCTCTCTTCTTCAGACTCTGAAGAGCTCTCCGGTTCTGCTCCGCCATTCAACTCCTGAGAAAGTGACAAGACACTCCCTTTCATTATTTGTTCTTTTGTTCGTTATCTCATCTTCATACAATGTAAGCACATGTACATTCAAGTGAAATTACTTTTTATATTCATCTTAAAATTCAAAGCCAAATCTCAAAGTTAAATCTCAAATGTATTTACACTTAAATTTATTCAAAGCTAAACCTCAAAATTTTCCTAAAAAAAAGTGATATAAAATAGGATGCTTCATTTCTCTTACTGCCTCAAATCTTAAAGTCCTAAGTAAATGGTCTGACTTCTCGCATCATCAGCAAGAGACATTTCTTGTTCAAAACCCAAGCATCAGCGGAAGGTTGTATCTAAGATGGGATTCAGGGAAAACAGCTGGTCAGTGATTCAGAATAGCTGTGATCTGCTCCCACCTTCTCCCTCTCCGCTCTCATCTGCCGATCAATTTCCTCCGGGTTGCTGAACTGCTTCCCTCGGCCCTTATGTCCTTTCTTTCCTGAGACCCCACAAAAGAAATGGAGGGTAGAGGGGAAAAAAAAACATGTTACATTAAGTGTAACGACAGAATGTTCGCTCGAAGACCTTAGCCAACAGTTACAAAGATAACCGCTCGCTAGCCAACAAGTCAAAAAAGACGTCTTTATTGGTTAATGAAGAAAATTTAGTTAGCTGGTTAACTAGTTGTAACTATTGGTGAGACACCAACGTTGTCTCGAGCACTTTACAATAACTAGTCATGCTGTTAGCCCACTTTACCTAAACGGTTAACATAAATGCGTTATTGATTTATGACATCGCTGGCTACCTATATTGGATTATAACAAACAAACAGGTGGGTATCAGTTAACGAACTGTCGTTAGCTACAAATCCTGGGCAAAAAGCCGGTTACCAAGCACGTTAGCTCTATGGCTGGCAACCTAGCTTCCCAATGCGATGGCGCACATGACTGATAACAGCTAACAGTTAGCTAGCTAGTTCAAACATGATGATGCGAAGGCATGAGAAGAGTATGAAAAGCTACCTTCACACACTGAATTGATTATCGATTATTATAGTTATTTTCTTAGAAAGTTAGTTAACAAAACACAAAGCACTTTTAAAGTGTTAGAAACATTAGGTAGCCGGCTAGCAAGCTACCTACATTAGCTAGCTAACGCCAGCCACAATTGTGCTGGATACTTACCGCCTCTTGGCATGATGAATACAGCTAGCTAGGAATGTAACTAAGCTTAAAATGAGCAAATAAAATAAACTTTGCCTACTGCGAAGTAAACTCCGGGAACTTGAAAGAGATATACGAGTAACGATAAATACGATCGATCGTTCACTTAAATGATTTAATCTCGGTTTCTCTTTACTGAAGAGGCCTCACTCTCTTCTGTCTGCCGCGTCACTCTACACCAGCATTTTTCCCGGACAGCGAGAGAATCGCGTAAATATAGGGCGTTATTCTAGCGCACTGTTCAGCCAATGGAGGTAGAAATGCGTTGATTGATTAATCACACATCCAATAAATGATTAGAAATGCCATACGCTGATGGAAGGCGATGCTGACCAATAGAAAGCAAATCTGTCACCCGTTGTAAGAATGACGAGCACGCTGCCGTCACTCTGCGCTACCCACTGAAGTCGTTTGAGGTGAACGCTGAGTAGGAACGTGTTGTGAGCTGGATGCTTTATGTATTTATTTATTTATTTCATTTATCGGTGCACCGCAATGCGCATGTGGCAGTATTCATTATGAAATGTCACATGAGGTTTACGTTTCTGTGAGGTGACTGTGAACACAGCCTTCAGTCATGACCTTATCGATGATAGATTTTTATTGAGCCACGGGCTGATGTCAGTCGCAGTTTTAGGTGGAAAACGTGCAGTCACAGCTCCACTGCCAATGAAAACATCCAGAATGTGTGTTTGTCGTACGGATCTCTTTTTGTTGTTGTGGTTGTTCATTGATCGCTTCTGTAATGTCGTTTGCATTTGTACTGTGTCATTTAGACTCTTGTCTGAAACACGGTTGGAAGACTGCACTGTGCAGACAGATAAACAAACTAATAAGGGAAGGAGAATTAGGCCTGGGTAGGGGGGCCAAGCCGCAATATAACGCTGCGTGTCTGCTTAACTTACACCCAGGGACACCGATGAATCGTTTCGTATTTCATGAGTTTAGGTGGATATATATAATGCATCCAAGGTTATGGTAAGGTGCGCCATACATACGCCACTACAGTTTAAGGAGCATGTTGGCTTCTCTTCTGCCGTAAAACGTTTTTCCCTGACCGGGAATCGAACCCGGGCCGCGGCGGTGAGAGCGCCGAATCCTAACCACTAGACCACCAGGGATGATACATGCTTATCCAACTGCTATTTAAAAAAACGCTTGACAGTAATGCAGATGTGTTTATATTTTTTATTTCTTATAAGCGGTAAAACAGTATCAAGAAACAGTATTATATGGTACTGTGCTTATTTGAGAGCTTGTGTACAGCAATTGCTGATGTATGACAAAATATTTCGTATTTACAAACAGTACATTTTAGCATGTCAGCAGACCAAAAACCCTTCTGTTATGATACACAATGTCTACTATGACTCTGTTCCTGTGGGAATGTATTCAAATGTGCCCAAAACTTCAGGATTTTCTCAGCTTGTTTGGTTATCAGAAGTTACACAGACACACACACACACAAACAAGACATGTGGTACAGTCATGAAGGAAATTATTATTTTTTTAGGATTGGGGCAGGCCTTAGGATGATTTTGTGTTTTGGGGTGTGAGGTTAGGTGGGGTAGGTCATTAAGGTATGATTTGCTAAAAATATGAAATCACATCTCTCTCTACACACACACTCCTAAATCTGCTCCTTCCCCTCCCGCTTCCAGGCGACGCTGTAGGTGAGTTTTTTCTCGTGATTGGCCCAGTCCGTGTTGCAGTGCACACAGCTCCTGTCAGTCAGCGGCACCTCTGCCTCCACGTCCTTCTCTTCCACTTTGGGCGTGCTTGTGGCTTTGTTCCGCGAAACACAGCAGTAAAACGCCATGGCAAGGAACACGCCTGCAGTAATCAGCTCTCCGCCAGCCATGTAGAAAATCAGCTCGTAGTTCCTGTATGCGTCTACCAGGCGACCTGTTTGTGAGAGAAAGAGAGAATATCGGGATTACTTAAACTTCACTATAGGTGTAAATATTTTTTGCTTTTGCACCTTTTTTGTGCATAGCTACTCATTTTTATTTTTGTCCGTGGGAGTACGGTACAGACTGTATTAAAGGTCTTTCTGTTGCTACTCCTCTCACCAGCTGAGGGTGGTCCGATGAGTATGGCCACGGCCTCGATGAGTAGCACCAGCCCCAGGGCGCTGGAGAAGCCGCCTGTCCCGACGATGCCCATCAGCACCTCGAACTGCAAGGCGCCCACCATGCCGTAGGACAGCCCGAAGAACACGCAGAAGACCACCAGCTGGGGGTAGTCGCTGGCCTGCGCCGAGCACACGTCCGTCAGGCCATTGAACAGCAGCGCCAGGCTGAGGAAGTAGGCGTTCTTGGGCCGCACCCACCGCACACCCGCCACAACGCCGCACGTGGGCCGGGCGAAGATGTCGATGAAGCCGATGATAGAGAGCAGGAAGGCGGCGTCACGGTCCGGCACGCCCTGGTCCTTGGCATAGTTGACCAGGAGAATGGGGGGAACAAACAGGCCCAGGACCACTATAAACTTGGCTATGATGTAGATCACCAGCCCCTTGTTACGGAGGACGCTAAAGTCAAGCAGCCTCTTCGTCTTGGGCTCCTCCTTCTGCTGCTTCTTCTTCTCACCACTCTCTTGGCCGATTTTTGAAGGTAGCATCTCTTTCATTTCTTGGGCATTTGACTCTCGTCCAGCCTCCTTCCCCCTCCTCTTCCTCCCGTTTAGGGGCCTCATGACGGCACCACAGGTGCAGCAGTTGAGCAGCAGCCCCCCCATTATGAGGAACCCCCCTCTCCAGCCGTAGCAGTCCAGGAGGACCTGACCCAGTGGGGAGAGGGCCGACAGGAACACTGGGCTCCCAGCTGCTGCCAGGCCATTGGCCAGCGGTCTTCTTCGGTCAAAGTAGGTGCCCAGCATGATGAGAGAGGGCTGGAAGTTCAGTGCTAGGCCCAGACCTGAAACAGCCAGGGTGAGTGAGTGGGATATCTGAAAGTGTGACTGAATAAAACATAAGAGAGTGGGTCCAAAGAGTGATGCCAAATAAATGTACGATGGGTTGGAAATAGGGCCTGGTATGGAACAGATGATGGAGGACAGTGTGTGAGTTGGGTGGTAAAAAAGGGAAAGTAGGATGAGAATATTTTTTGATGGAGTAACGCTGAAGTGCTGTTGTTAGTTGAATTAGGAAGCATAAGCTTAGACGAGACGGCATGGTCAGAGAGGCAATCTCATACAGAATAAGCAGAGAAACCTCTGAAAGAAAAAGACAGAAGACAAGAGACAACAGTTTGGATAGATCACTTTACTGAGCTAGTCACCTGTGACAACACCAGCAGTAAGGTAAAGCTGGATAATATTGGTAGTGAAGGAAGCTGCCACCATGCCTGCTGATGCCAGTAAGCCCCCAAACAGCATCACTGGCCGACATCCAAATTTATTCACCATCACACTGGACACAGGGCCTGGTTGAGAGGAGGGAGAGAGAGACAAAGGTACGATGGCTGTTGTCACTTTTTGACATTGTCTTGTATTGTGCTTTTCCACAGAGAATGTACATGCACCCATATTCCATTCTTTTCCATTCTACTCCATTCCACTGACTTCCATTCCACAGTTCGCAGTATTTTCCTAAACTCTATTATGACATAATGCAAACAATTTTACACGGCCCGCTTTGGAGGTCAAGTTGAAATAAAGCCATCACCGGGAGGGAAATTTAGCCCCGGTAGTCACTCACCTGAGCCATAGAGCATTGCCAGCATGATGGAGGAGATCCAGGCGGTGTCGCTGTAGCCCACCCCAAAGTCTCGCATCAGCTCCTTGAAGTACACGCTGACGGCTTTCGGGAAGGCGTAAGAGAAGCCAGTGACCATGAAGCAGCTGAGCAGCACCATCCAGCCCCAGCCACCATCAGGGGCCCGTGCCCTTCCCCGGTCACCTGTGCTGGCTCCCATTTCACCCCCAGATACCTGCCCATGCCAGAGGAGAGAAATAGCGATCAGCATACCGAAGTACCCCTGATTTCCCAGTCCAGTGTTTGTCCTGATATTCTATATAGGAAGGTCAAGGTACAGCATTACTGCCATGTGTCTCTCTGTGTAGGCCTCTGTTTTGCCCAGACATGTTCTGCATTCCTTTCCTGACCTCTTTGAAAATTCATTCATGTGTACCCGCACACACCATACTTCCACGGATAGGCAAGGGTGTGTAAGTGGAATACTGTTTTTAGATTTCAGATACTGTACTTTTGCTTATAGGCAACTTTTTCAGTAATAAAAAACAGGACTTCTTAAAGATAATCTGGCTAAACATGCCTGAAAGCATTACTGATCTTGGCCTGAGACACCTGCTACAACACTGTTGACCTTTATGTACCCCCTTCCACTTCCATGTATTTGATTGGCCTATTTATCTGATTTCGTTTTTATGTTGTTAAATAGGTATTTGGTTATTATTGTTTCCATACACATCTAACCTTGCTGCCTCCATCAACCCATTTCTAATAAATACCTTAAGGTATTGCCATAAATAAAAGCTGTCATTTTTTGGAATTTAATGTAATCCATAATTAATGACATTGATGAAAAAATCAGACTTTTGTGTACTTTCCTGTCTCTGCTCCCTCCCTCCCTAGTGAAAAAGATTAAGACTTATGCCTTGTTTAATGAATGAATAATAATTTCATAATTTGAACTGTGTTGAAGGATCTTCTTAGAGTAAGTACCTATAATGACATTCCACTGTACAACAGATCACTTTGATGCCTCTGCATTTTCTGCGTATCTTCTGTCATACTTAAGAAGTACAAACATCAGATTAATGGCTACCAACCAAAGGCCAGTCCAGTGGTGCTTGGATCCAATGGTCGATTCATAACTTCCTATCAGGTCACATCAGACCTAACATGTTGTCTTTGCTGATAAATCAGAAGATATTGGGCAATGAGGTGAAGAATGGCAATCAAAATCAATAGATAATGACAGGAATTCAGCCCATCAATAAAATATTAACTTGTCAATAAAACTAGTGGTTTGCAATTTAGTTTCAAAATACCTTTCACCTTTCCTGGAAAGGTGAAAATTATCAGTGGTGTCCCACTCACCTGTAGCAGTTAACGCAGTGTGATGCGATGAGAATGCCACCCGTGGTATCCACGGCGACAGCTCAGAATCCTGCTGCCTGTGTGTTTCCAGCTGTCACAAACACGGAAGGAAATCTGCAGACCTCTGTCCTTTCATTCTTACAAAAATGTAATGGAGGTGGATAATAGAAGATGGTAAATCACTGTCTTCCTCCCTCCAACTTCCTGAGCCACTGCCAAGTAACTGGTCTTGAATTTGCCATCCACTGAATGTTCCAATTCCTCTTCAAGCTCCCAGTTATCAGATCTCTCACAATGTTACTATATACCCTAGGGTTTGTTATTTACCTTCTTTGAAACTTGTCTTTACTATCTTTGCTGAATTATCTAACTTACCTTCCCTTCCTTCTGTCTCTCCTTTCTTAGATTTATATACTGCGATCTTGAATTAATCTAAATATTACAGGAGGCGGAGCCTCATTCCACACGTAGAGAAACACTTGTGCAGAAAAACAGTTGTTCGGTCCCTCTGACACGTAGATCATGACAACAACAAATATAATCTCCCTTTTTGTACATGGTAAGTTGTACAAATTGTAATTTCCCATAAGAAAAGCGTACTCTGCTTCCTTTTCCAGGCACTTGGTTTTAGAACATTGGCAATTGCAGCACGCAAAGGTTGGCCATGAGCCTGTGGAAGAATTTTTTTTTCATTATTGCACAAAGGTTTTAGAAAGCCTGTTACGGACAACAATGGGATTTATATATTGGCAGCAATACCACTGCAGCATACTGCGTACTGTATGAACTGGGTTAATATGATGAGAGAACTACAATGATAGGTCACAAGATGGATAACACAGGTACATTGATTTGGTAATTAAGTACGTGGCACTGGGCACAATTGTCAGACCATTCTAATATAATATTTTTGGATAATTTGTAAAAGGAAGTTAAAACAGTATCTAAGAAACTACAGAGCTCTACATTAATGGATGGCCTTCTTAGTGCAATGCATGCATGAGTTTGACAATTAAGGAAGGGAGTGGCACATTTTAAAAATTATCATTGCACTGCTGAGCTGGTTTTTGGCTGTATGGGTATTTGTGGTACTCCAGGAGCCATTATTGTACTCAACCCTCCAGTGTAGTACGTGCCTCACACAGCATCTACAATCCACCTAAATCGGAGTTTGTGGTCCTTGGCACCAACATACCCTCTCATAAGCTCCTTCCAGTTCCAGGAAATAAAGAGTCTGATTGTTCTCTTTTCACATTCATCTCCAAGTTGAAGCCATAGCATTAATTACAGACAAACAACTCCAGCAGTCTCCAGCAATGACAAAATAACAACACTTACTCTTTTCATCGACAGAGATCAGGCATAATAAACAAGATCAGTAATATTGATGAGAGGAAGAGAAGTACATTTACAAACACCAGGTGTGGAAGGACCGGAGGTATGTCTAGCAGTTTCTTTGGTTTCTTATTCTGATCTCATCTGTCTGGTCTTCATATGGTTCTGTTGGAGTCATGGAGCTCAGTAGGCATGAATTGGGGTGTTTTCCCCAGAGGAGGTGATACCTCCTCAAAATATTTAACTGAAAACCTATTTTAGATATTTGTGCTAAAATATCATTTTTTATTGTAAGGTTATTAACAAATGTTATATGAAACAATTAAAATAATAATGTGCTAAATTAACGAGCACCAGTCACAACTGCATTGGATTTTTCCAGAAGGAACATGAGCTGGGAATGGTATTTTGATGGATAATTCCTTTCACATTACTGCAAGTCCTCTGTGGCCTAATTTTGACTGGATGTTAAATATGAGCCGATAAATAAGCAGGGGTAGTAACTGGGCTAATAAAGATAGGAGGGAACATTTGTGCAGAGGCAGAGCTGTAATTCACTGCTGGTAATAGAAAATATGAAATATGTTTGAGCAAACATTTTATTACAATTTTCACTACAAACACATATCTGTTATTTTTTTGTCTTTCACATTTCCAAATTCTGTAGACAAGACCTGGCTAGCTGGCTACCTTATGACTTATGAATTTAGCTTGATTTGACTGCTGCCGTCAACATGAAAGACACAGAATCTTTTCATGTGTGGCAAATGGAACAGGTGGAGTGACATTATTTGCCATTCTCAGCTTTTCATCCCTGTGAGGTAACTGGACGTGCAGGGCTGCCATCAGGACATTTCAACGGAGCCTTTGATGTGTCATGTTGGTGTTTTCTGATCTGGTGAATTCTTAAATGAGTTTCATTACACGGAGAAACTCGGACTTACAATGGGGCTGTTGTCAGAGCTTGTGAGCGAATCATGCTAAAGCGAGGGAAGTGGCCCCTATTGCAGTTCTTTGCACATTCCTGTGCTCATCACCTCCATTCTGTTCCCAGGCAGGGGCCAAAAGCCATCTCACAATAACTTTGTACAAGATAATTGTTGTAGTCTGCAGTGCACAGATACGATCATACATTCATCAGTGGGTCTATTAGTAAAATTACTGTTGACAAGTGCACAGGAGGTCTGTGTTTGATCTCTCCCTTCCTAGATTAGCTCAGTAAGCTTGTCTCCTTTTAGGAACCAATGCTACGTAGTTGTGAACTTTTTCAGTTCAAACACTACTTGTACCAGGTTATTCTACTTTTTCCATAGCTTTGAAAGTTAAAAGTACTATCTGTGTTCTTAATATCCAAAGACAGCATTTGGTGTGAGACAATAGTCTAATCTAAGCAAAGCAAGTTGAAAGCCAGGAAACTGCAGTGGCAGGTGTGATGTTTGCACAGTCAAATAATTTTATTTAAATAATAATTCTTTCATAAATGTTTTATTTAGAAAAAGTAAAAAATACAATGGGTCATCATGAAACATATCAGTAATTGCAAAATAAAAAGAAAAAAAAAATCACAGGAATGTTTACAACACAGTAATCTAAAAAGAAGAGAGCAAAAGAAAATAAATTAAATACACGCTGAACATAAATTAATCTCACTTTTGACCAATTTATCTTGTACATATTTATCTGGTCCTATGAGGGAAAGAAAAATAATTAAGCCATTGATAGATGAATTAAATTCAAAACATAACATTTAGTGTTTGTGGATGCATAAAATTATGTAACATAAAGGTATTAAATTACATCCTGTTATACATCCATGGGTCTGGACACTTCATTTGCCCACCCCTTTGCACCCATCTCCGGTCCACTCCAATCACGAGGGACTGCCGTTCAGAATTTTTTGTGTTCATATTCTTATTTTTCTTCATTTCTTTCGTCGATTGTGGTTCTTCACCTCTTCTAGCTCTTTCTCCATTAGGTGAGATTCAGCAGTAGTTTCTGACAACTGATAAAAAGCGGTATGTCAGAAAAGCAATTATTTTCTACCACTGGCTGTTGTAAATTACTTCATAATTGAAGCATCCAGTATAATAAGACATTAGGCAAACAACGTTTTTATTGCAGGAAAGGGTCAATCTAGTCAAGGTTGACTGGCTCCGCTGGGCTCCTTTCTTTCTCAGCTCTATACCATCATTATGTGCATTGGAAGTCAAAGCCTCTGGACCTCGACCCGTCTATCCAGATGGTATTTACGCAGATGCTGTACACACATACCAGATATTCAGCTCAATGTGCACCACACTGAAAGTTCCATCTCTGCCAATGATGAAACTAAATGTGACTTGCTAACTACTTATGAACATTCATGAATGGGTGTAGCAAAAGACCGTAAAATTCACACCTAGCACAGCAACACAAGTGTCATTAGAACCTCCTGCTGCCAACCAGAGCCCACCTAGATCAGGAAGCATGGTGGACTGGATGAATGCAGGAGCTGACTATCTGGTCAGCATATAGAACGTCTGCGCTGTGCACTTCTGTGAAATGTTCTGTGTGACAGGAGCTCACCATGTCCAGCAGGATGTCAATCTTCAGCCGCAGCAGGTTGTTCTCTTCCTCCAGCTGCAGATTCCTCTTTTTCAACCGCTGCACCTCCTTCCCTGACACGCTGCCGCCGGACTCTGGACAACAGAAACGCCCGACACATCAGAGAGCTCCACACCCAATAAGGAACATGATCTCACCACCCCTTTGTTGGACACAACAGACCTGACCTGTCTCTCACATACAACAGACATGCACTACACCAGGTGTTCTCAGTGACTTCATGCCATGGGCTAGTTTCAAAGAACTTTGTGCCTGCAGGTCAGGTGACAATTTGAGAAGAAATTTGCCTCCCTCAGACCCCACACAAAACAACAGAGGAAAATACATTTAATAATGTGTAAACAGTGTGCTGGTTGCAAATATTGATTAAATAAAGAAGTAAAACACATTTTCTTTATATGAAGTTTTTTAAAATTTAAAATTAAAATTAAATTAAATTCAATTTTTTTAAATATGTGCCACGGCAAAATCCTCTCACCTGCAATCCATTGTCCGTCCTCAAACTTCAAACTCTGACCTCCAATAGTCATTGCTGGGGCTCCATACTCTAAACCCAGTTCTATCTCTCTGGTGGATCGGTCCAACTGGGGAAAACGAAAGGAGGCAAGAGAGCAGTTGGGTAAATATGACTGGGTTATTGTACATTAGCAGCCATCATACTATAACCATCCATCATACACACACACTGCAAACACATATGCTATGGCCTGATTATTTCTATAGAGCAAGTGGATGTTCAGATTCACTCACTGCATGCAGGTTGGACAGGGAGGCAGACTTGCGAGGAGGGGTCTTCTTAGGGCTGAAGGTATTACCAAACAGAGGCATCTTGGTTTAACTGAGGCAACAGCGGCATCTGCAATCAAATCATTAAATTAATCCAGCTGTACAGCACATGCTACATTGGGTGCATCTGACCTCATTCAAGAAAATGGATAGTTCATGGTGAAGCTGTGGGGTTTCAAAA
Source organism: Megalops cyprinoides (assembly GCF_013368585.1). Taxonomy (NCBI): domain Eukaryota; kingdom Metazoa; phylum Chordata; class Actinopteri; order Elopiformes; family Megalopidae; genus Megalops; species Megalops cyprinoides. The sequence goes on along the minus strand of NC_050583.1, from coordinate 14,200,093 downwards.
TATCTTTTCTTGTGCAGTATGTAAATGACCAAAAATCTGTATAGTTATTCTTAAATGCAGTGGCTCTTAAGGACATTTGTACTGGGTCATCCTATCGGTCACATATAATTACAATAAATACAGAGCTGATGTTACTATGTCCCTGACCTTGACATGTTTAATACGCTACGACCAAGAGTGTTTAAGAAATACACGCGGATCATTTTACCTATGCAAAAATATGAATCAACATGAAAGTTTATTTCTGAGCTTCAAAGGCAAAATATCATTATCAGCACTGTAACACACCACGGACCTTCACAGCACTTACTCTTTATTATCTTAAATTAAAAGGATTCATGTATGATTACTATTTAAACGTAAGATGTGCGTGTATATACAATTGTATGTGTAACACTAGTTCAGTTAGTGTTATTGTTTTTCTTACAGATGGATACCCGTCTTTCACAGACTGCTTTTGGCATTTGATCAGGAGTATTTGCCTCATTTCTCAAAGATATAGCTACCCACGACCACAGATAAAGGTCCCCATACAAAACGAAAAGTACACTGTCATTTGCAGTATGACTGGTTGCCAACCGACAGGGAAGTTTGTAGAGATTTCTATAGCCCTGGAGTACAGCTAAATTGGTTGACGTGAACAGACGTGTATAAATGCTCTTTGCTCAAATTCAGACAGTTAATTTAAAGCTTAATCGGTAGTCTAGCTAGCTAACTTAGCTTGTTAGTGACTGGTTGGCTTTAAACATTTAGTCCATCCTCACGAACATGTCTTTGCAACATATAACTAGCTCGTAGCAATATGTTGCAAAGACATCTTGGGGCTTGTGTCAACAGTAAACTCTTAAGATCGGAGTATTTTCCAGATGCTGTAGCATCGGGTATGCTGAAAACTCACTGTCACTGTACGATGATTAGATAGCTAACGCAGACTTGCTGGCTAAATTAACTGTGAGAGGTAGTTAACGTTGTCTAAGGTAGCTATACTATTTGTGTACGACAGACCAAAAAAATCCTAACTTCTTGAACTCTGTACAGTTAGTCTTCCTATGCATACATGTATATATTAACTTGTTACTAATACATTTATAGTCTGTTTTACTAAAATATAAATTGCCTAAAATACATTGGGACTTCTCTTGAAAACACACTTACCTGATTCTCCACCACAGACTCTTACCTACGACGCATGTGCGGAAACGGCATTCTTTACCTCTCAAAAAAACTGGTTGCTAATTTACAGTGGTCTAAAAAAGATGGTGTTGCATCTTATGACTTCGTGTTTTAACATAGTTATATTCGCCAATAAATTATATAATTATTACTATGAACATGTTATAATGTGTTAATACATTTCGTAAAAGTTCTTTTTAATCGTTTTCCTGTGGTCAAAAACGAATACTCCCCCTCGTACAAGAACCAAATAGACGCGACCGCGTGTAGAGAAGACAGGAAGTTACGTCTCCATGGAGATGGCGTCAGTTCTTTGTTGGAGTTCAAACAGTACTAGTAGCCATCTAATCAGCCTTCATACTAGTTTACCAACTTGCATATTTATTTTTGTTCTAGTTGGTTAATAAACTTTACATAATGTTCCAATATGTTCTATGTTTTCTGACTAGTTTACGTCGTAATGTAACAATGATACAGTTACTCTACAGTCTCTTTTGCTTTTAAATTGCAACAAATGGAAACCATTTCAACTGAATACCGGAGCAGGAAGCCCCAGTGGCCTAATGGATAAGGCACTGGCCTCCTAAGCCAGGGATTGTGGGTTCGAGTCCCATCTGGGGTGAACGCTTTTTAACGTGCAACCATGGTCCCTGCATGTCCGTCCGCAGCAATACTGTCGAGAGAAGATTCTATTCCTTCCCACAGATCAAGCAGATATAAAGACACCAACAGATAGAAAGTCTTATCAAAGTCTTTAGCAGATTTTACTTGACGGTATAGCTTTACCAGAAGCTACGGAAAAATATTGGATATTAATTACATGGCAACATATATCAATATGACTGAAGGTTTTTCACCCGAACATAAATCCAATAAGGAAATTAGCCAATCGGAAGACGCTCCACAACAGCTCCTCCTATCAGCAAACCCTATTACCTAGCTGCAACAGATCCCAACCCGCTAACCGTTACATGAGAACAGTTTACTAGTAACAAATGTCGTTGATTTGATTGAACATGTTCCTCTGTCAAAATGTTATTTTTAGGTAGCTAAAATCTCAGTATCACAGACCCACAAAAATGAATTTTATTTGGAAGAAACGATTGTACCTTTTGCTTTTGTGCGCTGTGATTATGGCGGTTGTAAGAGCAGACAGTAAGTGATTTATCCTGTGTTGACATATAGACTAGTGCTGTAAGACAGTGTTACACTGTTACTTTGAAAGCTTTGACCCAGGGGCTGGGAAGAAGCATAGAAGACGACGTAATTTGAACCAGCGAACTTTCTTCTCACTATATGCTTCGCGTAAATCGCATTTTGTCAGGTTGTTGTGGCACAATAAACCCAGTGGTGGTGGCTGTACGTGCGACAATATAGGTAAACAACAACAGTAAATTTGCGGTGAGATATTGGTCAAAAGGCTAATGGCTTTGCTGATTTGAAGAAAGTGCCCTGCCATCCCGTACGTGAATTACATTTAAACACTTAGGACGAAGGATATTCTAAAAGTACAACCACCAACAGAAAAAATGATTATGCTTTTCTACCACTGTTCTGTTGTTGCTTACGGTGATGGTTACGGTGTAATCTATTTATTCTCTTCCCCTGAGAAATCCACGCTGCCACAGTGTATTGGAATGCCACCAAAAGGACTGTGGAGCTGAAAGAGGGTGTTATCGAAAAGGAGGGGGATGCCTATGGCTATTTTAATGACACCCTGTCTCAGACTGGCTGGGGGGTGTTGGAGGTGAGAGCAGGATATGGGGAGACCCCTGAAGCTGATGAGAAGACCCTCTTCTTGGCAGGGTACCTCGAGGGCTTCCTCACTGCCCCGTAAGGATTCTGTCACAAGTCCATGTAGTGATGATAGTTTCTGTGCACAAATAGGTTGTTTCCAATATAATACTGCTGCTCATATTTGCAAAACATCTTGCTTTATTGTGTAAATGTAAAAAATGTACAGTCATATATTGTTTTTCTGTCAGGCAGATGTTTAGTCATTATGCCAACATGTATCCCCAACTGATTAAACACCCAAAGGTACTGGGCCCACTGAAAGACTTCATGAGGTGAGACCTTTCTCCCAGCTGGTCTTGTTAATTGTAAGCATACTTATCAGCGAGTGTGATTGGGCCATTGCAGACCTCCCGGCCCTCTTTGGTCCAGCTTTGTCAGTATAATTGTGCAGTGATTTACCTGTGCCTTATACACATGGATCTCTTCCTCTCCATCTCTGTCCCTCAGTAAGCAGGACTCATGGACTAGAAAGCAGGTGAGGCTGAATAAGAACAGTGACCCCCTGTGGCAGCATGTGGGGTTCATTGTCGCACAGATGGATGGCCTCCAAGCTGGAGCCACATGCTGGGCTAATAGCAGACAGAGAGAGGTGCGTGGAGATAGGTGGATGGGCTGTATTCAGTTATCCCCCTTTCACATACTTGACAAAGAGGTGTGAAAGAGCCCTCTAGACATGACACACAGGAACTGCATTATGCACATCAGAATAGACCAAAAGTATCTTCTAGCGAAGCTGTAACAGTTGTTGGTCTGTCTTTTCCATACAATATGGAGTATAACATAGTGGTAAGGAGCAGGGCTGCTAACCGAAAGGTTGCTGGTTTGGTTCCCCGCTGGGACACAGCTACTGTCCCCTTGGACAAGGTATTTAATCCACAACTGCCTCAGTGAATATCCAGCTATATAAATGGGTAACATTTAACTGTAAGCTATGTAAGTTGCTGTAAGCTATGTAAGTTGTAACAGTAATGTAGTGTAATATTGTAACGTGAATGATCTGATTGTTTGTTTCCTCTTACCCCACTACATGCTTTCCCATTAGCCCCTGTCTATGTTTGCAGTACAGTTCCTCAATGCTGTTGGGGACCTGTTGGACCTAATTCCTGCCCTGGTCTCTGCAAAGCCCTTCAGAATCCCTGGAATGGGCCACTGCTCTGCTCTCATAAAGGTCAGAGGTCAGACAGGTTTAGGTTTTTCTTTAATGTTACAAATTCCCTTTTATCTTAATGTGAAGCATCAGTTAATTTAATGATTTTATGTCGTTTCCATCCATAATTTCATCGGCCTCTCCCAGTCTCTTCCTGGCTTTGTTCTGTATCAAATTTAAACTGATGGGTACTTCGCTGAGCAAACACAGACACATTCCCCCTTGTCTTTTCCTCCTCAGATGTTGCCAGGTTATGAAAACCTGCTGCTGGGTCACTCTAGCTGGTACACCTATGCCGCCACCCTGCGCATCTACAAGCACTGGGACTTTAGGCTGACCGAGCCACATACTGCTACTGGCAAGATGTCCTTCAGCAGCTACCCTGGTCAGTGCAGAGGTCGGGGGCTAGGGCTTCGTAATATCCTACGTGATATAACAATGGGACAATAATCAAGTTTATTTATGAACCAGACAAGTATTAACACTCACCTTGAAGTGTTTCAGCAGATGTCTTATGTCTTGTCTTGTAAAAAAAAAAGCAAATTGAAGTTCACTTTTGAAAGGAGAGATCTTTGAAGTCATTTTCACACCCCTAAAGGCTTCCTGGTGTCACTGGATGACTTCTACCTCCTCGGCAGTGGGCTTCTGATGACCCAGACAACCAACAGCATCTTCAATTCGTCCCTCTTCTCCATGGTGACACCTCACAGCCTGCTGGCCTGGCAGAGGGTGCGGCTGGCACACGCCCTGGCACACACCGGGGAACAGTGGGCCCATATCTTCTCCAAGTACAACTCCGGTGAGGGGCGGGTTTGCTTAGTCGTGTGAAGCCATCAATACAGAGATGTTGCCATCTTTGTATTGCAAGCTGCTGAGGACTATCAGTGTAGCATGTTCTCACTGGGAGTTTGTTTCTGCCTCCTAGGCACCTACAATAGCCAGTATTCAGTGGTGGATGTGAGCAGGGTGTCTCTGGGCAACGGTATCAAGGATGGAGCTCTGACTGTTGTGGAGCAGATCCCAGGGATGGTGGTGCACTCGGACCAGACTCAGGCCCTGCGGCAGGGTGAGAGACAGGCAATGACTCGCTGTCAGGTAGTAAAGAGTGCATCTACCTGTGTTGCTGTGATGCTGCATTTCTCCATGTTTGATTTCCCTCTCATCTTCCTCCAGGCTACTGGCCATCCTACAATGTTCCTTTTCACCCCCAGATCTACAACCTCAGCGGCTATGGAGAGATGAGGAGGAGGCGTGGAGAGGACTTCTCCTACGACCTCTGCCCCCGAGCCAAGATCTTCCGCAGGGATCAGGCTGCTGTCAAAGACCTGGCCTCCATGAAACACCTCATGAGATATAACAGTATGTGCTGGTTTCAGGTCCCATTTAACAAAGGGCTTTCGATCCCGACCGTGTCACTAGCTGACAGTGACCGGGAGCTCACAGGCGGAACACATTGGCTTCCCTCCGCCGGGGATGGGGGTGGGTACGTCGGCAGGGGCTTCGGTCCCATTAGCAGCAGCGACCCCTGCTGGTCGATCGGGCGCGTGTGGTCCACGTGCCAAAGCTGCATATGAAATGTCTTCCTCCGACTCATCTCTGTGCTAGCTTAGCTTGTGGACCGTAGTGCGAAAAGAAGCAGCGGCTGACATCACGTGTCTCAGAGGAGGGCACGTGCTTGTCCACACTCTCCCGGATTGACAGTGGGGGTTGTGCAATGGGACCAAACATTGATGACAAATTTGGGCATTCCAAAAGATTTCAGGGAATTGGCCATTCCAAATTGGGGAGAAAATGGAAAAATAAATAAATAAATAAACAAAGGGCTTTATAGAGCTGTTATAGGTACATCCTGTACATGCAGGTCATTGTGGCTAATGGTTTGCTTGTGTCTTCCTCCTTGTCACTGTCATTCTATTGACTTGTGCCTTCTGCTTGTCCATCACTGTCTGTTTCGTAATTGTTCCTGCAGTGTTGCTGTTTTATTTTAGATTACAAGAAGGACCCCTATGCCAGGGGACATCCATGTAAGACCATCTGCTGTCGCAATGACCTTAGACGGAAAGGACCCCGTCCAGGGGGCTGCTATGATACCAAGGTGAGGGTATCGCTTCCACACAAAGCTGACTGTGACGCATTTAATGACATTAACAATAAAGTTCAGACCCATCCAACGCTTTGCAAAACAATTTCAGGTTCACTTAACAACTGGACTGACCACATACATTTTCTGTCTCTTGTTCTCTCTTTGGCAACCTGTTTCACTGTTTATGTGTGCAACAGGTGCCATTATTTTACTGCTCATTGAAATGGACATTTTTTTTAAGTAATTCAAAGTGCACAGGCACATCTTGATCGACCCACACATGATCTGAACTGAAACCCCTTTGGTATTGGTCACCCCTGCTAAATGCTACCCTCATGCATTCACTTCCAGGTGACAGATTACCACATGGCACAGCAGTTTGTGGCAGAGGCAGTGAACGGACCCACCACACAGGGCAGCCTGCCCGCCTTCAGCTGGAGCCGGTTCAGTCGCACCGCACACCAGGGCCTGCCCCACACGTACAACTTCACCTTCGTCACCATGCGGCCTGCACTTTTCCTACCCTGAGAGCTGGCAGGAAGAGGACAGGAAGGAGAGAGGAAGTATGGGACCTGTATTGACTGGGGGAGAGATTATGTTTAGAGCGGACAAAGAGGGAGGTTTGTGAGTTTATTTTTAATAGTGTAGGAGGTTGGTGGAGGTGGAAAGGATGGGTAGTAACTGTGAAAATATGAAAATTCATTTGAGTTTAAATAGCAACCAGGGACAAACTGCAAATATAATGCAATTATAACACTGATTGGACTTAGGGTCATTGTCTTTATATGTTATATGGATCTGGATTTAGTTTTGCATCGTTTGTTATTTGTTTCATTTGGTTATATGATGCCAGCAATTTAGAATCTTACTGAATCTGATGGTAAAGATCAGCTGGTGGTGTTTTAAACACGTTATATGTTGTCTTTTGCACTAGTGACAATGGCAGGTCAATAATCAGACGCAGCACTGTGAATTTATACAATCCAATAAACACATTAAACATCTCAGGGTATTAAATTTGGTCTAAATTGTTGGGTCTCTGCTTGGATCTGTTGCTTTAGATGGCTTATTGCAATTGTTATATAATGTCAGCTGTGAATGTAAAGGACATTTTTCTCTTAAGTGACATAAAGCTATATCTGTATTTTTTTCTACATTATATGATTGAGAGCAATAAAATCAAAATTCACACCCCAGTCCGAGCTTGTCTTGCATTCAATTCACTCTGTGCCACACGATGATTTCTTATACGTTTCTATGTGTTACCCAGTCCAGGATGTGGAGAAAATAACACTGTACATGATTCTGCTGAGTTCTTTGTTTTATGTGAATTCAGAGGATGGTGTTGAACAGCTTGAACTAGAAGTTGGGGAGGTCTGACTAGATGATTTTATACATGGTGTCATGAAGGTTGGGCTCCAAATTTCAATCTGGCCATCTTTGTCTGTATGATTAAATTGGCTGTGATGGTACAGAGACACATTAGAACTTGTTTCGTGGGTTGATGCCAGTTCTGGGGGAGGACAATCTATAAACTCTGTTGGTACGTGTTGTACAGAGATGAAACCACATTGCGTTTGAGTGTGTGTGTGTCCTTTGTTCTTGATTTTTTTTTAATTTGTGGTTTGGGGAAACTTGTAGGTAGATAGATTAAATGAAAATGAAAGGCGAAATCATGGCAAATGTGCAAAAGAGCCCGCCAGCCTAGCTACATCATTTTGAAACCACAGCTACCATAATGCACCACGATGGCATAGTTGACTCTGCCGAAAGCAGCAAAAAACGAGAGGCGTGATTACGTACGAGTCTAGGCGGAGTGAAAGGCTGTGAGCGAGGAGAGGGAGAATGCTGTAGTGCTAGCTACACAGTGGCAGGGAGAGGAAGATTAGGGACCAAAGTGGAAACCGAGCCCCTTGTCCGTCCGCGTACTGTTATTTGCTGGTATTTCAGATGGCAGCACAAGATAAAAGGAAACCGGTGCCTGAGGCGGCGTCGGAAGTCAGTTCGTTACCGACTCCTCATAGCAACTGCAACAACAATAACAACAACAACAACAATAACAACAAAGACAACGAGGGAAACGAGAGCACGGCAACAGCCACCCCGTCCCCTACCGAACCAAATGTGTCTCAGACTACGAGTCATACCATAGGCAACGGTTCCGGGATCAACCCGGGAACCGGCGGGAACAACGGGAAATGGGTTCGACTGAACGTTGGCGGCACCGTCTTTCTCACAACGCGCCAGACATTGCTGAAAGAACAGACTTCCTTTCTCTACCGGCTCTGCCAGCAGCAGGACCTGCATTCGGATACGGTAAGGAGAGATGAGATGGGTTGGAGGGGTTTCGATTTCATCCGGTTAAAGACCCGCTCAAAGGCAACCGCTCTTGCCCTCATGCACAAATGAACACGCATGGTGTTAGTGGTACAGAATCATATGGATTTGCACGTGCGATGCAGTTCAATGTATGGATGGAGGGATGAGTCGCGGATGCATTATGCCTGTGTGGCAGCAGCTATCGTATCAGTTTTCCTATGAGCATGCCTTCAGCAATCCTAAATTATTAGTGAATGCCTTCTGTCAAAGATCACGTCACGTCTGTTAACAAATCTATAATGCACTTGTCCCCGCAAGACCACTCTTTGGAAAAAAAAAACCTGTATGGGAAAGACGTCTGTCCCGTTAGCGCTTTGCCTTGTGAGTGAGTGTGTGCAGCGCTTTTGCGCAATGAGCTGTAAAATCAGTGCCGCTCCAGCTGCGCTCGCACATGAAGCGATGAATGGAGGGGAAGCTCGTGAGTGAATGACCTTCACGGGTGCCGAAACGGACGGAGCCCCCCGGCACACAGACGAACCTAATCTCGGCACTGAGCTGTCATTAGCCCTCCTCCTTACGTCTGCCTCTTTACTATCGCTCCACTGCCTCTCAGCTCACACTCTCGGTGCCCCTCTCCCCCAATCTTTCCGTTTCTCTAAATAGCCGTTTCCCTCGCTCTCTCTGTATTTTTTTCACCTTGATATGTTTAATACCTTTATCTTCATAGACCTCATTTGCCCTCCCTCCCCCTGCCTGTCTCAATCCTGTCTTCCTCCGTGTTATTTCTGTGTGATGTGTGCTGTACCCAGGATTCGACCCTTTTCCTCAGACACCATTAAGCTGAGACTAGTCTCCCCCTCCTATGGTTGGGCTGGTCCATTTTGTCTCCCCAGTGTTACACAGTGAGTGTTGAATCAGTAGACAAATTTTTACAGTATCTTCTTTCCAGCAGCTATAGCTTGATTTTTTATGACAGGTGTTACATTGTGATTCAGTGGTAGCAAGCAGCAAAGCTCTATGTGACTCCCTGTACTGTTGTGTACACACACACTGGCCATGCATACTGTTTTAATGAGATTAGTGCCACCTCTGTATTCCACCCCTCACTAAATGCAGAAATGTGTGTTTAGAGCCCTTTTAGTCCTGTCCTGGTTTATTTTTTAATCCAGCTTTGTTTTATTTTTTTCTTTTTGATGAAATGTCTGATGCTTCCGGTTCTGCAGTTACTCAGATACACAAACAGTGTCATTCACCTTACCAAAACAAAGTCCTTTTTTTAAAAAAACTTGGTCTTTTTTGTTTTTTTAAATCAGCGCCATACTGAGGATCATTTTGACAGAAAAAGGTTATATTAAGAAATTCATGCTAGCTTTGCCTGTTCTGTGTCACAGCTGACTCTTAATAACACTGAGCATTTTGTTGGTTTGTCCAAATTCTTTTACTTAAAGTTCCCTTGCATGTTGAAGAACGACAGGTTTTTAATTTCATCTTAAAACTCATCTTGGTTCCTGGGGCTTTGGTACTGTGTATTTTAAGGCAGATTCCACTGCTTGCCCTTACTTGTCTTTTTATTAACGCACTGATAACATGAGTGTGGATATGCAGCTTGAAGCAAAAAAAAATAGAAGAGTTTGCAGAGGGGGGGCACAGGGCGAAATGCCTTGTTTGTCTATTTGATATGGGTATGCGTGTGATCAAACATGTCTGTGTATTGACTTATGCAGATAATGTGCTTAATTTGGCAGCTCACATGTGGGCTGTTACTGTGAAGCTAAGTGACGTGTGTATATGTTTGTGAGATGTCTGGAGTCGGACAGAAATCTGACAAGTGGCCCACCTCCTCCAAGGCAGGAGATATGACTAAATCCTTCCACACATAGCAGAGATGGAGATAGCTCCTCCAGGTCTTGCTAGAAGCAGGTTAGTGTACCGAGTGGAAGCCATAAAGAAGCAGATTCCTATAAGCACTCACCTGTCTCTAGTGAATCCTGGAGTGGCCCACATTGTATGGCTTTGGGAGGGCTGCTTCAATCCCTGTTTTTTTTAATAAAAAAAAGATCATTTGAAATATCTTCCCCAAAACTAAAAGCATTTTAAAGTCCTGAATACATCTGTAGTGTGTGTGTGTGTGTGTGTGTGTGTGTGTGTGTGTGTTTGTGTGTGTGTGTGCGTGCACGCATGCGCATAAACACCACGCATACAAATGCGTTTCCATCTCTGCAGAGATAAACAAAACCAATGTTTGCCAACCAGGTATTTCCTTTGGGAGCAGATCCTCTGTGGACATCTCACTCCATCTATGCTTGTCTAAACGCTCGGTTAAACATTAACACGAGGCAGAGCCTGTGTTTGTATGACAGTGTTTGTTTTGTCTTTGCCAGTGCTGCACTGTGTCAGGTGAAGGTCTGGGATCAGCCAGGTAAATACGACTAAAATAGTTTGAGTCTGGAAGACAGTGTCTATATGAAGATCAGTCACAGTTCAGAGTGCGCTGACTAATGAGTGCTTGCTACAAAATTAGTGTGCTGGGCAATGGGGGGTGTTTGTTAAGATGGTGACCCGCACAGGAATGGTGGATAGAGTTGGGAAAATGTAATGTAATGCCAACGCTATTCCAGCAGCAACCGACCTTATGTGTGAGTCGTTGTGCTTTATGTAATGCTAGCATCTAGTGGAGACACAGTAAGTTCTTAAAATTTTGCATCCCATTGTCAATGCCGTCGTCTTATTTTGTAAAGCTCAGGTTCTGCTCCGGCAAGCGCTGTGAAAGGGTTGCTTTGTGAACATCCCTGTATACAAACGAGTTGAAATAATCTTGTCAAGTCTACTTTTACTGTATCTATCATAGGACATAATCTATAATATGTTTTCATTCGCTGGGGTTTTTTTTTTTTTTTTCAGATGGGTCTGTGTGCGAGTGTGTGGGTGTGCGAGTGGGTGTGTGTGTGTGTGTGTGTGTGTGTATGTGTGTGCGTGTGCGTGTGCGTGTGCGTGTGCGTGTGTGTGTGTAAGCATGGGCAGCGCATGCTCAAACAGAGGTCGACAGTGAGCAGCAAGCAGGTGTTGTAATGCCTGCCGTCAAGTCGAGTCACGCTAGATTCAGGGGTGGAGGAATCTGTACCTGAGGCTGGTTTTGGTTGGGTTTTTGCTTACTGCACAATATCAGGCCCTCCTTGCTTCTCGATTCCTGTCCTTGTCATGCCTCTCGGTGATAAGTCTCTCTGCCTCTCTTGCTCGCTGTGTCTCTGTTGGCTCTGAGAGCTGCTTTTTTATGGCATTGTTCGTTTTGGGATTGATCCTTGTTCTGTTTGTCCCTTATCTCTTGTCCTTATCCCAGGTCCTCCCCTGCTGCACAGCCCGCCCTTGCAGTCTCTTTTTTCCTATTTCTCCTTCTAATTTTGGACACATTGGTTCAAACTTGTACCCTCTATTACCACTGTGTTCTATCCCACCTCCCCACCCCCCCACCAGTCCCCGTCATTTTTTCACCACATCACTACATTCCCGGTTACTTGCTCACTGCTCCTTCCGTCTCCAACACCCCCCCATTCCCTCTATCTCTCTCTTGCAGTTTGAAGACTCGTGCCTTTAGGCAGATTGTGTAATACACATTCACAGCACCATGTAAAGGCAAGTCCGCATCGGGCAAGAAAAGGCCAAGTGACGTGAATGTAACATGCTCTCTGTCCCAACCACATCCTGCTGCTTTTATGCTATCAGATCACAGAGGAATGGAGCCAGCCAGGCATGAGACGACACAGACCGTGCCAGCGTGACCCGAGCTGTTTCACTGACGTGCCGTCTCTATCCCCCTCCTCTGTCTTTCCCTGTATCTCCCTCCCTTTCATTCATTTCATATCTGCGCACACCCCCACACTCCCGCTCTTTTTCAGATGAAACTTGATACTCTTGCACCTTCTCCTCCTCCTCCACCTCCTCCTCCTCCTCCTCCTCTCTCTCAAAATAAACATCACGAGGAGTCGCACTGGTTTTTGCAAAAGCGTTTTAACAACAGCTCATCGACCAAAAAAAAACAAAAAAAAAAAAAACAACATTGCACATGTAACTAATGCCAAGGAAACTGGAAAAAAAAATCTGCCTGAATGTGTCATTATCTTGAGAGCGCATGTACCGAGCGGTTTCTCTTCCACCCTCTCTCTACTGCAGGATGAGACAGGAGCGTATGTGATTGACAGAGACCCCACCTACTTCGGCCCCATCCTCAACTACTTGCGGCACGGCAAGCTGGTCTACAACAAGGAGCTGGCCGAGGAAGGTCTGCCATTTTCCCCTTTTAAAAGGCCTGTTTCCTCCCTTCACCCACCCATTCTCCCCCTGCTAAACGGTTTGTTCTCTCCCCGTGCCTTTGTTAGATCCCCTCACACCGATCTCTGCCGCCATGTACGATATGGGTGTGAAATTCAGACTGGAATTTAGTTGTTTAATTTGTTTGACAGAGATCAGAGAATTTAGTTTTCCCTGCTGAATTTGGTTTTCATCGGAGAGAAATCGTTCGCCGTCTGGCACACCTGGCGGCCCAAAACCGTGTGGTAAAGCGCCAAATCTCAAAGTGCTCAGCTGGGGCGTCCCGGAGTCCATGCTAAGCTGGATCATGTAATTCGAGACTGGCAGATAGCAAAGTGTTCGCTTCATGCAAATGAGCCCAGAGGACTGCGTTTCCTCCCTGCTGATGTTCCACCTCCCTTGCAACTTTTCCCACAGTCAACTGTGTGCAACACCTGTGCAGCTGTGGCGGTGTTGAATTTGGAACTTAATACTGAGGGCCACAGGCCACAGATTGTGTGCATCGGTATCGTTTGAGGTGTGGTGGTTTAAATATGAAGAGGAAATCAGCATTGATGATAAAATTCATGGTTAAATCTATCTTCAGTTTTGTCACTCAATACTGCAGTGGTGTCTTATTTTCAATATTTCTGCCGATTCACATTTAGCATTTCAAATAGTTTAGTCTAGAATTTGTAGCTTTATCTTGTATTTACTTATTTGTTGATTCAACGAATGGTTTTACAGTACCCCCCATAGTTCCCCATGAAGGAAATTGAATATTGCACAGCAAGTATTCCCTCATCATGTGGTGAGAATACAGAAAGGTTATTACAGGAGACCATCTTTCCATTCACAGATGCAGAAGGACCTTGCTGATTTTGTTAGGGGAAAAATGGGCTAAGCGCTTAAAGCCAGGAGGGGAGTGATATGGAAGAAATGGGACACCTCATTAGTTTGGGGGAGGGAAGTATAATAGGCCAGTTGGCAGTAGTACAAAGACACGCTGACATTTTTTGAGGGATCAGTGAACGACTTAAGGGTGGAGGTTTCATAAGAGGCGATGGAACAACCCAGAACAAAAGCAGCTTAAGAAATTACCATCTCGGGACGTGAGCGCTGGGGAATGGCCTGCATCAGCCTGGAATCTCTGCTGAATTAATGGGAATAAATGTCCTTGGACAGGACTAATTGTAATGTGAAAGCACTCTGCGAGGCGTTGGTGGTTCTTGGTTTCTGATGGTAGTTTCCTGTGATTGTCCGTGCTTTGTAATAATAATCCGTTTTTGTGTTGTGTTGATTTGGCTCCAGGGGTCCTGGAAGAAGCCGAATTCTACAACATCACACCACTCATAAGGTTGATCAAGGAGAGGATTTTGGAGCGTGACTGCAAGGCAACACAGGTAAGGCTTATTTTCCACCTGTATAACGAAGACAGCCTCTGTTCTGAGGTGGGTGACGAATCAACGTTGTCACTCTTCCTTAGTGTGTCACTTGTCCTTGTTTGCCGCTCTTTGATCTGACCTAATTTTCTGTGCCACGCTCCCCCTCGCCCCCCCTTTCCTTTTACACCTGCCTTTCCTTTCTCCCTCCATTCACGCTGTGCATCTCTGATTCCCCTGTTCCTCAATATCTTTGTCTCTCTCCCTCTCACTGGATCTCCCTTCTCTATCTGCCTTTCTCCTCTCACTCCCCATCTCTCTCCCCCTCGCTCCACCTCTCTCAGCAGGCCCCCCCGAAGCACGTGTACCGGGTGCTGCAGTGTCAGGAGGAGGAGCTGACCCAGATGGTCTCCACCATGTCCGACGGCTGGAAGTTTGAGCAGGTCGGTCTGCACAGCCGCGGTGGGCTTTGGGTTTGACTGACAGTGATTTCGGCCTCCGTAATGTGTGTTAATGGTGTGCGTCCCTGTTTGTAATCATTTACGTGAAACACCTGACCCTCCCAGGCTGGAGGAAGGTCAGCCAAAACGCAACAGCACTGAAGCGTGACCTGTATGGAACATAAACCGTGGGCTTGTTTGACTTGGCTAGAGGTTTTTTCCATCCCTATTTTGATCGGAGAGCATTCTCTTTGTCCCTCCGCCGGTGCTAGATGGTGAACATCGGGTCATCCTACAGCTATGGCACAGAGGACCAGGCTGAGTTCCTCTGTGTGGTGTCCAAGGAGCTGCACACGTCTGGCGGAGGCATGGCTACAGAGCAGAGCCACAAGACCAAGGTCAGACAGCACAGGGACTCGCTCTGTATACATCACACACGCATGCATGCACACGTACATGTGCGTATACTTATATATGCACACTCACAGACAGCACGATGGTTCACTCTGTATATCACAGACTCGTGTATGTGCGTGAATGCACATACGCACACAGACACATCCACGTTAACAGACAGCACAGTGTCTACACACCTATACAGGCATACTATACATATGCACATTCTCGCATACGCACATTCACATGTGCACACACACACACACACACACACACACACACACGCTGACCGAGAGCGTGGGACATGCTTGCACTGCTGGGCATTAACCTTGGAGCCTGGCCAGAGCTCCTTTGGTGGCCACTGCTGTCAGGCAGCAGAGCACTTGACCTCAGTCCAGTGTGAGAGCGTGAGGTCCTTCCCTCTCTGCTCGGACCCAGGTGAGCGCCCTGCTTACTGCACCCTGCAGCAGCGGGGACCTGCCTGTGCGTTTAGCCTCACTCTGGACGCTGGACCTTTTGGTCACCAGCATGGTACTCCACACGCTGTTGTTTCTCGGTTTTTATTGTTGTTACTGGCTTTGTTGTGACAAAGGCTGAATGCTGCAGAAGCAGAAGTGTGTGTGTGTGTGTGTGTGTGTGTGTATGTGTGCGTGTGTGTGTGATTTGTACTGGATTGCACATTCATTTCAGTGGTATTTGTGCGAATGACGGTCATTTCACATTCCGTTCCAGAGGTCACTCAGCAGCTGCATGGCTCACTCACGCCTCTCTGATTCTCATCCAGATTTGTGTTCGTTTTTGTTTGTATGTTTGTCCGTTCGTCCGTTTGTTCGTTCCTCCTCGTTTTCCTCCCCTTTAACTGAGCCAGCCCTCTGGAGTGCAGGAGGAGGATGGCGCGAAGGATGAGGCGGAGGGAGAGAGAAATGCCACCCCCAACGAGTGGATTAGAGATTAGCGGTCGTTTTGCGTTGCTCCGAACTTTTTAATGGGTGAGGAGTGATCGCAGTGTGTTGGGTTTGGTGGTGGGTAGCTGTAGGAGGGGTGTCAATGCAAGGGGCCTCGGGACCCCAGACTGTTCCATTCCACTGAAGGGCACTGCATAGCATATATATGCCAGGCTGTGTTACCAGTGCTTTGCAGACTGGATATTTGATGATCATAGATGAATAATGAAGAGACATCAGAAATATATGACAGAAGTGGTTTCAGTATTCAGATACACCACTGTATCACACTGGGATTTTAATCCTAATAAGTGATCCAAAATCATCCTAAAAACTAAGTCATTCCAGTTAATGTCAGTGTTGTCATTACACCTGACAGTACATACACACAAGGGTTACTTTCTTACGACAAATTTAGCAATCTACCTTAATTTGCAAGAGAATCCTTGACTCTGGCACAGGATATAGAAGCTACTCAGTAATCCTGTCTTCATATTGACGGTGAAGAGAATTCATTCACACTCTGTAATAGTAAGACAACATAGACAAAACTGCCTAAAATTCTTTATAGCTGGTTGTCCGCCTAATGCCTTCTCCATGGGTCAGGCTCTTTGTGTGAACTGTAGCAGAACAGAAAGTAAAAATGTGGTGGAATGGAACAGCCCAGGTCCTCTATGTTGGTGTAAGCAGAGCATGCCTTGTGTGAAGGAGGTTCAGTTCAGATACATGCAGAGGAACAAAAGCACCCAGCAGACACGAAGTAGGGCTGCCCCATTGGGCACCTCTGCACGTCTGAGCAGCAGCTTATTGTAGGTGGCAGAGTCCACTGTACCTACTCGTCCTAGACCATATCTGCCACATGATGTGTAGCATACCGTGCTCTAGACCAGTGTTTCTCAAACCTCTCCTGGAGGGCCTCTTGTCCTGCATGTTTTAGATCTCTCCCTGCTCCAACACATCTGATTCAAATGATCAACTCGTTATGAACTCCAGAGGCTGCTTAATAACAAACTGATCATTTGAATCAGCTGTGTTGGAGCAGGGAGAGATCTAAAACATGCAGGGCAGGGGGTACTCCAGGAGAGGGTTGAGAAACACTGCTGTAGACCTTTAGCACTGGTGAACAGACGCATATTCACTGAAACCCAGAGAGAAAAGGAGACTAAAGCAGTGAATTTAAGTGATAAAAAGGCTGCATCATTGGGTTCTGGCACAAAATACAATTTCCATCTATAAAACAGGAAAAAAACAACAGCATTCATATTACAACAAAGCCTCATTTCTGTGTCCATCAGCCAATATCATCACCATCAGCATCAAAATCAGAAACAGCCCATCCATTTTTTGCAAATCAAACAACTGTAATTACATTAATTTGCTTTTTAGTAGTCATTTCAAATGTTTCTGCATAGTACGACCTTGCTATAATAGACAAACATGAATTGTGTGCTGTATGTATGGATTTTGCAGATGGATTTATGAACTTACGTTGACACCTCTGTCCTTCTTCTCCCTCTTTCTTCCTTTCATTGTCTTTCAGCTTTTTCAGATCCATGGATCCCGGATGTAGAATACAGAGAATTGTATTTTTTTAGCTAAGTGTGTCTTTGTGTGTTCAATGAGCAGACATTGCTATTGTTTTGTATGAATCCTGCTGCTTTTTTATCAATTGCTTAAACACTACTTTCTGAAGATTATCGAAAAACCCAAACTTCTACCACATGACCCCCAAACTGTTCCCTTTAGCA
Organism: Megalops cyprinoides; assembly: GCF_013368585.1. Taxonomy (NCBI): domain Eukaryota; kingdom Metazoa; phylum Chordata; class Actinopteri; order Elopiformes; family Megalopidae; genus Megalops; species Megalops cyprinoides. The sequence goes on along the minus strand of NC_050583.1, from coordinate 14,182,380 downwards.
GGTCTCTAGTATACATTTTCATGGCAAAGGTCAGTAGCACAACTTGCAAAGCAAATACATTATTATTATTATTATTATTATTATTATTATGAAGAAGAAGAAACCTGAAAAAAGAAAAATAACATTGTCATAGTGGGACATTTTAAAATATTTGACAATTAACAATTTACCAAAGCTTATAAAATATACCAAGTTTGCTTTCGCATGTACTTCAGCATTGAGCCCTTTATTTGCTCACAGGACATTAATGTTGGTTAAAAGCTTCACGAGCGGTGTGTTCAGCCCTCACATCGGTCGGCTTCAGTGTCTTTATATGTGTTGTCGATGTCCGTCAAAAGGGACACCCACTTGACAATCGAACTCTTTGCACTTGGAGGCAAATGAGAAATTGGGGCTCTTGGACAATCGAAAAGTGGAGATTCCAAAATGCCCCATGTGATGGACTGTGAGCCAGATTGATAGATATAGAAATGGCTGCACATAAAGCGATGCCGTTATTCTTAAGAGCCATCAGCTCTCCATTCGAGCCCTCTGTGCTTGCCACAGCACTGACTAGCTCCAGTGATGTGGGTGAATCTGCGCACCTGTCTCTGAACAGCGGCATTCAGTGGTCATTGTCTCACTTGTGTCATGGCCTAAAAAAATCCTCTGTGGTGCATCTTCTGTTGCCATTAATGCACCACTGATAGTGAGTGAATGTGACTGCTTGTGTCGACACAGGCTGCCTCTCCTCTGTCTTTTGTGGTCTGATGCAGTGCTGGGCATTTCTGTTTCTTTGTATGATCATCTGGAGATAGCTGTCAGCAGCAAAGAGGACTAACCTACAAACAGAAAACGTCAGAGAATAGGTTGGGTGGTTGAGGATGAATGGTTGTGGTACACATAAGCCTTTAAAATGTGTTGAGTTGAAATCTGGACATTTAGCACTCTGTGTGAAGAGGTTTGAGACCTTTGATAATCTTTTAGAAGTGGTGTTTGGGGGGAAAAAAATTAAACCGCAATATCATTGTCATGTTCATAAATTACCTTTCCTATGCAAGATCCTATGAGGCATTGGGTACATCATCTTGGTCAGGCTCGACAATTTCTGGGCTCTATAAGACAAATATAAGTCCAAGTCAACTGTAAAACCATCTGGATCTTAACATGGGATAATGGTGTAACAATAAAATAGCAAGCTAAATGTCATACAGTGAAATTACGTGGAATAGAAAATTAAGAACAAATGAACAAACCACATAGGCGTACAAATTCCAAGCCCCATAGTGTAGGTGTTCCTCTGTTTTTGCTAGCAATATAGATCATTTGGTGCCTTGACTGAAGCAAAAAAAATTAAAATGCCATAGACGTATGAAATGAATTAAAGTTAGTGGTTTGCATTTTTGAACTATTTATTCAAAAGTGATATGTGGTTTTAGTTTGACCCCAGGTCATAGGAAAGGTTGTGTATATATTTATATGTGTGTGTGTGTGTGTGTATGTGTGTGTATAAATGTATCACAGCTAAATCTACTTCTGCATGAGGGTGGAGTGTGCCATGCCCTGTGTCATTAGGAAGGCAGGTGGACTTCTTATTTATTCAGGGGGTTTGGAGATCCCCCACAGCTGAGCTGTCTACACGCGTGTCCCTCTCGTCTGGCTTGCGGATGAACCTGTGAATGTTCGCCGTAGAGGTGCCATCTTTGTCTCTGATTGTCCCGGTGCTCCCCGAGACAAGCTGAGAGGACCAACACATCTGCTCGGTGTACTAGAAAGGGGCCGGGGCCTGGTTTTGTTAGCGGTAGCTGCTCTGCCACCATTTTGTAAGTCACCAATATCTGTTTGCTTTTTTTTCGTTACATGAGCTTTGATACCATGTCAGTGTGTGTGTATGGCCTGGTTGTGTGACTTTTTTGGAGGGAAACAACGCATGAGTACTGTATGTGATTATAGACATGGGGCACCCGATGACTTCACTTTGAAAGGGGCCAAAAGATACTTTTTGACACTCTTTGAAACTTTATACAAGCCTAAAAACGTTGACTGTGAAGTAAATTTTGCCTCAAACTACTACTGACAGTGAACCAAACCATTACCAATGGAAATGATCGCCATTGACATCACTATGTTCTTTTTTTTTTTCTTTTTTTTCATTTGACTGTAATAAAGTTGCGGTATTTATTTTCCTGCCATTTTCCCATTGCATTTTCATGGAATATAATGGGAAATCTGTCGCGAAAACCAAAAAGTTGTTTTGTCATTTTTAAATGTGAAATATCTTGTGTTGCATTACTTTTTGCTACTTGTTGCTTGTTATTGATATACTCAGTTGATTTATCCCCCTGCTGGAAATGAATTTCCTCAGCAGGTGTCCAGTGCTGATGTGAGTGTTGGGAAACTGAGCCCACCACGGACTTAAGCCTGGCACCTCCCTGCTTTCTGCGGTTGCTTGACAGAAAGAGAGAGAGAGAGAGTGAGAGACCAAAATCAAAATCTGACCACACACAGCCTTTGCAAAATACAATCATTGTTGGTGATTTGATAAAAGTTTGTTATTTTAGCATGAAAAAACATTTTAAGTATGTTCATGTTTTACAAATCTGTAAATGTATATAACTGTCAGTTGCAAGATCTCAGTCATTCCCCCTTATGAACAACAGTTGTCCTTGTTAGAGCTTAATCTGCTTCCCCTTGACATTCATGACACCTGTAAGATTTTCATTGTTTTGTAAGAAACATTTTGACTAAATTATTTCATTGTGTATGTTGCAGGCTTGGGGAATAATCTGTGCTGAATGTCCTTAAAGTATAAGCAATCTTTTCATAAGTGGAACAATCCGCCCTTCACATTTCAGCTTGGTGGCCTATTTCCAGTTGTCATTGGCTATAATTGCACACAAATAAAAACATGCTTTTCCAAAGAATTTGAGTCCCTGTGCTCAACGTTCTTGACGGTGATGATGATGATGACAATAGTTTTATTGTCATTTCTCTGAAATTTGTCTTGAATCACAAAGTCTCTTAAACATCACATTCTATAATCAACAAAGGTAGACAGACATTTACATAATGTTCATTACAAACTGCCCTTTACCGGGGTCCATCTTCCCCACAATTTCTCTAGGCCCATTGCACAAGCTCTTCACACTGCAGTTTGCCAACATCATTCATTGCACTGATCCCCCAATTGCACTTGCCTAGATTGTTGAGTCTCAACTGTGGGACTCTAAAGTGCCTATTTGAGGGCATGAGTTTGTACTCTCCAAATAGCCTGAGTGGGATCACTGGAGGTGCTCCCAGCTGGTCGTAACATGCTCTTACAGTGTAGGCTGTCTGGAAAGTCTGCTCTAGTGGCTGACCTGCAGTCGTGGAGCACATTCTCAGCAGTCTAGACAGCTTGGCCTTATGTTGTACAGAAAGGCAGTTGTACCACTCTATTACCCCATACTGCGTAACACTGTAACTGTATTACTGAACACAGAAATCAAAATTAGCTCTGGCTACAGGCCTCTAATGACTTTTAACCTGGAAATAAAAAAACAGCTGTTGTATTTTGTTGCAAATAAAATAATTGTATTCCAGGGCAGAGTGTGTGAATGAGGGTTCTGGAAATGATTCAGCCCGTATAAATTCTTTATTTGACACAAATACATAACAATAGTACACACACAACAAAGATATACTAAAAGGCAGTCTACACACAAGGATGTATTTTTACAATATGAGGGAAGTGAAATTTAAATAGGAAACAATATAGCTCTAGAAAGTGTACTGTTCTGGTAGTTTCATTTTAAAACATTGCTACTATGTAGAGGAATATTAAGACAGCAGATATGTACAATCATATCAGTGCACACATTCTACAGATTCTTCAACATACAGAATTTCAAAAGGAACACAATAAATTACGTTACTCTTGATAAGGACAATAAATAAAGTAGAATGCCCTGCAGCAATGAGGAGACACTCAAACAAGACAGGAATTAGAAATGACATGAAAATAATATTAATTGTTTGGATCACAGTTACATTTATGTACAAAGATTGACACATTCTACAAATTGCCATCATATCAGATGACATCTTTGTAGTAAAGGTAGTTGATAAAAAGCTTACTTTATCTGTTAGAGTTTTCTGTGTTTTTTGGGTTTTTTTTCTAAGAATTAGACAGGTAGAAACTAAGTATGTCTATGTGGCTAAGGGAAGTGACACCTCAACATTGAATGTCAGTGTACAGGAGGGTTCACATTACTAAGATAGCGTTTGTGTCCATTGGAGACAGTGTTGTCATACGCACAGGTGTATAACATTTTCAATGTTCTCCACATCAATGGGAGACTATACTTGTTACCAACTGGAGCCCACCATCAGTTTGTCTAGGGAGAGCTACAGGTATGTGGTGAGACTTGTGGTTTATGGGGAACGACAGGTATGTGATGGTGATGTTGGTACTCTGCAGTAGTAGCTAGTAGGTATGTGATAGTGAAGATGATGCTTTGTGGTAGTAGCTACATGAGGTGGTGAGGTTGGTATTTTGTTTTAGCTACAAGTAGGTAGTGATGAGGTTGGTGCTTTGCCTTGGCTACAGGTATGTGATGGTAAGGTTGGTGCTCTGAAGTAGCAGCTACAGGTATGTGATGGTGGAGGTTGGTGCTCTGTGGTAGTTACAGGTATGTGATGGTGGAGGTTGGTGCTCTGTGGTAGTTACAGGTATGTGATGGTGAGGTTGGTGGTCTGTGGTAGTTACAGGTATGTGATGGTGGAGGTTGGTGCTCTGGTAGTTACAGGTATGTGATGGTGAGGTTGGTGCTCTGTGGTAGTTACAGGTATGTGAGGGTGAGGTTGGTGCTCTGTGGTAGTTACAGGTATGTGAGGGTGAGGTTGGTGCTCCGTGGTAGTTACAGGTATGTGAGGGTGAGGTTGGTGCTCTGTGGTAGTTACAGGTATGTGATGTTGGAGTTGGTCCTCTGCAATAGCAGCTACAGGTATGTGGAGAGGTTGTCGACAGTGGCCAGCTGCAGGTACTCGGGCTCAAAGTTCCCCAGGCCCCCGTCTTTGTCCCTCTTTCTCTGGCGAGTGGAGAGGGTCTTCCTCTTCTCCAGGCCGCCTTTGCCCTGTGAGCGCTTCTCCAGACATGAGAGGATCATCTTGGCCAGGTCCTGCTGCAGCCTCTGGAAGTTCTCACTGTAGAGCCAGACAGAGCAGGGGGGATGGGGGGTGGAGTGAGACACTGGACACACGAGAAGACGGTGGTCATAGGTCATGTGAGGGCAACACTGGAAGAGCTCTGGAAAGGTGGACACTTGGTTTGAGAATATTGTGATGGGAGTTTGTGTACTGTATTTGGGGGGGGGCGGACGACTCACGCTGTTGGGGGTGTTGGCAGGTTGTAATCCTCCCCTGTAACTCCTGTTAACCAGTAGGTAATCTCTGTGCCTTTACCCTAAAACACAACAAGCGCGGTCGTGTCAGAGTCACGGAACATGCAAATCAGTGTATGCAAATCCACACACACGTGCGTGCGCACACTGCTCCAACACCCACCTTCAGGTACGTCTCCCCTCTCCGCTCAAACTCAAACTTGCAATCCGTCCTCTGGAGGATGCTGACAGTGGGCTCACTGACGTGGATCCGCAGGGCTAGGGAATGAACGAGAGGCTTGTGTGCTTTCTGAGCGCCTTGTTTTAAATACAAAAACGTTCCCCTGAGTGGCAAAGGCAGTTAACCCCTGATTCCAAAAACTGCTGTGGAGAGGGGCGGGTATTGTGAGGAATTTGGCTCATTGTCAGGGATTCAGCTGTTATTTCCCAAGTTGACCACCAGATGGCCTCATAGCTTCCTGTGTTCTATGTGTCATTTAGTCATCATCTTCCACCTGCGTTAATTGTTGGTTTCACCTGTGTTTTCTGTTGTTTAAGCCTTGCCCTTTGTCCACATATTTACTCAGTCTCGAGTTGCCATGCGTGGAATGTGTGAACTCTTGTACCAAGAGTGTTTTGTTTTTCCTCTTGAGTCTTCAGTAAAGGAGGCTTTATTTTCTTCGAACCAAACCTTTTGTGTCCTGAGTCATATCTGCACTTGAATTCTCTCTGCTCCTTGTTACACTAATAGCTCAAGCTTCTGTGGATTACTTAGCATCACAAGGATGCATCTATCCCCCACTCCTGGTACACTGTGTACGAGGGAAAATATTCATTTTCCATGAATGTGCATATGAACTGGGGAATGGAATTCATTTCGCCCTGTACTCTTGCTCTAGTTCAAAAGTAATCTAATTAGGCTGAGGCTCACATACAGTTGGTGACTAAAAACTTGGGTGAAAAGGGTGGAAAAAAATGCAGCATCTCAAATTTTAAAGTGAAAGCAAGGTGTGGTTTGTTCTGGATGGTGAGCGGTTGTGTGCAGCGGTAGAACAGGTGCTTACGTAGGCCCGTGGACTCCATACGCGAGGCAGTGTTGACCGTGTCTCCAAACAGGCAGTACCGTGGCATCTTGATCCCCACCACTCCCGCTGCGCACGGACCTACACAAACACACACAGAGAAGACATGGTGAGTCCACATTTCCAAAGGAGATCTTCCACCCTTGCCATTCACTGATTTGCTAGTCATTGACTGAAATGTTCATGCCTGGCTGTACCTGGCTTTCCTCTTCATTCCTGGCTTACAGACCACAATGACAACTCTTCCACTCTTAAATGTTCTTATACATAATACACAGGGTTATTGCATTATATTACATTATTGTCATTTAGCAGACGCTCTTATCCAAAGTGACTCACACAGGTTACAATTTTATCCATTTATACAGCTGGATATTTACTGAGGCAATTGTGGGTAAATTGCATGATTTCATAAATACATGCATTATTTCATTATTATATTACATAAGTCATGTTTTTTAGTGTCAGTAACATCCCATTTTTTCACGTATGTTATTTATACAGCACAATGTTTGGATTTCCCCATTTGCAGAAACCTGAAGAAAGTAAAAATCCCTGGTGTATGATGAGGGTCTCTTGAGGGTGTTTCTGTGAGGGAGGGCGGGGCACCGTGAAGGGGGGGCGGGCTCGGTGGTGTCGTACCGGAGTGCACGCCGATGCGGATCCACACGGGCAGCCCCGGCAGGTGCCGCAGCTGGAAGGTGCCCATGAAGGCCAGGATGTCCAGCGCCATGCGGGCGATGTCCACTGCGTGCCTGTTCCCATTCCTGCGCGGCAGCCCCGACACCACCATGTAGGCATCGCCGATCGTCTCCACCTAAGATGGGGGGGGGTTAGAGCGAGGGACAGGAGAGAGGACTTAAAGACGAGGGACAACACCCCTCCCGCCTTCATTTCCTCCGGTGTATTATTGTCACATTACATTACATTATTGTCATTTAGCAATCGCTCTTGTCCAGAGCAACTTAGATTAGTAACAATTTTTACATTATCCATTTATATAGCTGGATATTTACTGAGGCAAATCTGGGTTACATAACTTATCCAAATGTACAATAGCAGTGCCCCAGCAGGGAATCGAACTGGCAATCTTTTGGTTACAAGCTCTGCTCCTTACCACTATGCTACACTGCTGCCCCTTTTAAGTGCCACAGTGTTAAGTCACACTTTTTTTACACATACTGTAAAATCTTATAGCATATTATACTACCCAATTTGATATTTTATATTCTGTTTATTGCCATTATATGTCTATTTCATTATGAGCTCTCGTTAAACAAAGCACCTTCAGGCCTTTTATCAGTGACTTCTGAGACTCTCGTCTCTGCGTTGATACACACACGGCTTGGTGGCAGGTACCTTGTAGACGTCGTGGTGGTCAAGGATGCTGTCAAAGTTCTTGTAGATGTCGTTGAGCATGTCCACCACCTCTATAGGTGTGCTGTACTGGCAGAGCGTGGTGAAGCCCACAATGTCGCTGAAATAGATGGTCACCTCGTCAAACAGCTCGGGCTCCACACGCCCCGTCTCCTTCAGGGAGCGTACCACGGGCCTGCGGTACAGGGGAGCAGGGGGCTGTTATCACCGAGTGGAGCTGTTCTCTCTGTCTGTCTGTCCTTCTTTCTGTCTGGCTGTCCCTCTCTCCATCTGTTCCTCTTATTGTCTGTCTGTCCTAATCTCAGTTCGTCTTTCCCTCTCTGTCTGTCTCTCCCTGTCATTGTCTGTCTGTTCCTCTCTGTCTGTCTGTCCCTCTCTCGTTCTCTATTCTCACCCCCACCCCCCACTTCTGTCTATTTGTATGTCTCTCTATCTGTCTGAAATTTCCCCGCCTGGGGATCAATAAAGTGTTATCTTATCTTATCTTACACCCTCCACCCCCTGTTTTCTCTCTCTGTGACTGTCCCTTTGTGAGAGTCTCTTCTGTCCCTCTGTGAGAGTCTCTTCTGTGCACCCCCCTGCCTTTTTCATATACTCACCCCGGCAGCAGCATGAAGTTGAGCTGGTCGGCCCTGTCTCTCTCTGCCTTGTACAGCGCCGTCCGCTCCTCCACCAGGTACTCCAGGTTGCGGGAGTACATCTGCAGCCGGCGGATCAGGTTGTCCATGTAGCTCTCGTTGGCCTGGTTGCTCAGGTTGCTGGAACACAGCAGGGATCTGCTAGCAGTGCATCGTTTCACACTGTGACGGGTGCATCAATCATACACCTGCAGAGTACACTTGCAGCATATTTACACTCAAGGATACAGAGTCCCATTCAGAAACAAACTCCTTGAGAAGGCAGGGGTTACAGACGTGTGTGATGGGATGCATGATAAAATAATCTAAGTAATATACAGTGTGTATAAAGTGTCTCTCTTGACTGCTTTTTAGATCAGGGAATAATTTTCCAGTTTCTTTCCGACTTGGCCTTAAGTTTTCTGGTTTTTCTGTTCCCTCTGAAAAAACACTGTGCTCTATGGTAAGCACTTTGTGACAATTTCATATTGTTAAAATGTACTATAAGAAATAAAATCTGATCATTTTTTGATTGGTTGACTGATAAAAGGCAGTGGGCGGAGTTACAGAGGGAAACTCTCAGCATTACCAGAAGGGAAAGAGATGCCAGGCCACAGGCAGTGTGTAACACTTAGCTTGACACTGCCACGCAAGCCTACCTGAAGATCTTTCCCAGGAAGCTCTCTATTTTCTTGAAGTCAGGCCTCTTCTCTGGGTCCTCATCCCAGCAGCTTCTAATGAGTGTGTACACCTGAGACCGATGGACAGAGACACAAACACAGACAAGCAGAAAACACACAACATATATAGATTAGACATACACTGCACACACATGATGATTAGATACTCAGTGCGTTGTATATGTTACAGACACGTTAAAAGACGCAATTGCACAGAGTGTATTTGTGTAGACATAATGTGATCGGTCCTGGTTCTTTACATATCGATTGCATGTAATGTTGCTTGGCTCTTGAACTATGACGTCTGAATGATGATGCACGGGGAGCACAGGAGGGCACAGTCCGGTTACCGTACCTCCAGCTGTTTCTCTCCGGCAGACGTGAAGTTAAGATCGGGTCTGAAGAAAATGCTGGAGGTTGGGTACTGCACCTTGTGCATCTTCTCTGTAGAAGGCAGAGAGAGTGGGAGCAGAGAAAAACAGTCTGTGTAAGGAGATGGAAAACTGGAAAACAATGTGACCAATTATCCAGTTGCTATCAGTACTGGTGCAGCATAAGTCTCTGTTTGGGCTTCTTCAAATTTATAGTTTTTGCAGCGAGTTAATTGCAGCAGTTATTAAGGTATAAAGGGTAATAAGAAATAAAAATTGTTACACATTTGCTTAACTGATGAATGTAATTAAAATTGGCCAAAATATGACAAAATGTCTGATGTGAGTAGTTTGGACATTTTCATTGCTGTATTGTGAAATCAGAGTAAAGCTCATGGGATGAACAGACACAGAATAATTCTCTTTGGTTTTAGGTGAACAGATATTCAGCCCGATCATCTATAAATTCAACCAGATTAAACAAAAGTAAATAAAGTAATTCATGGACTGAATGAAGCATCTCTCTGACAAAGTCACATAATGTTACTGATTGCCTCACTGCATTGCAAATTACCATGTTTCAAGAGATAGTTCTTTGATACTTGCACCAAAAATGATGAATCAATAAATTAAAAAATAATGAATTGATACATTATAATGCAACAGCAATACTGGGGACTGCAGATGAAAATTAGCCTGAGGCTAACTTTGGTCCGATGCATCAAATGGTATCATTTAAGTTTAATATTGTACATGGTCCCTTATAAATAAATAAAATTAATAAATAAATAAAATATTTGGCTAATATGGCTGATATTCAGCATCATGAGGTGACTACTGCTTGGTCATATTGGGGATGAAGTTCGCACAATCCTTTTATTTCCAAACTCACAGTATGCAAATATTTATGTCTACCATGGTCAGGTTAGGTCAATTATGGATTATAAAAATATGAGTGTGAGCTGGATTTCTATTATCTGCACATGCAGAATAAAATAAAAGTGTTGCTATTCACCAACAGGGGTCACAGTTTGACTGTCCATGCTGTGTTTCTGGGCAGTAAAACAATGGCTTCATTGAACGGAGTGCAGGTCAAGCTTTCTACTCAGTCAGCATGAGGAGAACTGTCAGATCCGCGTTGAATTTGGCGTGATACGTCCCCGTACGCTTCACACACATAGAGTCAATGCCACAGCCTCACTGGGGAACAGCTGGGACAGCGGCTGGAGAGAGACTGCCGGGAGCGTTCCCTCTCTCTGGCCTCACCTGCTCGATCGGAGCAGCGCTCTGTATAGAACGGGCACTTTCTCAGGACGATCTCCTGAGCGATGATGGCGAAGCTGTACACGTCGCCCTTCTGGGAGATGCCCTCCTTGCGAAGATGCTCCGGGGCTGTCCACACATCTGAGAAGAGGGTGAAAAAAAGATGGAGGGATAGGATGGAAGGCAGGGAAAAGCACTTGGGAGAATGCGCAATTCCAAAAGCTTTAATTTCATACAGTAGTTAGGGTTCACTCAGTAACTGACTGACAGTTGTATATCTCTGTAAGGTACAACTACACAGCAAAATCACTGCATGCTGTGACATTATAGCCATCACACAGGACTACTGACAGATTGCTAAGTCTTGTAAAATCCTACATTGAATTTACCCATTGCTAAATTATAAATGTATGTATTTTGGCAAGAGATTCAACTCTCTCTTATTCTTACTCTGGTCTTTTTGCCCAAAATGTAAACCATTACATTTTTTTGTTTTTTGCTAGATGAAGTGTTGTATGGATTTCTTCTAAACACACACACACACACACACACACCTCGTTTCAGCCATGGTATCACTGTGAGCTTGCAACACTGGCCCATACTCTCTCCTCTGGTGGGAAAACGGAAGAGGATGCAGAGGGGTCTCACCTTTCCCGGGGCACAGGATGGTATTGAACCCAAAGTCCGTGATTTTGACCACCATGCGGTTGTCCACCACGCAGTTGGTGGATTTCAGACGGCCGTGGACTTCAATGTTGCTGGAGTGGAGGTAGGACATGCCCTAACGGGGACAGCTCATTTTCATAACAGCATTTATTTTTTTGTAGCAGAGATGCTCATTCAGTGGGCTTTTTGTAACTTCTGTAATTAGTTGATTTTTTTGAATGGATCAGGTTGTGTAATCATAGTCTGCTAAGGTTTACATTATTATTATCTATACTGATGTATGATTTAATATACATTTATGCGTAAACATATAAACACAGAAACACGCACATTGACAGTAAAGATGTAATTATGTAAATATCGTAACTGACCTTGGCAATGTCATACATGACAGAGATCTTGAACTCCCAGTCCATGAAGGTTTCCTCTGGGTAGGAGATTTTATCATTCAGCACATACTGCAGAGTAAAGAAAGCAAAGAGTTTGAGAGAGACAGAGGGAGAGTGTGTGTGTGTGTGCGCATGCATATGTGTGCGTATATACAGTATGTGTGTGCATATGTGTATGTGTTTGTGTGTGTGTGTGTGTGTGTGTGTACACGTGTGTGTATATATGTGTGTGAGTGTGTGTGTGTGTATGTGTGTGTTATCTTACCCTAAGGGATCCTCTTTCGCAGTACTCGAACACTCCAAACACTCCCTGCTCAAATTTCACCGTGCCGTAGAACTTGGTCAGGTTGTAGTAGTCGATATGCAGGAGCTGAGCGGGACAGAGAGCAAGACAGGATGAGTTTGAGAGAGACAGACAGAGCGAGAGGATGTGTGTGTGAGAGAGAGAGAGACAGCGGGCCAGACTGAAAGGCACACAGACAGTGAGATAGAGCAACATAGAGTGGGAGAGATACATAGACACTGCAGGTGACGAGAGATGCAAAGAAACACACTCCGTAAACAGGCCAAAGTGGCAGGAGCATGCGCAGAGTCAGCCCTCACCTCGTTCAGCTCAATTCTCTGACTCTCGCTGAAGTAGCCATCTGAATGCTTCAGCTCCTTCAGGATCACAATCTGAAACAGCGGTCACTGCATCAGTCCATCCTGCTACCGACTTTCCGATCATGACAACATATATTACAACCACACATACATATCATTACGACCATGTAATCAGTTCCAGCCTTCTTCCTATCTAGGAGTTTCCGGCGCTGTCTGCATTCATATACCGGCTATGGATGTTCTGCTTCTAACCTCACCCTTTCAGGAATGTACACAACAGCACAGCAAATCAGAACACGTGTAGCTTCGAAAAAGCAGAGACAGAACTGACAACACAAAGACACATGTCTGTGACCATGCCATACAGCTCATTGTGGTCACTGTATTCCCTGCTGAGGACTCCCCAGCACAGGGCCCTAGCTTCTGAAGCAGGCTGCTGTGACATCCGATCTGGCAGAATGCAAACGCGCACTGTGAGTGAGTACAGGTGGGTAGGAGCATGTTAGAAGACAGGGCAGGGCATGGATGTGAATTAAGATGTCGGAGGCACCTTTTTGTCATAGCGCCCGCGCCGGATTCGGTCGCTCCTGTCCTTCCTGTGGTCTTCATCGATCTAATAAACAAAGGGAGACAGAAAAAGATTGAACAGGAGCATTCTAGGAAGGACCCAGCAGACGGGGCTTAATCCACATATGAAAATAGTGGTCAATCATGTAGTCTGCCCAGAATCTCCACAGGCTTCTTCTGCACATTCTGAACATGCGGGTTGAGTGGGGCCTTCTGCAGTTTGGCTAAAATGCCCGTAAACCAGTTAAGAAGCGGATCAAGAACTGTATGATCAGGGGATTGGGTTTTTGTAGTCTCTGCTCTGATTGTGATAATGGTACAGAGGGTCTGCGGATGAGAGGAAGGAGCAGGGAAACCTGGGATGGGGGTGGGGGGGGATTAGTGGAGGAGGCATCAGTGGTGGGGCTTCACCTTTAAGGAGACCAGACTTCGCTCGCTGGGTTCCATCGGAGTGATCATGTCCGGGTGGATGTGGGACCATCCTTTATCAATCTTACGCTGTTTCCTGTTCTGTCTGTTCTGTCTGTTGGCCACACACAGGGTTAGCTAAGTGAATGCAGGCAAATGCCAGGCATCGCAACGTAATGACGAGGTTGCTGAGACAGAAGCAAGTCTTGGACCAGATCAGCAAACAACTGACAAACTTCCTAATGGCCTGGCAAAAAAGAGAATATGAATTGGGAGAGAGGTGTGGGTAGAGAGATGAGCTGAGATGAGTGAAACCCAGTCTTCCTCACCGGTAAAAGATGAAGGCAATGGAAGCCACCACCACCACAGTGATGCCCAACACGATTACGATGATGTCACGGTCCTGCAGTGGATCTGCAGATACACACAGGCTGAGATGAATTTCACCCTCTCGCTCCAGTAAGAACAACTATGGAAACACCAGCAACAACAACTACAGCTAGACTGAGAATAACAACACCAATAACTATGCTACACTGGGTGGCAGTGTAGCGTAGTGGTAAGGAGCAGAGCTTGTAATTGAAAGGTTGCTAGTTCAATCCCCCACTGGGGCATTGCCGCAGTACCCCTGGTCGAGGTACCAAACCCGCAATTGCTTCAGTAGATATCCAGCCATATAAATGGATAGCATGCAAAAATTCTAACCTATGTATGTCGATCTGGATAAGAGCATCTGTTAAATGCCAATAATGTAATAACAATATAAGTATGATAATTACAACAACCATTACAAAAACAACACAACAACTACAAATACTGCTACAATAACAACAGAAATACCAACAACTATGATAGTGCCAACAATAAGTACAACAACAACAACTATAATAATGACAGCAACAGCAACAAATGCAATAATAACAACAAAAATGGCAACATCAACAACTATAACTACGTTAACTACAATGACAAAAACAATAACAACAATAACAGCGACCAGCAATGCCATGGGACAATAGTGCAGTGGTCAGGCTAAAAAAGAGTTTGATCTCAATCCCATGGACGAGCATCCACAAACCCATACCTGCCACTGCTCTCCGTAGCTAATAACACACACACAGCACTGAAGGCTGAAGAGGGAGGAGCTGCAATCTGTAAGCCTGTACTGTACCGTCTGTTTCCTTAGCAGGGTTACGGTCAGCGGGTAGCTGGGAGTCAGACCAGACGAAGGATGGCTTGGTGTCTATGACTGTGAACGTGTTCGTGGCGGTGTCAAACTCAAACAGAGGTTTAAACTAAAGGGGAGGAAACACTTACAGTAAGTTGAAGCAGTACACAGGACCCTACCACACATTAACAACAGCCATAAATAAAGATTATTTTCATTTGGTTTTAATTATATAGCTAATGATACTATGGCTCAGACTTTGTGCATTTACAGCGATGTTTTTCACTGCAAAAGAAAAAAAAAAAATCAACGTACTCAAAATAAAATAATGACTGTCATTGACAAAATTACAATATTGATCACATCAGGTAGCTAATGCTTACCTGGCCGTCTCTATCTGTGTACAGCACTGAGAAATTCACATCCCTGTCTCCATGGCCATCCAGCCGGTAGTTGTCAAATAATCCTGTGGGCAGACACACGGAAATTCCTTACCATGCCCGTAACTAGCTATGAGGTCACAGAGGTCCGGACCTTGTTAATTTTTTTTGAGCTAAAAATAAAATTTGAAGCTAAATACGACTGGATAAAAAATCTGTAGCTGAGAACTTCTCCTGTGAGACAAGTGCATGCTTAATTCAGTTTAGAATTGTTATTTACTGTCTGCTGTGTGTGAGAGTTGTGAGAGAGGGCAGGAGCGCAGCCCCTTGCATCATCTGCACTTCCACTGACGGCCGCAATTGGAATTTACACACGCTGGCAGCAGCAGGTGGCTTGTGTGCGAACTGGTAGAATACCATTCAGTAAGACAAAGCAATGATCATTATGCCATTAATTGTGAGAAACGTTCAAAACAGTAACCTGGTACAGCATCTGGAGTGAAGGCAATTGTATGAAACATGTTAAATATGCGTACTCTGGCCACGATGAAGGCTAGGCTATTTCTTTCATATTAGTAGGCTATCTAACATTTCACACAATGCCATTGATTAAAAAACAGCTCATGTAAGCGACGGTATCAATAATAGTAAGCCTATGAAACATGTCAAAGCCAAATTTGGAAATGAATATAAGTGTATAATGACGTTAGCTTGTAATGGTGTTACTCTCATTTTTCTTTTATTTTTATAGCTAGCTAAGGTTACAAATAACCTAAGCTTAATTATCATGCTTCATACTGTAGACCTATGTATTTTGATGTTTGAGATAATGTTCTTACGATTTATTATTCATTCAGCAATGTGTACCTTACAATTAAAACACAAATAAAATTTGTTTCTTGCAAATACAACAGGTTTCTTTCTATGAATGTAATGTTTATATGTGTAATTTTGACAAAACCTAAACCCCCCCTGGACAACAACATTGACAAAACCTCAACACCACTGCCACCCCCGCCCACGACCTCACTATTTTTCAAACCTTGGTTACATCCATGTTCCTTACTGCTACCCTGTGGGCTGTTTTTAAACACCTCGCCACACAGCCCGTTGTGTCACTGTAAAACTGCATCTGTCTCATTTCAGTACGGCGTGTGGTCTCGTGTGTACCTGATCACACTGCCAAGGGGTGACAGACTGGCCCATCAGAATGTGAAGAAACACAGGAACCAAGAAAAGCGTGCTCATTACGCCACACAGTGACACACTGCCAGCACCAGCAATCAGCTCTCAGAAGCTGTGAGCGCATCGGCCGGCCACCATCGGCAACTCTGCGGCCTTGCAGCACGTCTTTCCGCTCGGCCTTACCGTCGAAGGAGATGTTCCTGAAGTAGTTGCTGTGCACGGATTCCAGGCCGGAGAGGTGCGGCTTCTCATTCCACACCTTCCTCATGATGTGACTGAACAGCAGAGCCCCGTCGTAATACGCCGCCACAAAGTCATTTATCTTCGCCATCTGAAGGAAGCAGGACGGGGGTGGGGGGGGGGGAGTGGGGGGTGGGAAAATGGGGGCAAGAAGGGAGACAAAGTGTGACTGTGGGGTGACTAGTGTGAAAATAAAGGTAAGGCTAGTCACCCAAATGCTGCCCTTTCAATTCCCAGGAGGGCGACTGCTGTTGTACCCTTGGGCAATGTTCTCAACCGAAACTGCCTCAGTAAATAGCCAGCTGTATAAATGGATAACATGTAAAGCGCATAAAAATGGTAAGATATGTAAGCCTTGCTGGATAACAGCGTCTGCTAAGAAAACATAATGCAAACGTTAATGTAATGTAAGGTAAAGTGCGCAGAGCGGACCTACTGCAGAGCTCAGAGCCCAGAAAGACATGCTAGCAGAAAGCTAGTCTGCCACTGCTCACATGGTCTCTACCCTCAGAGCAGATCTCTTTGTTGTACTTCCTCTATAAAAGGAATAACAGAAAAGGATTCCATCCTTATTCATGCCCTTGCTTATAAATGTACATGTTATGGGGAGTGGTCAAGCTATTTTACTTTATTCAGCCAAAAACACGCTATGTAGGCAGGTGTGGGCAGTAGCAGAAAACTCTATTGGCATTAGTGCATCAGCGGCCTCTGAGCTGCAAGTGACACCCAGTAAATTTCAACACAAACCACCTTACTGGGTAGCATAAGGAGAGCTCACATTCCACTTAATACTAACCATTATGAGGGCACCAAGTTAACGCCTTATATCAGAATGAGACTAACACAGGACCCCAGAGTGCACTGCTTTCACAGAACCAACCACAGATCTGCACCAACTTATTCCTGACTGCAGTGAAAAACATGTGTGGCCGAAAGCTTAGGAGCAAACATGCCAATCCCAGCATGGGACCGGTTCTTTGTTCATTTCTGCAGCTCAATAGGAAATCATGAATCACCAGCAACCAGTGCATGTTGATAATTCTGATCACCAGTTCAAAAAACAAAGAGGCCTGCGCTTCCTTCAGTGCAATAAAACAACAAACATTTTCATTTTTTGGTCTTACACAGTGTTAGCCAGCTGAAATGTTTAACTTTTTGGCAGATACTTTTGGTTTCTGTGGAACTACAAGTTTGAATAGCCTTCAGCCTTTTGTCCCTGTGTGGTCAGTGATTTCTCAACATGCCGTACATGCCCTTACAACCACACCCATACAGTATTTGCCATTAAAAAGTCTAAACATAGAAACCTAGGTTATATTTCAAGTACAGTATGATTGTGGATGGTCAATTTTTTCACATACAGTTTACTGTGTCTGACAGGTAATAGACAATGACAAGGGTCACTCAAAACCTGAGAAGTGGCGGAAAAGGGGGAGAGTGTTGACACAACTGAGAGAGAGAGAGAGGGAGGGAGAGATGGACAGCACAAAAGCAGCTCACCGTGGTGTTGTCAATGTGTTCGAAGTCACTTGTGTTCTTTCTCTCGGGCATGGTCAGCACAAGAACATTGCTCATGGTAGCGTTGGATGTGATGTTGGAGTAATACCCACGGCTGGTGAGGGGGAAATACAGCATGATTATAGTTCGTTCTTCTTTTTACTATTTTTATTAACAGGGCATCAGTGCGCTGTAGTGGTAAGGAGCAGGGCTTGTAATCATGAGATCACTGGTTCAGTTTTCCACTGGGGCTCTGCCGTTATATCCTTGGTCTAAGTACTTAACCCGCAACCCCGTAACTGGATAAAAGGGTACAATGTAAGAACTGTAACCTATGCAAGTCACTCTGGAAAACAGAATCTTCTAAATGACAATAACCCATTTATTATTACCATCCTTATCACTACAAGCAGCAACATCATGGCTTGCAATTAAATAAAAACAAATGACGAACAAAAGAAGAAGTGGACTGACTTGTAAAGGTCAATCAGAATGAAGACAATCTCAGGGGCTATCTCAACATCCTTGGTCAGATTGAAAATGTCTTCTGGGCTGCCACAGAGAATAAACACTGCACAGAAAAAGAAACAAAAATCATTTCTGAACATCTAATATCTGTTTGATAAGTGGATATGTCTGTTTCATAAGTGTGTGTAAGTGAGAGAGAGAGAGAGAGAGAGAAGGCGTGTAACTCTTGTGTATCAGCGGATGAACAGGTGTTGCATGAGTGAACACATCCTGTTACACTCACACATCCTCTCGCACTCACACACCGTACACTGCCGTAGTCTAACTGCTAACTCCCTCTGCCTTAAGGAATATCACGCAGCAGTATAACATTGTGGGTAAGAAGCAGGGAAGGGAAGGCAAAGTAGGACCCCTCATCAGGTACAGACAAGGTGTGCATTAAATGTATATGAGTGTACGAGTTAAACTGACAATGAGTCTTACCAACAGACAGGTCAGAACACAGGGACGGTGCAGCGAGAAAGAGAGGAATGTGTAGATCTC
Organism: Megalops cyprinoides; assembly: GCF_013368585.1. Lineage (NCBI taxonomy): Eukaryota > Metazoa > Chordata > Actinopteri > Elopiformes > Megalopidae > Megalops > Megalops cyprinoides. The sequence continues at coordinate 14,163,537 of NC_050583.1, read as the reverse complement.
TCTTCGGGGTGCTACTGTAGCACAGTGGTAAGGAGCATTGATGAAGGGTAGGGGCACGCAAGGGACGTACCATTGCTGTGTCTTGCTGTGTTATTTAAGGCGGAGTGAAGGGCCTCTGTGCTTCGCAGAACGTTCCTCTCAACCACTGTAGCAAAGTGGGCTGATCCCGCCTCCAAAGCATTGGCGTACCTAAGAATTGGGAGGGGGGTGCAGGGACGGAGGCAGTGCAGTGACCACCAGCTCATATGGAACATCACTCTGCACATACTGACAGACTCCAAACAGCTCTGCTTTCCAGCTGATAAAATGTACTTGCAGTGCTTCCTACCCCAACAACCTTGATTATATGACACCATGAGATTACTCAAACTTCTTCCACCACTGCAAGGTGTGTGTGTGTGTGTGTGCTTGTGTAGGCATGTGTAATAAACTCACCAGAAGCAGTCCTCTGAGTTCTCTGCCTTCTTATAGACAAATGCCTTCTCCCATTTTACTGGCTTGATGTTGTCGTTGGTGAACGCCCAAAAATGAACAAAGAAGTTGGAGATTTTACGCGCAGGGGGCAGTAGGCGGGTAAGGTTGTCCTTGAAGTCGCATGACAACCCAAAGCTACCGGCGGAGATTATGGGCATATTCAGATTCAATCCAACCTCCAGACTGAGACAGAAACGAGGAATTACACATACATTTACTCATATACATATATCACTACACACCCCTATATGTACACAAGCATACTGTTCATATTTTATTCAACTGTACTCATTGCACTACCTGTATTGTGAGAATAGTGAAGTGTATGAGAATAGAACTGTGGGCACAGCAGTGAAATACAGACGCAGGTAGAGGTGTGGGAATAGGAGTGAAAAAGAGACACAGGCAAAGGGATAGGAATAGACGTGAAACAGAGAAACAGGTAAAAGTGTGGGAATAGGTAAAACAGAGACACAGGTATTGGTTGGGAATAGCAGTCAAACAGAGATACAGGTAAAAAAGATAGGAAATAGGAACAGCCATGAAACTGAGACAGGGGTAAAAGAATAGGAATAATGGCGAAACAGGGATACAGGTAATGGAGTGCGAATAGCTGTGAAACAAAGACACAGATAACAGGGATGGACACAGCAGTGACAGAGAGAGAGAGAGGGAGGGAGAGAGAGAGAGAGAGAGAGAGAGAGAGAGAAATGTCAGTGGTCCCATACTCCCATACTCACTCCACCATCTGGAAAGTTGCGTAAGTGCAGGTTGGTCCAAGCAGAGCACATCCTAACTCCTGCTTTTTCTGGAACACACAGGGAGGGGGTTGAGGGTGAAGACCATACAGAGACAGATAGGGGCAGACACTAAGATGGACAGCTGCATGTATACCCAGTTACTGTTCTTCATTACTAGCAATATAATTTGACTCATTTTGACTCAGTGGACCAGACAGGGCAGACTAAGTTGGACTGGACAAGAATGCTATAAAGTAAATCCTTTCAGGTTGAAGGACCTGGGTGCAGACCAGAATGCCAAACCAGGTATTTATTATCTATTTGACACCAAGCCTAAAAAAAAACAGTTGCAGAAGAAGCACTGACAAAATCCAGGCTCTGACAGGCACTGGGCTAGATCTACAAGATTTCATTCATAGAGTTTTACCCAAAAGACCTGTGAGCCATTCTCGTAATCACATGGTGATCTTTGATATCTGTGACATCTTTGACATCTGTGATATTTTCTGGGTCTAAACTTCATATATTTCCCACAAACACAATCCCACAATCCCAATTCAATCTTGCTTTTCATGTCCTGTTCCACCAGTGGGTGCTACAAAATATTGGTGACTGAGGTGAGGGCCCCCCTGATTGAGGTGAGCCCCCCGCCCCCCCCCCCCCCCCCACACACACACACACACACACACACACACACACACACACACTCACACTCCCTCCTCCCAGAATTTCAATGCAAGGTGCTTTGAGATCTTCAAAAAGCATTATATAAATGCAATGAAATGCAGTATGCGGTGGTCAGTGGAGGGCAGGTGTTGATTTACCCCTATATGAAATTGCTCCTCGTGTCGTTGGGTACACAGGCGCGCAAAAAAGCGCACCTATTACTGACCTGCCCAGGCTCTGTACAGCTAACAGCAAATCGGCAATAGGAGATGGGGAGCTGTACTCACACTTAGGGAGTTCACTGTCTCCACCCCTTCACAGGTACTGCTCCCACAGCCTTTTCGTCGGTACAGATTGGTTCTAAACCCACAGTAATTGGCAGTCAGATTACGGCCCGCACCTGAAAGCATAAGTAACGGGTAGGCGGGGCACCGGGATGGAAAGAGTTAACAAACTGTCGGCAACTGGTGTATTGGTGGTGAGGCACGTGCATTGAATTGTCAAACACCACAGAGCTGGACGAAGTCATATCATGAGTTCAATCACCAAATGGCCTGAAATGACAAAATAATAATAACTAGTTTATAACATAATGAATGTGACCTTTGGGGTGTTAAATATATTCAAGTCTAAGTATCATTCTTTCTTTTATGGGAATCACAGAAAATAATGCCTAATAATAATAATAATATAGCTACGATTATATTTCTACATCGCATTGGTTAATCCGTCTGTACAGTGTATCGGGTAAAAAATAAAACGGCGGATGTTACCTATAGGTCCGTTTAGGTCGTTGTCGTAATCAACTGCATTTCTTACGGCCGGTTCCACACGTTTCATACTCCACGGTGAGGTATCGTCTTCCAACAGCACCACGTTGAGTAAATATGGTCCATCCAGGCACGACGCGTTCACCAAAACACTTCGGACAGCAACCAGCACCAGAAAGCACGTGAGCGACCACCAGCGATCGCTCCTCATTTTGGAGAAACTTCTTTTTTCCTCAGTCTGTCAACCAACCCAGTCTGTTACTTCCTTTTATTTTTCAACAATGCTTGTCAAAAACAAGACCCGGAGCTTCCGCCAGTATTCCGAACGCACGACGTGTGAGGCGTCGTTGAATCTTTTCTTAGATGTGTTTGTTCAGTATGGCGGTTTTGTGAGGAGTGACAAACGCCGTAGTTAACGACGGCAGAAACTACAATTTATGTCAGTAAATTTATTCCTTGGTAATTGTAGATCAACGTAAAAATGCACAGAGCACAACAGCAGATATCACGCGTCATTTAGAATACCAGAGTCATTATTCTTTTTAAGTCGATTCTTTTCAATCACTTTTTACAAGAAACATATTCTTTCTGATAGACGATTTGTTTTAAATCGTACCATTTCTGTCCTCCGGTTAAACTGTTTGCGAAAAGGAAAATATGAACATGTATTAATCATTGAAACAAACGCGTAGTAATCCACATGTTGGACGCCTGAACCGCTACAAAAAATCCTGCAAAATTAGTTTTCGATAATCCCCAATTACAATTTGGTGTCCAGATCCAGTGAAAAACAACTCCATTTAGAAAGAGGAAAATCCCAGGTGAAACTCTTAGCTCCAGTTCACTCTTCCACTTCCACTGGGACGGCAACAAATGTATGAGCTCTACTTAGCAGCGTATTATCGTATAAATAAACCAAATTAAATTAGCACCAACACTATTTTTGCAAAAACAACGGGAGAGAATACGTGTTAATTCACACCTCTGGCTTGTTCCTCCTCAGACTACCACCCTTTCCTTTCTCCGCGTTAATGAACAACCGAGACCAAGAGTACAAGGAGGGGGTGTACTTAGTCAACATATTCTAGCATGCTTCAATGTCTGTGCAAACTAATGCACATTTCAGACAAGTTAACGCTGCCGTACACGCTGCTATTGAACATGTTGTTCTGGAGAGTCAATATGCAACACAACGATATAATTATAGATTTATTTAATTTAAGGCGTTACGCAGGGAGATTTACAGAACGATAGGTGCAGTACAAAGTCCACAACACAAATGTCAAAGTCCAAGAGGAAAAGTACTAAAAATAACACACAATTATGTATACAAAAAAGGCCAAATCCAAGAACAAAGACAATAAAATAGTAACATATTAAAGAGTAACGAGTGCTGTATTTTATTTATGTGTTTTTTATACATGTGACATTTTTAGTCAGCCTACTAAATTTAAACAGGGTGGGAAAAGAGAAAAAAGGGGAGAGAAAGAACTTTGCAAGACTAGGTAGTAGGGGGATGGAGGATGGAAGATTAAAGGCTTTATTTTCTGCATTGATCCTCTTATATTCTCAAGTGAAGTAAGCAAAATGGCTATAACTGGGTTTTGCTTCATCAGCGTGCCATATGTGTGAGACAAAGTCTCAAAGATGGAGGACCTAAATTTACCTAGTGTTGGTCTTGTTCAGAAAACATGGCATGGAGTGGCAAGAGCTGTGTGTTGTGCTAAAAGGCTGAGGGAGAGTGTTAGCAGACTGCTTTAGGAGAGATGCAGGCACTCTTAACTGCAACTGACAAAGCCTTATACACGAGACAAACAAAAGCACACATTCAGAATTCTATGAGTCATTTTTCCCTGGCACATTTAATAATCACTATCCAAATGCGAATAACATGACAGTGCAATATATTAGGAACATATGGTATTTCAAATTGGTGTTGAAATCCAGATTTTGGTGAATGGATGTATCGGTGGCAGTACGGATCGTTGAACAGTAGTGATGGGAACGATCAAAATGCAATGAGAACTACACACCTGCTCAAAACTCAAAATATGGAAGGAAAATGGGACTTTTGAACATTGAGTTCGCTCATGGCAGGAGGCAAATGTGTCATTGAGCGAAAGAGATAGCGGGGCCAATTAAATCCTTGGCTTATTGGCATCCTTTGGGGTTGCTGCAACAGAAAAATTTATATGTTCTGGAACAGTACATATATAAACAGGAAGTGTTCTGTTTGGCCAGTGTTGGCGCTGAATGGCATGACCGAGACACAGGCTTCAGAGAAAGAGCAATGGGGAGATGGTGACACAAGAAAGCAGGTGAATGGCAAGGCATTGTCGGGAGCACAGAAAATGAGTCACTTTAGTCCTTAGCAATTCTAGTTTCTCCGTCATAATATTCTGTGCTCTGCATAGGCTGTCATGGAGATGGTATTCCAGATGCTTTGCTGTGTTACTGATTTCACATTAGTGTAGCATTGTATGTATATTATATTATTATTATATAGATATTACATTATATTTAGCAGACACACTTATCCAGAGTGATTTACATAGGTGACTCTTTTTACATGTTATCCATTTATACAGCTGGATATTTAGTGAGGCAGTTCTGGCTTATGTACTTTACCCAAGCCTTCAGCAGCAATGCCCCAGCAGGGAATCGAACCAGCAGCCTTTTGGTTATGAGCCCAGTGCCTTGCCACTATGCTACACTGCTGCCTGCACAGACTGCACATATACACACACACACACACATGGGGCTAAGGTATGTGTGTGTGTATGTGTAGGTGACTGTGTGAGAGAGAAAGAGAGGAACTATAATGAAATTAACAACAAGGAAAGGGTTAGATGTAGCTCGCTGTGACGAGCATTTGACCTCGGTCCAAAGTGAATGTGGGTGCTGGATGGGTGAGACACAAGCAATGCGTCAGAAGTATGGTGGGTTGGAGAGAAAGGAGAGGAGGAGCAGGAGACAGGAGAGGGGCAAAGGTTGCAGGGGCTGTAAAGCAAATGCCTGTGTGCTGCTGATAAATTTCCCTGTTATAAAAGACGCCAGATTGTGTACCAGTCTCAATAAAACTGTTTGTCTTCACCCTCATATTATACTCACATACACAGAGACATGCCGCGAAGCACCGATCGCCAAGGGAGATGGACTTCCACGGAAGCTGTTCACACACCTGGTCACCCCCTCCTTCTCCATCATTTATGTCTCAGCACTTATCTCATCATGTTTTGTCTTCTCTTGTTTTTTTTTTTCTTACCTTGACCCCTACCTCTGCCCATTTCGTCACATAATCATAACTCATACTTCTCTCATCGTTCCCCCCTTTCCCCATCTGCCCCTGTGTCTCACCTTACACTGCAATATTCTCTCTGTCCTCTGTCTGAACTGTTCCTGTTCTCTCGCCATGTGCCTTAACTTAGTTTCCTCTCACAGCCAACCACAGCCCAATTCCTCATATATTTCCTGTTGGCGTTTTGATGAAAGAACACACCCTTCTTGACCCATCACTGCCATACCGCACACGCCAATGCACAAACCCATTCATGTGCTTGGAATGGATGCTGTTATTGAACCGTCAAATTCTCAGTGCCTGTTGCTGTTTCTGTGGCTCTTCATTCAGAGATATAGCCCCAGACAAGCTGTTGCATTTTAGCCACTTGGTGTGTGTTATTTCCCTGTGCCATCGATAGCTGTCTGTGATTAAGCAGTGATTAAGTGTGAGAAGGCAGTGTTAGATGTGAGGAAGACTAGCATGTTACTTCTTGTGAGGGCTCATCATGTGTTTCAAGTTCTCTTTCTTCAAAAGAACCCACGCAGGCAAAGATACGCTTGTCAGTGACATAGTTGCCAATTCTGTTATGTAAGAGGCCCCTATGAGAGTTTAAGCATGGGCTTCTCAGAGTTGGACTGACTCAGATAGGCTTAGGAGGATTAAGGAGATGAGACGGGACACCTATAGGGTACGCCTCTGCTCCTCCACCCAGGATTCACCTGGCACCTCTGCACTGAACATTCGCACAAGGATGCAGTAAAAATCTGATGCCTAAATATATATTAATTATCAAACAAATTACAAATGAAGTCTCTATCTTAGGAGTACCTTCTGCGTAGGGGCGCACCACCACTGCTCCGTACCTCTGTATGGTGCAGAATACATTCTGTTAAATGTTTGGCCGTTTGTCACCTACTGGTCATTTGTGAAAGCTGTCATGGGATCTCCACCTGGATTTAAAATCCCTGTTCCTGTGCAGGGCTGCATTGACTGAGTCATAAATGCCCTTTTACTGGGGCGCACAGCTCATCGTATCCATGGTTCAGGGTTTTTCATTAGTTAGCTCTTTACTATCTGTGTATGAAGATAAACATAGGGGCTCATATGCTCATATTCACAGTGACGAATCTTGATTTAAGTGCTTGTCTTTTTGCCGAAGCAGGCGCCGGAAGACCACAGCTCCCAGCCGTAAGTTCTATATGGGAGAGTTTACAGCACGTGTTTGTGCGCATGTATCATGATGTAGAGACACTATCTTTTACTCTAATATTAGAGTGGGTACAACTTATCTGGGCCCTTTGTCATGTTTTTTTTTTCACATAGAACAGCAGAAAATGCAGTCCGGTTTATCACACCTTTATTTACCAGCTGGAGGTAAGCTCATAGGACCTCAATGTGTTTGTTGGTAATTTTGCAGTATAAATATATACAGTTGCAGTTACAGTATAAGTGTTGGTCTATCTATAAAAACAGAAGACTTATGCAGTTTTCAGCCATTAACATTTATTATAGCTAGAAATATGAATACAGAAACATCAAAACAATATGAAGATAGAAATATCTCTATTTATTTTTATATTAATTGCATCCTAAATATTAAACGACTGTTTCCCAGCCACTATAACAGTAGCAAATTGAGGCCAATTCATTTTCCACGTATGAATGACCAAAAAGGTGCATTTTTAGGTGTGATATGGGATACGCATCCTTAACCTTCCAAAATCAACACTGACCATTCATATATGCTCAAACACACAGCCACAGCTTACAGACACACATTGTAATCCTTTACACTAAAATGGGAAATCAATATTGTTATCAGCTGAAGTCTGTTCAGTTTCCCAGCACTTCTCTCTTCTTGCTATACATCACTCAGCATGTCAGTTATAATCATACACCCCCACGTTATGGCCAGCTGAAACCTGATTTCCCACGCCAATGGAGAAAAAAAAGTGTGATGCAGTTCACGTTGTGAATCAGGGCAAGGCTTGATTAATGTGTTTTCATTGTAGGTTGTCCCAGCTTCATGAGACCTGCAGTGTGATTACATGTTGCCAGCATCACTAATTCATAATAAGCCTGGAAAAAAAAACTTTTGAAAAGCATGTCATTTGTCCTCTTTAAATTCAATATTCCATACTCCATTACAGCTAGGTCCTCTTTAAAGAAAGCATAGACAACCCACCACCAATGCCGCTCTGTAGTTGTTTGATAAATTGTGTGTGTGTGTGTGTGTGTGTGTGTGTGTGTGTGTGTGTGTGTGTGTGTGTCTCATGTGTATATGTGTACATAGGTGTCCTCAGAATTTATATTTGGTTTGCCAATTTCATAGTAGCACAAAGCAACATATATACCTTTGTACTTTCCATTGGGAGAATTTGAGGTGAAATAAATGTAAAGAGAACACCTGATGCTCTAGTTTCTAGTTTCTATAAATTTCCCAAGTGTCTGTAAGAAAGGAATAATAATTAAATGCATCTGAATTGCATGAGATTCCACATTCAGAGTGGAAACAGCTGAACATTTGAATGCCGTGGGAATAATGTGAAAAGGCTCCCAGTAAGACGTGCAGCACTGGCTCTGATGAGTGCTTTTCTCCTCACCCGTCTTATCTTTGGCCTCAGGTGGTGAACTATTAGGCCTTTGGTTATAAATAACAGGTTTAAAGTACAGATTTGATAGCTGGCCTAGATGAAACCAGCCACGGTGAAGTCTTTTCTCAGGCTGACTGACCCATCCTCTGTGCATTTATTGCCGTTATTAAGGTGCAATGGCCCTGTGCCGTAATTATGAAAAAATGCCCATGGCTTGTGGTTACCCCGGGAAGGAGTGGTTGGACTTGATTGGTCGGCACGGCTAATAATCAGTCTTTCTCTGTCCATATCCTTGATGGAGGACTTTTTAGATTACACCATACGGTCGCCCTTGTTTTTGAACATGCCACAGTTGCCACAAACATATCAACATTAAGTGCAATGCAATCACCTTTTTAGTGGTTGACATCCCTGTTCATGGAGAGCTTGTTTAAACTTCCCTTACATAATCCTCTTTTACTGCTTAGAGCCATAGGTGGATAGTCTTATTCTAGGAAAAAAATGTTGTATTCTGGAAGGACACAGACTCTGGAAGCACAAAACTGCACCTAAGTACCTGAGCTCACTGCTGCAACCCTATGTTCCCTCCCGACTGCTATGCTCTGCCACTGAACGGTGTCTGGTGGTCCCGTCGCTTCGTGGTGTTAAATGACTATCCAGGACTTTCTCCGCCGTTGTCCCCGGGTGGTGTAATGAACTTCCACATCTCATCCGTTCTGCTCGAGTCCTTCTCTGTCTTCAAGAAACATCTGAAGACACAGCTCTTCCGCTCTCACCTGAGCACCTGAAACACTTCTCCCCTATCTCCTATTAAACTATATTTAAAAAAAAGATGTAGTGGTTTGGCTGTAATAGTTTAACGTAATGGTTCGGTGTAATTGTTTGGTTGTAATGGTTTAAAAGTAAAGGTTTGGTTGTAATGGCTTAACGCACTCGCTAGCTTTACCTGCTAGTTGGTACCTCGCCTGGCCAACCTTTGGAACTTTGTTGTGCAGTACTTCTAATATTGTTGACTCTGTACGGTTCTTTCCTTGTGTTGTATTGTACCTCACTTGTAAGTTGCTTTGGATAAAAGCATCTGCTAAATGAATAAATTTAATGTAAATGTACAATGTGTGTATCCAGGACTTAAGGTAAAGTGCAATTGCACAGCACCTTTTTAAGACTTTTGAGTACATTAAGTGAGCTTTGTATGTGCGTGTGTGTTGGGGGGTGTACACAGAAGCTACATTTTAATTGATGTGGAGTGGCTGATATTTATTTTGCCAGTTGGATTGGAGGGATAATTAAATGTTTCGATTTTACAGAGCCAGGTTGGGTGTCTGGCCAGGAAACTGCATCATCCCCTGCTGCAAGATGTGACATGGAATCTGTAATGAACACAGGGAATCAGGACCTCGGGGCGACGGCGCATTCAAAAGACGACCTCTCCTACAGCACAGTGTCCTTTTCCAGGTTTCCTTAGACATAAAGGGAAGACTGCTCCCTATTGATCCACCAGCACCGTTTTCTAGATGCAGTCTGGTTTTCCTAGAATGTCTTCCATCCAAGAGGTAACCAAGCCAAGCCTCATTTCGATTCAACCATATGGCAGTAGAAGGCTCCGGGGTGTTGTGCCTGCTGGCCATTATCGGGCAGAATTTACAGCATTAATGATTAATTGCTCTATATTGTGCATTACAGCCTAGGACCAAAGTTCGCCTGTTTACTAGAATGGCACTGCTGCCTTGTTGATGACTAATTTCAAATATGGCTGATAAATGTTTCATATATGACTGTTGTGGTAAAGTCAAAATGTCGATTTGAATATGGGACACTCGATGCAGAGCCTCCGAGCTCTCAGCTGCAGTCACGTGTCCAGGTTTTTGGAAGTGTCCTTGCAGGCTGCATGTCTTGTATCAATAAAATATCACTTCCTCAGGACAACCCGGGATGTTTGCCTGCGCCTGACTCAGTGGTATCGCTCCTTTGTGCTCCGCACGTCTCTTTGTTTATTTGCGGAGCAAGCGGCCGCATTAGCGCCTGGCTCGCCCTATGCGGTTTAAGGTGGAGCAGACTTTCCAAAGGAAGGGGTTGTGTCTTTCACAAAAAAACAGGTGAGCGGTTAGGGGATATTAACTAAAGTCAGACAGTACTCCGAAGAGATGCAGGGCTTTGTTTAGGGTGTTTGACCTGATAAATTCCAGTTGACTCTTCGAGACCTTCCATGTGATTGGGTCTGTGCGTATTTTTAAAACCTATTTATTTATTTATATTTGGGCTTTGGAGCTGTACTGGTACAGGAAGCAAGGAGCTGAGACGATCTCAGTTATCCAGGGATGATTCTCGCAGTTAACCCTTAACTGCCAGTAAAAGAAGACCTTGTACACGTGCGCTGATTGTGCCGTAGTTTATTGATTCCTTTCACTTGAAAGGACGATGGGAAATGGTCGCTTGACGGAGGGAAGTCTCCTTAAACGACCTCGCCGCCTCTGTTGGGGATCAGTATTGCTCTTAGTCTGCCACCTAGTGGAGAAAAATGAAAAATAAACTGTACATTTTTTTGTTTTATTTTCGTCTCTATTGCAGTTTTTGTTTTTGTGTTTCTTATGTATTTTATTTTTTTTTAGTTACACGCGAAAACACTCTACTGTACATCTATTTCATGCTGCATAGCAACGCTTTTCATCCTGTGCACCGTGCACATTACACTGATTTAAATCGATGTTTTTTAACATACACATTGAGAACCCTATGTATGTAACGACAGTCAACACCCATTTGCACACCTGACCTTGATTCTGTGATATAATTGGCTGTGTAAAACATTGTATTCGAACGACACTGAAGCTAACGTACACTGGACTACGGTAAAATGGGAACGACTGCGGATGCCCTAAATTTATGAGCGGGACGTGGAAAACGTGAAGGAACTAACCGTATCAGCTAAACCACGTTTCAATTCAAGCATTCAAGCATACGATATAGGATTGCCGTAGCACTACCCCACGGATTTTTTTGTTATTATCAATTGTCTGGTTTAGTTTCATTTCCGACTATATTATATTTCGGTTATGTTTTGATTAGCTAGCCTGCACGGGCTGTCTAAACATACGTTCAAATATACATCTGTTTCATTGTTGAATTTGGCTTACGATGGCCGAAAGGAGTTGTCCTCCACCGGATAGGAAAGTCCTGTGTTTATTTGACGTTGACGGCACGCTGACACCTGCTAGAGAAGTAAGTGAAAGTCTTCGTGTTTTTTTTTATCACACATGCAATGCATGTGGTTGATGCACTATTATCATAAAAATTTATATACGTTTACTACGTACCATTCATACATATTAATGTTGTATCTTTGCATTTTAAGTTATTGTTGGACTGTCGAATATGACAGTCAAACACATGACGAGACGGTCAGTACTCGTGGATGTGACAAATCACACTGCTGGTGCCACTGCCGACACGTGGAAACTTTTGCGTGTTGTTTGAGCGCCGAAGACATTCGTGTTTTCGTCTAATGCTCGAAGAACTCAATAACGTTGCTCAGTCAGCAGCGCTGATGGCTTAACGTGCGGTGCAGTATCAACAGCTCCTCGAATCGTTTTACAACTGTACTTACTCTGCAGATAATGTCTACATAATTAAAATATTTGACAGTATCGCTCGATTGCATCGGAAAGATACGCATATCGACCAGTTGACAGTACATTTCTATCAATATGCAAAATTTTATATTTACATATGAGCAGTGTTCTGTTTTGTGGCACTCGGATCAGTATCTTAGAAAAGTTAAAACATGCGTTGCGATTATTGTGTATAGTAAAACGCAGTTTCTCACGAGTCCACAGTTGCTGTCGTGTATGTTGCAACATTAAAGGAAGCTAATTCAGAATAGTACCGTTCCTTTACTCGTTTTACGCAATGCTTTTGGTGCACTGTTCACAAGGAATACTCCAGTGGGGAAATGTTGTGTAATGTCTCAGAGCCCTTAACATCCGTATGGCTGCAAAAATAGCAATCAGCTCCTCATTGTCTGTTCTGCTGGTTGTGCCAACTGATATTGCGCGGGTTATTCAATACAGCTACCTGAGTGAAGATAGACTCATCAGGTCAAACCACTGGTAATACTCTGCGCGAGTAACGCAGATCGTGTACTGCGTGCCTCTTCTCACGTCTTGAAGCCCAGCCCGGGGGCGTTCGTTATTGTATGTCGTATATTAACCGTTTGGTTGCGTTACGGATGTATGTTTTAACGATGTACCCGTCAGCACATGAATCGTTTTGCAAATGCAGATGTATTGCAATAATTGTTTAGGCATCAAAATATAGGTGTAGGAATAAATTGTAGATCGTGACAAATCTAAGAATAAGTGGCATTACCCGAGTTCATATATATATATATTACCCGAGTTCATATATATATATATATATATATATATGTGTGTGTGTGTGTGTGTGTTTTCCCCATGCATTCTTTGTAGGGTGACCATACGTACTCTTTTTTCCCGGACATGTCCTCGTTTAGACACGCATGTTTTAGGTCCCAAAACGAGGACATGTCCGGGAAAAAGAGGACGTATGGTCACCCTACAAAGAATGCATGGAGAAAAACATAGAGTCAAAAATAAATAAAAATGTGGTCGTGGACGTATGGTCACCCTAAATATAGACTTATAGCTGGATAACTTTTTTTAATCAGAACGCAGCTTTACCTCACTGTGGCTGCCTGACTGATAATTTGATTTTTTTTTTTTTTCGTTTTTTTTCACGCGCCTAAAAGTAAGCCCGTATCTGTGTGTCCATCCACACTCTAGAAGATTGATCCGCAGCTGGAAGAGTTTTTTCAGTCTCTGCGCAAAAAGGTGAAGATCGGAGTCGTAGGCGGGTCTGACTACTCCAAGATTGCCGAGCAGCTGGGGAGTGGAGATGACGGTAAGAGCATTTATCATAACCTTCATTTCTTTTTTTTAAGGTCCCTAATTTACACTTTAGGTCCCTAATTTACAGTTTTCACACCAATGGTAAGATATCTTTAGCTTTCAAACACCTGCACTTTTTTTTTTGGGGGGGGGGGGGGGGGGGGGGTGCTTTTCAATTAATGACCTGCACAGCTAACTTGGACGATGATCCCTGTCAAGTAGCAATTTTAGGTCCACAAACAAACTTGCAGCAGCAGGGCCCCCAGGATTCCACAGTTTTGCTTAGCAGACACTCTCATGCTGAGCAAATTACATGGTTTACAGTTTTACATGTTATCCATTTGTACAACTGGGTATTTACTGAGGCAATTCAGGATAAATACTTCACCACCACTGCTGTGTCTATATGTGTACATCGATATACTCTAAACAGGGCACAGACATTCAAACCCACTGATACTGTAACTGATACTCCCTCACCTTATTGCAGTGGTTCAGAGGAACAACACAGCCAAACCACAGAGAGGACATGTATCAGTGCTCAATACACATAGGCCGCAAAAAGCTATCAGTAGCCAGCAGAGGTGATGCCCAGTAACTTTTTACAGATAGAAATCGGTTATCTTGTGTAATTGGTAGCAATGCATTGATGATGACTCTGGGAAAATGCACTGTGGTGAAAGCTGGAGCACACAGTATAAGGTGCTTATGAAACACAGAAAGGGTTACAGAGAGAAACTGTACAGTGCTGAGGAGCTGTCTGGTGATTAGCCTCTGAAGTAAACTAACTACAGCAACTAGAGTAATTTAAGAAATTGCCAAACTATGCATTTGTATTGTATTCCTTGAAGTTTAAGGCTGTTAATCTGTAGTTCAGTCCCTCTCTTCTGTTTACTACAGAATGTTAACATTACCTCCCCCCCTCTTTCCTGTGTGCAGTAGTACACAAGTTCGACTACGTGTTTGCCGAAAACGGCACAGTACAGTACAAGGATGGAAAACTCATCTCCAAGCAGGTGAGGAGAGCCAAGGGGTAGAAAGGGGAGAGAGGGGAGAGTGATGGTGGAAGTACTGTGTCATTATTCATATTTAAGATACAGTTTCGACATAATTATTCAAGGTTGCTCAGAACCATTTGACTTTATCAATGTTAGTGACAGCAACAAGACTTAATTGCTCTTAGGTGTGATACTGTTTTTTAAAATAGACGTAGACTCTATTTTTGCATTTGTTTTATGGAGTAAAGCCATCTGTTGCACAGCTGTAAGGCCTTGGGATTCAGGCTTGGTTCCCCGTGGGGTTTGCCAGTATGCTTCATTTGGCTGGTGATGGGTATTGCTACAATGGCTGTGTGGTGGTGTTTTTTTTTTTTCATTTGGATTGGCTGTTGTTTCAGGCCATACAGAACCAGCTGGGGGAGGAGCTATTACAGGACCTGATCAACTTCTGTCTCAGTTATATGGGGCTCATCAAACTGCCGAAGAAAAGGTGAGGCCTAGCAGCAGGTCCATACTGACTCCCCTTCAGAGCTGGTTGCATCTGGATCATGTGTGGATTCCAGTTGCTGAGACACTGAAGGAGTAACTAAGAAATTAATTTAAACGTTGTTTTTAAAAATGGATCCAGATTCAGATAATGTTTTTACTCCCCTTTATGTTTCTTAGAGGGTATTATGAACATGTAGAATAGTATTGTTGTTGTATGACAGGCTAATGTGTTAGTGCCTTCACTGATGCCTGCTATTGTCCTTTTCATTACATTGTTTCATCACACATTATTTGTCATGTACCACATTATTTGCCATCCAATGTTTAATATAAATTTTTATGGCTAAACAATAGTTTTGTTTAACAAGGACAGAGAGAGAGACAGGCTCCAGCACACTGTGTTAACAAAACTGTATTTTCTCCAATAGGACCTTTGTTCTCATCCAAACCATGCTCCGTCTATTTTGTCTCTGTATCTGTCTGTATCTCTCTCTTTACTTCCTTGTTGTTCTCAGGGGCACGTTTATTGAATTCAGGAATGGAATGCTCAACATCTCTCCCATTGGTCGGAGCTGTACACTGGAAGAGCGAATCGAATTCTCTGAAATTGACAAGGTAGCAGCAAGGTGTTTCATGCCATAGTTTTCATAGAGCAGATCTGGATGTGTTGAAGTCTCGCTACTTAGCACACTTCCTGGAATTGAGGGGAAGCTCTGTGGTAGTGCTAAAGGCACATTGCTGACACCTCCTCCTGTCTCCACTCAGAAAGAGAAGATCCGAGAGAAGTTTGTGGCAGCCCTGCAGAAGGAGTTTGCTGGGAAGGGACTGCGATTCACTAAGGGTGAGTAAGGAAATTCAGGGAAATATCTCTCTGTGCTTTAATGTAAGAAGCAGAATTTATAAAATATGCCAGCCACCCTACCACCCTGAAACATCCTGACAAATGGCTGAAGCTATGTGGAGCTGGTCTTGGTTAGTACTTAAACTTGGAAAACCAGGTTGCTTATGGAGAGTGGTACTGCTTGATCAGTAGTGCATAAACTTCTGTGTGTACCAGGCAGAAATCCACTACTCAAGTGCAGTGATGGGGACACTGTTCTGAAGGAGACTCTCTCTTTCAGATGTGACTTAAAACTGAGGTCCCAAATGGCTGCTGTTTTATCACCCAGGTGGGTGCTTCACACCCATTCCACTTTGTAATGAATGTGAAGTTTATAATGATATGTAAATGACATTAACAGGTGTTATTTTTCTCCTTCTTCTTATTCTTATTACTGCAATTAGTCGTAGTAGCAATATTATTATGTAATTGTAATTACAATTGCTCACTAGTTATTTTTGATATGTTCAGATGTACATTAACAAACTACCACGTGATGCATATTTTTTGTTAACTCCATGTATTTATGAAGTTAATTCCACTGTACTTCCTTAGTTTCTTGCATTGTATAACAAAAGAAAAAGATCTTCGCACTTCCATGTTAGCATGCATTTGTGTTTAACCGTGAGTGTGCGTGTATTATTTATGTGTGGCTTTATTATTTAGTGTAAAGACTGAGGAATGTGTCACTGGGAGTAGAAATATTATTCACTATGTCTGGGAGTCTGCACTGGTGAGCTCTTAATCCTGTCTGTGCGTTGGATGTCCCTGTTTTTTTTAGCATTTTTCTCCCCTACTGATAGAGAAGTAGCCGCTGGGTCATTGCCAAATGAGCTGTAAGCCTCAGTCAGTGAGCTGTGAGAGAGAACAGACCTCAGTAGCCTGGAATGGTTTGAATCCCAAATAGCTTATCTCCCAAGCAGTACTTGTATTTTCAAATGTATTACCAGGGCGTGTTGGATGAATATTTATTATTTAAACCTGTTATTTCGCTAACATAAGAGGGAGGGAACAGGGCGTAACTGATTTGATTGGGGTGCTTATAATGTGTTATTTGAGAGTCATTCGAACACTTTGCATCGGTATACTTTGCATGAGTTTAAATACTGGAGAAAAGCCGAACCCTGAACCGTCTTTGTAACAACTCGGCAGCTCTGATAACAGAAATAGTACGACCGCAGCAGAACTTTTGGAGTCTGAATGCCAAAGGCAATCTAGATGGAAGTAACAGTCACCAGAACGGGAAACAAACAACATATCTATTTTCATATTCAACGATTGCAACATGGCGTATGTATATATTATATCAGAAGTCAAAGTACCTTGCCCATACTCATATTTCACTCTCAGGGACCTTCTGGGCGCATTTGTCACGTGTGTGTGTGTGCCTTATGTTCTTATGGGTTTGGCATTTGTACAATTTGCGTTGTTGTATGTTGTTGTATTGTTGTATTTTCCTCTGTTTAGTGAGCAGTGTTTGTGTGTATGTGTAGGTTTCTGTTCTTCATGAATTCTGTGCTGCAATTTTTTTTTTTTTTTTTTTTTGGTGACGCAGCTAAGCCGTGTCTTAGCCCCATGCCCCCGATGCTATATGGGAACTGAGCTTGTTGTCGAGGTGTTCTTACTAACTGGAACTTGACCTTTGCCAGGGTAGCACATTTTTGGCAGGACATCCAGCTGAAGCAGTATTTAGTGTGTAGCTACTGTCTGGATGTGTACACAAAAGGAAAGGGACGCACACTGAATGAGAACACCACAGAGATTCATTCTGAGGGTTGCCGGGTAGTGAATTTGTGCCTCTTTTCTTTTGCGTAGATTCTCTGTGTTTGGGGGAGGGGGGGTACATGTGTACTTTGTGTCGTGCAATTTGTGATGTTTGAGTCTAAATTAAGCACAGAACCTTATGTAGCTAAATGAGGCTTGTAGCTAGTGAAACATTAGCCTAGGGGGGTTTGCTGCAGTACCTGCTTCTTATTCCCCCCAGAACTCTCGCAGCTGAATTGCGGTGCGCTGCGCATTTCAGCTGCTGCAGTGGGATGGCGGTATGTCTCACACTGCAGACACTTCATATTCTCAGTCATGTGGTCAGCGGTGGGGGGAGGGGTGAGCAGGAGGCCCGGGATGGGGTGTTTCTGACCCCTGTCCATCTGATTGGTTGTTGTGTTCACGCGTACCCAGCCCTTTAAACATTTTTATTTCTTTATACTGCCAGAAATCACGGTGGGGGGTGGGGGGGAGTGAGTGTGTGAGTGTGGAGTGTGTGATGGATCCTTTCTTGTTTTGCTCCTTCACCAATTCACTTGAGTGAAACTTGCCTTTTTGCACTTTCAGTAGTTAACTCAGTGCCACCCAGTGCAGTTCACTTTCAGAAGGATTTTGCCCTTTTGTTTCCCCCTTGGCGCTTGAAGATTTGCAGCTTGTGCTGCTCTGACTTAAATATTTATCTGTTTGTTATATCAACAGAATGTGGAACTGTTCGCTCTGTAGTTTGTTGTTTATTGCGTGAAGACAGATACTGTCACTGCTAAACCCCAGGCCTAGAGGAGAGAGAGGAGAAAGTATACAGGGCCGTGTGAAGAAGGGTGTCATGCACGTGAATGAGTGTGCAGGAAAATTAAAGAGTCAGGAAAAAGTGAGTGATTGCAATAGGAGAGATTGGGGGAAAGAGCAATGGAATGGGAAGGACAGCCACTTCTGTCTGTTCTTTTTGTTTCTTTGCATATTTAAACTCTTAAGATTATTGCTTGAGTGTGACCTATGTAAAAAAAAAAAATCATGTCACTTCTGAGTGAGAACTTTATAATATTCTGATTTTAATATTGTTTTTTTTTTTTGGTTATTGTGCTCTTTGTGTCTTTGTGCACAGGGGGTCTCATAAGTTTCGACGTGTTCCCAGAGGGATGGGACAAGAGACTGTGCCTGGATGTTCTGGAAAAGGAAGGGCTGGATGCCATCTACTTTTTTGGCAATGAGACTGCACCTGTAAGTGAGGGTGAGAGGAACAGGCAGCGGGTGGGTGATGGTAGGGCAGGGAGAGAATGAGTGGGAATTGCGAGAGAGAGGAGCAGTGTGGTATGTACCTGGGGTTAAAGAGGAAGGTAAAATGCCTTCCACACCAAGGTAAGGGTGGCAGCGTGGTGTGGTGGTAAAGGGCAGGGCTTGTAACCAAAAGGTTCCTGGTTCGATTCCCCACTAGAACACTACTGTTGTACCCTTGGGCAAGGTACTTAACTCAGAATTGCTTCAGTAAAAATCCAGATGTATAAATGGGTAACATGTAAAGTTGTCACCTATGTAAGTTGCGCTGGATAAGAGTGTCTGCTAAAAGAAAAAGAAACATTTTTACAAGGGTTATGAAAAATAAATTCATACTACATGATGGTCAATGGTGTGTGTCATACATAGCTTTCCCCTGCTGCACCCTGCTGAATGACAGCGAAGACCCAAAGGGAAAGAAACCGATAGTAGAGGGGAAAAAAAATGATAGATGGCTGTCAGAATAGCATAAGGGAAAAAGAGGATTTGAAATGCGTGTTTTGATGCATACTGTACCCTCTGAAAAACAGCAACCAAAACTATCATTTGATATTTTAAACAAATAGTCTTTTCATCACTTTTAGGGGGGTAATGACTACGAAATCTTCAATGACCCACGGACCATCGGCTTTACCGTCACCTCCCCCGAAGACACAGCTCGACTCTGCCGAGACCTTTTCTTCAGTGATTCCCCTAAGGAATCGTGATGACTGGCGCTTAAGTTTTGTGTGCCACATGTGCTCCCCCTGCTGTTTAAGACTGATACTACACAAAGAGCAGGGACAATGGGTGTGATGCATGTTGATATACTTCTGTACTTGTAACTGTTGTGGTTGTACTAAGCACTGTTGTAAGTGTAAGTGATTATACACTATAACTTAATGTCGAAAACTGGAAAACGGAACAAGAAGGCAAACTTAATTAATTATTTATTAACTGAGTCATAACACTGTCGGAGGGACACCTCTAAAAGGGAACATGGCTGTGTGTCTGTAAGTGTCCATTACAGGCAAGTGTTTTTAACAGTGTTTTTAACACCATATTCCCTTTTTTGCGGGGAAAAGTTGGTGTTGTACTGTCAAAATCAGTAAGCATTACTGATAAAACAGCCAGAAGAATGGGCATCTCCGCTATTTCTATTTGCGAAAAGGGACCCAGTATTGTTTTTGCTTTCAGGTGACCTATACAACCACTCTGGTATGTTTTACCAGATCGGTTAAGTGACCTCATGATGTGACGTGTTGCAACACAGCAGAGCACAGCTGATTTTTTTAACGAAGAGAGGAAGCAGTGGAGCTGGCTCTTTGTTGAGACCCGTGTATGAACACCACGGGGCCAGCCTGCGAGCTGCGGAGAATGAGACGCAGCTGCTGCCCTTTATCAGGGTGCTCCATTTCAGCTGTGCTCAGCGGCAGTGATGCTGTCTTCTGGCTGTCTCACACTGTACCATACTATCAGTATACCATGTCATCTATTTTTTTTTTTTTTAATATATTTTATAGGGTAGAAAATGAAGAATCTCCAGCTGCAAAAACTCTTAAAAAGCACCCCAGTGTCCAAGGTGATGTTATTCCCACCCTTGGCCCCTGGGAATTCAGTGTTGGAGCCTCAGTCAACTGTGCCTTGTGAACTGGGAGCCCTATTCAGTCTCATACTGGCACACATGTTCAGACGACCCCCCTGCTTGTGTCTGTCGGCTGGCTGTACGGACAGCATAGGACCAGCTATAAGCTAGTACCAGCCCTCCTCCCATCACCCTGGAGCCTGTACGAACAGGAGTGTATGTGAAGGGAGTGGACTAGTGGGTACAGTTTTGCATAATCCTTTTTGGGGTTTTGTTGATTTTTTAATTATTGGAACAGCTAAATAACGTTGTGTAACGTCCATGTAACAGAAGAATAATGTTATGTATTTTTAATAAAATGTATTGTGGGCATCTTTGGCTGACTTTTGTACAACTAATGAAAAAAATATCCTCAATATGAATCAATATGTAAAAGGCATAGACAAATTGCCTGGGAGGTAATAAAAATCATTTTGATCCAATATAGCATTGGCAAGTAATCCAGTCCAGGTGAAGAGCCGTCTGACTTAAGGTCTCAGGCCACCATGGTGGTTTGCTTTTTTTAACATATATGTGAAAAGTGGTTCATTCCACTCCAGACTTATATGTACCCATGAAAAGTCACTTGTGCTCTGAAGCTGAACAAATCTGTGTTTTTGTATAGAAGGACTTAAGACTTGGTGTAATAATGCAGATGAAATGAATGTGAACAGTAAGGCAATGTTATAAAAAGCATGGTTGATAACTTAGCTGCCCACAGTCTGTCAGTCCATAGAGTTTTATATTGAAATGCCTTTATTATGACCTAATGCCAGTCACAGTGGTTTGACCAAAAGAAAGTGCTCTGAATTAAAATTTAAAACAGTCAGTTCAGGAAACAAAACTTTCTTTTTGTTACATTTAGTATCAGAAACTGGTTTAACAATCATGGCAAAAGAAAAATTACTGATAAAAATCCTGCATTGAAATTTGTAGATATGTGGAAAAAATAATCATATAATCATATCACATTCCAAATGTAGAAATGACAGTATCTGATTTTCAACAATGAAACTGATGACTGTTATTAGATATTAGATAAATTAGATATATCTGTATCTTAATAGAAAAGGGGGATTTGTACCCTGTTAATTACCAGTAATTTACTTTCTTAAGTAAATGGTCCACATTCACAAATTGGACTACAGTTCTAAATGATCTACCCTGAATAGTCCTGACATTAGCCATGGGACTTGTAGTCAGTTTGGCAGCACTTATCATAGTCTGTGGTTATGTGCAATCTTTTGACTACAAAGCCCAGAGGCAGTGAATCGGATAGAAGTCTGTACAGAGCGCAAACTCTGAAATGAATACTAGTAACTCCAAGACAGGAACACAACTGAAATAATAGAAAACCTGTAGTCATGATTGAAAATAAATAATTAAATAAATATATAAATAAAGGTAAAAAATACAAATACGGACTGGGATGATGGAATTCAGGAAGAATTGTTGCTTTTCTTTTCACAGTAAAATATATGTATTTACCTAATACCATAACCTAATCTTCTTGTCTACCTCTTCTCATCTATCTCTCTGTTGTCTGCCTGCCCAACATACTCCATCACATCTCTTTCTCCCTGTCAACCACAGCACCATAAACACATTCTTCAGGTACCACCCAAGACCTCCCTGTGCTACGCCCATAAAATGTATCTACCCTCTTTCCTTCTCCACTCCTCACTTCCATTTTGTTTCAACACTGAACATAACTTCAACCATCAGCAAACTCAAACTTCCACCTCAGTATTCACCTCATCCTCTCACTTCCTTAGATACCCCCTGCTATTTCCCACAATCCAATGCTCCCCTTCCCTCTCATAATTTCCCCATTTCCCCTTTAAACCCCCAAGCCCAGAACCTCCCACCCCCCTCCCCTCCAACCAGCCCACTCCATGATAGCACTAGGCCGGTGGTGAAGCCTAGGAGCTGATTATCTGCCCAGACCAGGTTTCATGCTTCGAGCCAGGGTTGAGATGAGTGATTACCACCTCCACGGCCTGGATCTTCAAATTTTTGGGTGGGATGGGGCACACCTTGTATGTCACCTCATCTCCCTCCATTGGCACATATTCTCCCTCGATACTAAAAGAGACAGAGAGAGAGGGAGAGAGGAGCGGAGTCAGAAACTCAGAACCTTTCCAAAATCACATATGGGCCTCTCTGTTCCATTTTTCTTCAAAATACAGCTAGGTGACATAATAACAGTTTTTAATCATATCAATTATATGTAATAAAATATGATTTTTATATCAAATTAAATACAAAAATTCAAGTGAAATTTAAAATTCCTTGCTGACTACTTCAAATAAAAGATGAGTGTTTCCATGTAAAATCTGCAAAACTGAAAATCCTATTCACTCTTTTTATGTAGTTGAACAATGCTACTTTTTACACAACAGCTCCTAACACATACAGGCACACCGGCATTTAAACACATGAAAGTGTTCAAAGTTCAACTCAAAATGCTACTATTGGCACATAAAGTGTAGATATTAGTGTAGATCAGTGTTTCTCAATCCTACTCCTGGAGCCCCCCCGTCCTGCATATATTCTATCTATCCTTGCTCCAAACACACTTGATTTAGTGTGATTAACATGCTCTTGATTAAATCAGGTGTGCTCAGATAATCAAAAGTGCCACTGATGAGTTCAGTCAGGTAGGTAGAGCAGGGAAAGATGGAAAACGTGCGGAGCAGGGGGGCCCCAGGAGCAGGATTGAGAATCAGTGGTTTAGATGATAGCGGCAATAAATAGCCAAGGCTTGGCAGAGAACTCACGTTTATATTGATAGTTCTGAACCTTCTTTCATGATCAACAAGTTTGCAAGTAAGGATCTGTTTAATCTTCAAAAGTGTCATCACTTTATGATAATTGTTAAAGGAATAATAAAAACGAATTTAATTTACATTACAACAAAAATGCCACAACGTAGATATGTAACTCAATCACAGTAGTTAATTAAGCAAAAAGCAAGCAGTTGCTACAGGCCTATTCTTCCTTAAATTGGAATGCTTTTTAATTATGCAAAATGATCAAAAGCATGTGAAGGATGCTCATCAAGCAAAAATAACCTCCACCTCCCATATTTGCATCTCACAGGCCACCACTAATATTCAGTGCATGGCCTCCTAAGCAGTTTACACTTGAAGCTGGCAGCAGGCGTCAGTGAACTCGTGCTGTGTAGCTGCCTCGACCACACGCCCGTCACCGGGACAGCAGCAGGACGGTGCCGCTGTCAGCCACTCACTCAGAGATGTGGACGAAGATGTCCTCGCCGCCGTTGGAGGGGCGGATGAAGCCGTGACCCTGCGACCTGGAGAAGGTCTTGCAGACGCCCTTGAAGACGGGGCCCGACGTGGCCCGCACCGTGCTGCAGGGACACACAGGCAGTTGCCCAGAGGCCGCGGGACCATATCAAAATGTGCAATTCACAGAGGCTTACAAAAAGAGACACACTGATACAGCACAGAGAGCACATGATCCTGACCCACTTACTATCACACACCCACACACACACATTCATACGCAGGCACACATTTAAAGCTCAACACTCAAGGCTTTTACACGGACTTCCTGTCTGTATTCAAAGGTAATGCCATTTCAGCCTTGCAATGAGAACATGTCGAACAGAAATATACAGGTCGTGAAATTATATTGTTGGCTTTTATAGCCTAGAGCATTATTGGAGCTCCTTGTTTGTGGAAAAACATAAACATGGTAAAACATCTCAGCTACACCCTGTATTCATTTACAATTCTACAACGTCACAAGAAAGTTGTAAACTTTTGTTATTTTAAACCTCATATTTTCTATTCCATCTTTCAGACTCCTCCATTCTGGAAAAAGGTCTTACATACAGCTATTGCTACAGTGCCTCTGTCAGTCTGAATAAGTGATATAGTATTGCTAATTTGTAGTCCAATGCACTAAGGGGAAACATTCATTTCAGCTGTCTCAACCACTGCCTGAAGGCCCAATATACTGTAAGAATTCTGGACAAATACAAATCACCTGCTGAACAGTTCAAATAAATGTATACAGGCTAGGCTAGGTAAATAATGCACCGCTTTCTTTGAGCTAGTTTATCTTGGAAGAGAGAGACCTTTACTTTGCTTATCTTACCAGAGATGTGCCCATCAAACCAGAAAGTGAGTCATGCTTAATCTAACTGGATGTCTTCTTTGAGCACACTGAAACACATTTTCACTATACTGGAGTGACCATGGGACTGACCCGCAGACTTCCTGATATCTACCTCCAAGACTATGGAATTAAAAGTTCTGTTTTTTTTTTTTTCAACCTGTCATGGTGATTGCAATCTACCATCTCCTGAAACCTTAATTTTGAACAATTACCCTGCTCACCTCTTTGTCTCCAGCTTGTATCCCTTTCTGAGGGACAATAGTACACTTATATTACATTACTGTTATTTAGCAGACATTCTTATCCAGAACAACTTACATAGGTTATAATTTTTACATGTTACCCAGTTATACAGCTGGATATTTACTGAGGAAGTTCTGGGTTCACTACCGTGCCCATGTGTACAGAAGCAGTACCCCAGCGGGGAACTGAACCAACAACCTTTTGGTTACAAGCTCTGCTCCTTACCACTATGCTACAATGCCACCCCACTTGACTGGATTTGACTGCCTTCCTCTAAGGGATCTGAGCTCACCTCCTTCTCTCCTGCCTCAAGCATGACAGCCTGAACCAATCAGAAATCTCCACACACACACACACACACACACACACACTCAGCCACACACATGCTGCCGGGTACTCACGCGGAGTATGTGCGGGTACGCTTGGTGGGCAGGGGGCTGGGCAGCTCCCCCGGCTGGGGGGGCTTCCTCTCCCACACCCGGCTGCCCTCCCTCAGGAAGGGGAAGGACAGGGAGAGAGGGGTGCGTGGGGAGCGCAGCGGGGGCTCTGAGGGGGACGATGGGTCTGGATCAGCCATCACTGCGGGACAGCCTTTCCCAAACAGCACCCTCTGTCTCTCCTGTGACTCTGCGGCTCTGCGGGATAATCAGCAGACCTGAGTGACTGCTACCGTGGCTCGGCCCGCGCGCACGTCCGACACAGTGGACGTGTGGGTGAGTATCTCTCTGCAGTTGGCTACGTGTATATCTGACTGACTAGCAGAATAGTTGATTGGTTGTCTGGCTGTCCCCTCAATGCAGCCAGACTTCCTGGAGCATGAAGAAAAAAAAGAAAGATTAGAGAACGATGTTAGTCCTGCAGTCACTGTATATACAGAGAATAATTGCTGGATGTAACTTTACATTACATTTAGTAGATTCTCTTATCCAGAGTGAACTCCAGCACAATAGAACATAACTGTATCCATTCAAGTTGAATGGGCGACAGTGTCAGACCAAACTAACTACACTCCCAGACCAGTGAGTGTGAGCATAACACTATTCAAGCCAAGTTAACTTGTGCAGCCTGACTAGACAAGGGAAGCCAAGCATACTATCATACATCAGTCATTGACATATGGTAATATTGTTCACTGATATATTGTAGTATTGTACAACTTGAATTCTTCATTCAATGAAAAGTGTTATCTTGGCCACGAACAATAAATTAACTGTTTATTGTGTGTAAACAGTAAAAACAAAAAATGTACAAATATATACAGACAATGGATCTAACTAATGCAAAACTCAAGTTAGCTTATGTTGGACAATGTTATGCCCTTTATACCTGATGTGTTTCAATAGACAGTCGCACAAAGGAAATGTAAGCCAATCAAGAAAGATCAACTGTTTTCTGTATTATATGAAAATGTAAAAGCAAGCTTTTTGAGATCTGATTGCTCGCAACTGTTATTCAAACAGATGGAAAAACTAACCCCACAAAAAATGCATGACTGAAAGACAGAAAAGGTGACAGAAAATGGGAAGATGTGGACAAAGAAGGAAGGGGAAACAGACAAGACAACTCTATACTGTGCCACTGTAAACTCTCGGTTTAAAATGAAGCAATAATTTCCAAATGGCAGCTGGACCACTGCCTGTCTGGGCTCCACCTCTCACAGGACATTAGCCTGTGCATACCACTCTGGGAATACATTAATACTTCAGCCAATAAGACTCAGTCAATTTAATATTGTTCAGCCGGTAATGCTACATGATTCAAGGTATCTCCTCTGGGTTCTCATTTAAAACCAATTAACACGTTCAGCCTACAGTGAAGGAAGTGAATGGAAATTCAATCATCTTTTAAATGGAGGAATTTCTGTGTTTAGCTTAGCAGAAAGTCAGATGCTGCACACTCAACCCACTGACACCAGAGGGTAAGACTGTGTGGATAAATGTCATGAGACTCTTCACACACTGTGCCCTGAATGCAGACAAATGCGTTCATGTAAGGGCTAACTGGATCCTCAGGGCTGAACGTGACATGTGCAACAATCTAAATATAGTGCCTTCATGGTGAAAGCTGCCCCCTATTGACAAGAGGGGTCAAGCAGAAATCCAGGAAAGGTAAAGATTTAAGAAACGTTTTGGTAGATATAACATATGTAAGGTTGAATTAAAATGACCCATACATTTTGAGGTTTTAACGAATGCAGCATTTTTGGTCAATGGCGTTTGGTCAATTTCTCCAAGGCCAACAAGGTTATAAACAAACCAGTTCTAGTACGGCTGACATGTCCTTGATTAAATAAGGTGCATTTTAATCCTAGCTGACGTCAAAGCAGCCAATGGAATGGTGGTGGTTGTCAAGTCTCGGCAGTCCCAGCGCAAAATACAACATCTGTTTCAACCGGACATTCTTGTTTATTGCTACTTTTGCAACACGGCAATGACGTTTTTCTTAAGCCTGTGAACATACTGAGATGTTAAATAAATGCCATTAAAATATGTCACAGTAGTTCATACGTCCTGCATATTAAAAATATATATATTTAATGACAAAAAAACGCCAAATAACAAAGACTTGCTCTGGGCCTGATAAAGCAGACCATGCAAATTTAAGTGAGCCTCCAGGATGTGCTTTATCAATGGGGCGACGGGACTGAATAGATCCCAGACCGACGCCTGCTCCGCTGTCCTCGAGAGGTGGACAAAAAGACAGATGAGGTGCTAATTTTAAACGGACAGATAATGATCAAGACTGAACGAGGCAGACTGAAAAATTAAACTCGCCTCCCGTTCACGAAAACATTACTGGCTGCGTCTATTTCAAAAGCATCTGTATGTGAATCACGTAATTCATTAATAAACAAAACGCTAATGTATTTGCGGCGGCCCTCGTTTTTGGAGGGATGGCGAAACCTGTATTTTTTACGATATAGCACAATTATCTCATGAAAAATTACGAACTACCTTAATAACAAGAGTAGGCTACTTGAGTCAACCACCGACACGATTCTCTGTGATTTAAAACAATTCCTTTTGATTCCAGAACATTCGCTTTAAATCCCATTGATGTGCGCCAATTGAAACAGCTGGGAGAAGGGATACTGAGCCTATGTCTGAAAATGATGATATGGTTATGCGATATTGTTTTAACGCGTTGCTCAGCTTTACTAGAAAACGGCTGTTGTTAAATGCTGTTCGAAACCCCGCGAAGGTTTGGTGTTGTAAACGAATAAACAAACAGTATCTGATAATTGAAATTAAATGCAAAAAACGAAAATACCAGCCAAAACAGAAACAATACAAAACACATGGACAGTAGCCACTCACAAACAATCGAATCCTTACCGTAAAAATATAAAGCCTGTTGTCGGTCAGAAGACGAACAGAGGTGCAGATGTTTTCTCACAACCTATTATATAACATGTAAAAAGATGCATTCAGTTAATCCGCGCAGACAAGTGGAACACCTTTATCTTTTTATGCGAGAGACTGCACGGCTCAGCGAGACTGGTTTGAGCCTACTCACACCCCGACGGACAACGTAAGAAAAAAAGACAAAAAAAATGGAGCAAAGGGGTGGGTTGGGGGGGCGACACATACGTTGACACAATTGGACGAGTACCAGCGTTGACTTGCCCTGTGAAATAATTGCCCACCGTTGCAACAGTGATGCTCATATTCCTGTCATTGCGAATAATTCCATTATGAAGCTTTCTTCTGATCTTCAAAAAATTATTTGCGCAATGTTTTATGGCTGTAAATATTTTTCCACAGAAATGCTACAAATCTTTCTGCTTGTTTTAACGCATGAGTAAAGCCAGGAAAGTAAGGTTCATCATTATTATTATTGATGGGGGCAACGTGATGAGTCAAGGAGGCCTACACGACTCGTTACTGTCATCTAACCCTCATCTAACTGTCCAAGGAAAAATATGCCATTGATATTTTTTTTTATAAAAATGTGCATTTGAGTGGACGCATTCCGCGAGTCTCATTTCATAGTAGAATTCCTGTCATAAATCATTTGATCACAAGTTTTAAGTTTATACTATAACGGCACAGTATTAGCATTTCGTGATGAAATTAGCGATGCGTTTTATCTTGCGTTTTGTAACGGTTATCTAACAGTGTTTAACAAACCCCTGGTAAAGAGGCACGTTTACAAAACGGCCACTCCTGAGGACAATGACACATAACAGAGGTGGGCTTCCCAATTTGCGCCTTCGATGTGTAAAAAAACAAACAAAGATGACGTACGGTGTTCATCTGGGTCCCCATGATGAGCTTACAACGTGAGTAACCCGTTCATAGCACGACTAAGCGTCACCATTTTTAGGCCTGATCTTTTTCCGGACGTAAAATCCCCTAGCGTAACCTTTGCTCGGGGATTCGGATTAACGCTCCCTCAATCCTGATTTGAACAGAAAAATAAAGTGTTAAGAAGAAATAAATATATATTAATTAGATGTATTTGATGTACTGCATAGGAAATTGTCGTAGTCTTCACTGCAATGAAGTAAAGAGGTCATCCAGAGGAATACAGCTGTATTGGTATTGGAACCAGTTAAATATGTTCAAAACATTATGGTCAGTGGATGGCAAGATCAGAAAATATTATAGGCTCATATGGTAAGGGTATCAGATACAGGCTGGTTATAAAGTCTTAATATATTTGGGTGAAAAACTACATGCAAGAGCTAAACACTTGAATCCCCTAATTTCAGATGTAAGATCATTACTATCCAGGACAGGATTTAAGCGGTGACCTTGCATCTGCAGGGATGGTCTTGTGATGTAAGAGATAGATGAGAGATAGATATATACAGGCCGGGACTTTATGACCATCCTTTAAAAACATATGTGACAGGACAAAAATAGAAAATGGCCTCTCTGCTTTAAGGAAACCAAAGAGACGGTGAACTTCAAGAGGTTTATTATCTCTTTGTAGTAGATTTTGATGTAATACAGATGTATATAATTTACGGTATATTATCAGTCAACAGCTGAAACACAAGAAAAACTCCAGGTTATGAAGTAGAACAGAGTGTCTGAGAGCAACACAGGTAGAACCTTCTTGCATGAATACAGAGAATCAGCAATTCCCCAGACTTGTTCATCACCATTGTCCCCCCTAATCATGAACATGCTGGGACAACACATGAAGGGTGATTACGTTCCATCTGTCTCTGAGAAACATTATATCACCATTATTAGCTGTCCCAACATGACAGGAGGTCCAACTCACACTCACTGGTGAGCCCTAGAGAAAAGAGACAGCACAAACCTGGGAGCTATGGAAACAGCGAAAGCCTGAAAGGCACAAAACATAGAATGAAAAGGCAGGGAAAATATGAAAGTATATCTGAGAGATAACCTTCAGGAGAAAGGCAGAACAAAACGTGATTTTTAGGAGAAAAGGAGAACCCTGCTTGATTCTTACTCAATGTTTCACAGTGACAGTCATACCACAACAGAAGTTCTTCTGGCTGAACAATGAGGATGCTAGGCCTAAAGAAAAATATACAAGTTGGCTTCTATTGTGTGAAGACCCAGGTTACTCTCCATGTATTTGCTATTTGCAACAGCTTTCACTGTTTCTGCTGAGTGACTATGGGCTATTTCCATCTTACAGGACCAAAACTAAAACAAACAAAACCGTTTCTGTAATATGTCAGCACCGAGAGTTGCTTTCAAAAAGAACTGGCCAGTAACTAGTCTTACCTTGCACATGAGCTAGCCTCTCTGTCTGTGCTCAAAATGCGTTTCACAATCTTACCATCAAAATTTGCACTTTTGTAATGTCGACAATAGTAGTTCTGAGTAATATAACAGAAAATTACATACTTTCAAAGCTCATGACATAATACAGAAAATTATAACTAATCTCTGCTGATTCATCTCTGGATGTGTCATGGAGCGCACATGGCATATAGTCACAGGAACAACTACCCTGGCAGTGGGCATCGCTTTGGGACAGTCACTGGGCAGAACAAAGCACAACATGAGCATTATAAATACTGTCATATGAACACACATTCACACACACACACACACACACACACACACACACACACACACACACACGACACACACACACACACTCAAGATGATGTGAATTTGCAGTGTGGGTTAGAATGACATGATGCAGATGAATGTGGAAAAAAACAAGCCAACTAAATATGCATAGAGACCTACACAAACACACACACACACACACACACACACACACACACACCCCCTCCCTCTTCCTTTCTTTTCCGGACACAATGATTTCTCTGTGCAGGGCACAACTTGGCCGGCTGCTGCAGAGACCCTGAGAGAATTACGATGTCGTCAAAGAATCTGAGGCCGACCGTGAGACATAAAGAACCGGGTGAACGCGTACACACGGGCACACTGAGTTCAGAATATTAAGCACCCCCTGAGAGGTGTCACATTACCTACCCAGGAAACTACAGTTACACGATACTGAGAGAGAGAGAGTGAGAAAAAGAGAGAGAGCAACAAAGGGGGAGTCTTTTCTAAAAATTTGTTAACCAAATACACTGATTTTAGCTCCCATCAGACAACCGTAAAATGACTGCAAACCAGACACTCCACTGTGTTCACTGGTAACAGTCGAAAGACAGCAGGCAGATATCCTGAGGCAAAACCAACCAGTTGGGAGAGAAGGATTTCGCACTAATGCGCAAGCAGAGAGAATTTTCACTCGAAAAATAACTGCTTGATCGTGGACAACTTGATTATGATACCCAGACATGATGGCACACGTAAAACTAAGCATTAGGTCAGTATCCCGTAGATTTCACTTCACTTAACCGGTGGAGCTGTGGAGCACCGTCTGAAGGCATTCCATGCCATAGAAAATCCCATGTGTAAGTTTTCTTCCAGTGGTTTCTCAGGGTTTCCCTCAAATACAATGCTTACAATCTCATTCTCAATACGACTTAAGTCTGCTTTTATCTGTAACTGTTATGGCCGAATGACAGCTAAATCATAATTGTACACACATTATTGCCACCATTAGTTAGTAGTGTATCATGTTTCACATATGTAACTATATTTAGTAATGTTGTAAATGGTAAAATGATGTCATTAAAGCCAGAAATGAATTTGAATTTGAACCTGAGTGAGAGACAGATAAGGTTAATAGCGTTACGGGGTTAATAGTGTTACTCTGCAAAGAGAGAAGTGACTTTATCATGCAGAGATATCAGACACATGACAATTCATACAGATTCAGATTGGAATATGAATTACAGATGAAAGGAACAGTTACACACATACTGTACATAAGATAGGAGAACATACATAAAAATAATGTTCATAAAGGAAACAAACTGGACAGGAATAGGCAGACTGGTGATACAGGAAGCCAGAGATAAACATATTCTATACTGCCGTTGAGAGCATATGGACACCAGGAATGTTAGGCACACAGTTACGGCATACAAGCAGGGGAGAAGCAGAAGATGCAGAAAGTGAATTATTTATTGATCATTTTCAGATCAGACTTGCTTAATAACAGGTGGCAGTAGCTCAAGTACTCGAAGGTATCCGTTTTTGGTTTCAACAGGAGTGATAATAAGCAATGGCATTTGTGTAGTTATGGCATGGTGGAAGAGGTGGGAATGTTGGATAACAAAAAAACATTCTGGGCTGGAAGTGTTCAAAGAGATTGGCTGGATAGCCATCGGATCCTATGGATTTATGATTTGACATTAAGAAAAGTGTTTTTTGAGTTATGGTAATTATAACAGTTGTTATATGAAGCAAGAAGATACTGTTAGGCATATTTAGAATAATCATGATTGGTGTTGATAAATTCGTCCTTACAACTGTATGCTGAAATAATTTCAGACTGACCAAAGGGTGAATAAGATGAAATCTAAGAACAGGACCGGTAACCTCTGAATTGCTTTCTTCATAGAATGTATAATGTTCACAAAACAGAGACCTTGTTAATGACCTGTAATGAATCATTTTAGCATTTGCTAAAATGCTAGTAAATAAGTGTGAATAGTTCCAGAGGAATTTGTGATAGAAATGTTAGGAAACTCACAACTATAATGATTGTCGATAATGTATTCATTTTATTTCATCACAGTAGAAGCTAACAGTGGTGTGTGGGTGCACAATCCAAGCTGATTAATGCGAAAAAAAAAAAAACAATAGTTTTTATTTCCAAAAACCCAAGTGATTCAGAAGGGTGATGAGGTACTTTGAATCTGGAGTTCAATTACTCAAAGCTTTACACTGCAACTGTCAGACCATGTGAGTGATACTGTCAGTAAACTGATATTCCTATTGTCACACCAAATGGAAGTGTTTTCATTTATGCTATGTGTTCACTTGCAAACCCCCACAGTTAAAATATTCATAACTGACAAGAGCTGTTTTGCCTTTTCATTAAGTACTTTAATGATTGGAGTATTTTAGCAGACAACTGATCCTCAGAGAGCAAGTTAACACCATTTCAAGCTAGTCAAACATACACAGTACCAAGCAAAGGTTGGGTGACAGCTGAACAAAATGTGACCCTGGCATACAGTAGTATCAGTTTGACCAAATTATTAGCATTATGGTGTCCAACAGGTTTTGGACACAAACCCCTTTCTGTGACGCAACAAACACCAAGTAAAACAACCTCGAGTCTGAAATGACTCAAACTTTGGCATTTTATTTCCTGACCTGAAATCTTTGAGGGAAAAAACAAAACAAAAACTCGTAACAGCAGTTGTCACACCCATGCTTTCCCTCAAACAGCTCATCAGATTGGTTAGAAGCAGACCAATGACTTGGCTCTGCCATACCGTACTCCTCCAACAGCAAAGTAGCAGCACAGAACGAAAGTGGATTTACTAGCGCGCCTATATAAATCACCTGACGTTCCTCATCTCCCAGGTTCTAAGTCCGATCAGCAAATGTTCAAAATATACATGATAAAAATACAGAGCACTGCTGACTGGGCCAGAGTTTCCTAGGAAACGGAGAAAGTCCTTTTTTTCCCCCCTCTTGTGGACTGTGTTCAATACCTCTACGGGCTATGCCAGAGGAGGAAGGCCTGTGAACACAACACAGAAATAAGCAGCTGCCAGCCACCCTCTCTCTCAATATTTACACAGCACAGCTGGGCCAGCTAAATGCCTTCCACAAACAGCAGGTTCATATACACACATGAACACTGCATAAACCTTCAGCCTTTCGCTGCTCTATAAATATATTACTGTACAATAAGTTACAGGAGAGCGACACAAGTACACACTGCCAAGAATGTCTGGCAAAAGAAAAAAGCTGAGAAAACTGATGGAAATAAAGATTAAAGATTTGAAGAAAAAGAAACTTATGTGTTAATGTGAATAACTACACCCCCTATACTACCATGCATTAGTGTTGTGGTTTCTATTGAACAAATTGTGCGGAGTTTAAAAAAAAGTCTATCCTGAAGCTGTGGGCTACAGTCCAAGCATTATCACACAGGGTAATACAAAGACAGACAGAGAGGTCTGGAGGGTCAACTTGAGTATACAGCTGAGAGGAGTAGCCCATACACATACAATGCACACTCCATTGAAATAGACATACATGGGACGTACATATTCAGAGGCTCTTTAAGCAGATATTTCCCCTCATTCCTTCACTTATACAGTAAAAACCGAAGGCCACCAAATGACACACACTTAGGCAGAGGTTGCTATTCAATGAAACATCACTTTTTTCCCCCAAAACCCACTGCAAATCAGAAGGTAGAGATGTTACCAAATATCCAGGTATCGGATTACCCTTAAATAGCTGTCAAACTGGTAATGGTAAAATAGCTTAAATGTATAATACAGAGGTAAAAAATTGTGTTTTGAATTGAGGGTTTCATGGGTTTTTCCTCATCTGATTTGTGAGACACATTAAGACAGTAATAATTCGGGGGAATCGGTTATGGGAAGGTGGTGAAAGTATTACTTGCTTGGAAAGCATGCCTGCAGCTTACAGCTAAGTAGAGAGTGAAGATGGAGCCAACATTTGCCCAGACAAAGTAAAAGTTACAAGTTAAGAGCAATACATATTTATAGTGTTGCACTGATTTACATATTTATGCTTTACAGTGACCTTAATCTGACAAACAGAGGAAAACAAAAATTAAGGTCGTTTTCTATCCCCTCCCTTTTTCTCCATTCTCTTGGTGAACCCAAAGAGCTGCAACATTTGCAATATTACACTGCTGATAAAATGACCTGTCAATGAGCATTTTCACAAAGATAAATTTCGTTTTAAATTTGCCAAATGAAAGGAAATTTCCCAAATTGGCAGACTGAATCAGGAGGGCAAGTGTGAAGTGGTTACTGTGAAGGTGGGAGTACATCAAACATTGGGTGGACGTGGCAATAACAACCTGCCATGAGAAGTTATTATTCTCATCCTCACTAACGGACTCTATTGTTTGGAGAAATAGCTAAACCACACAACCCTACAAAAAGGGGTTCTCTATCCATTTTAACAGGCACCAAACAAATGGGGGAGTGTGACCAGACCCGAGGTCTGACTAATTCCTTCAACGAAACGGACACAAAACAAAAAAATATGATACAATCTGGAGCGAAATACAAATAAATAGTTCCATTTTCATTACACATGGCAAAGATAACCTTTGTAGGATTCAGTACTGATATCAAAAAGATGGGAGTGCAGGCTAAAGGTTCAGACTTTGGAAAGGCTAAGGATGTACAGACAAGTCCTTAAGCTTGGTATTACCTGCCTGTGCATCTGTAATGAAGGAATCAGTACCTGCGACAGCCACCTCCCCACACACACTGTGTTCAGGAGAGGCATGCCCAGGAGTCAACTATCATATAACAGAGGGTTGCAGTTATTCTGTCTCTATCCATGATGCAAAATACAGTATACAGTAGTCAATGACAGCAAGGGAGAAAGTGATAACTGAGCGGAGTGACTGTCTACAGGGTGCAGTGTGGAGGAGTGTTAATGCATTTAGCGCTCAGTATGACATTAGCCTTTACATCTGTGCCGACAGTTCCTCTGCCTCCAAATGTACGTAACTGTGTCTGACAGCAAATTTACTTTGTATTGTGATGCTAAACGTGTTGATGTGCACATAGAGGAGGCGAATTGTATCCATTTATATTTATAAGTCTCAACCTTTAAACTCACAGAAACTGTCAATAGGTATTGTGGACTGGCATTCTATTCTTGTGAAGGGTGTGGCTTTTAGTCCCTCCTACATCATAGTGGTTAATCCCGCCCCACTGCCTTGTGTGTGCCTCTGCCCCTCCCCTAAAGCTCCTCTCCTGGCCCCGCCCCCTTCAGTGCTGCAGCTCCTTCATCCTGTTGAGGGCGCTGCCGGCCTGGAACCACTCGATCTGCGTCTCGTTGAAGGTGTGGTTGAGCTCGATAGTGTCCTGGCTGCCGTCGCTGTGCTTGATCACTGCTTTTAAGGGCTGAAAAAAAGACAGGGGGTGTCAAAGCGAGTCTTCCTAAATGCAACAGGCCTGCTGGTTAGGACAGAGGGAGAGGGCAGACACAGCCAAGGCAGCAGAAACCTTGGTTTTAATTATCCACTGGTGAAATGGAGAAACACCTTTACTGCAATCGTTTAACATTCAAAGATTCAATGCAAATGCAAAGTGGTGCCACTGCAGGTACAGGGGGGTTATACTGCTAGAAATGGAGTAATAGAGAATATGTGGGATAAACTCACCTTGCCAGGGGCAAAACTCTCGAGGCCCAAGATGGAGATCTTGTCATTGGGGCGGATCTTGTCATAGTCGTGGGGGTCAGCGAAGGTCAATGGCAGCAGGCCCTGTTTCTTCAGGTTTGTCTCTGAAGAGGGAAAGAGATGTTTGGGTTAACAGAGGGCTACAGGGTAGCCTGCTGATCACTGAAGCACAATCAGACACAGCAAGGCACATAGACAACCACATGCTTAAAGACCTGTAACAAACAAAGCTGTTTAAACCACTGTCAAGAGTGAGGGGACATTATCAATGGAGGAAAGTTATGTGAATATCCTATCGTAAGAGATCCTATGAAACACCATGCAAGGAGATATTCCAAATAAGGCCTTCAGTTGTTCATTTACTTCTGTCCTTTGGGGCATGTGTCAATAATTGGAATCCAGATGTTGGTAAAACACACGCCATCCCTGAAACATGCAGCCAAGGAAGCATGATCAAGACAAAAAAAAAAAAAAAAAAAAAAAAAAAAACACAGCTAACGCCCCGCTACCTTCCAGGAACACCCTGAGGAAACGACAACTCATAGTACTCAAGAACAATGCTGACACTACTCTGCATGTTCAGGCAGAAACTGCGTGCCATCATTTATATCCACTCATCCGAAGATACAGCTATGGATGCCTGGACATCTGAACACACAGATAGGGATGCCTGGAGAATATATCCATTCAAAATCCATCTCTTCTTCCCCCCGTACCGTGGATCCTGGCGAAGCTCTTGACGATGATGGCTCTGCCTCCCAGGTGTCTGGGCTCCAGGGCGGCGTGCTCTCTGCTGGAGCCCTCGCCGTAGTTCTCATCCCCGACCACGACCCACCTCACACCGTGCTTCTGCAGAGGGAATCGGCACAGTGTGGTGAAGGGACAGGGCCTCGTTCAGCAAACCCTGCCTTTAATACAGCTTATACATGTCTCTTTCACTCAGTTCAGCACAGCACACTTCTTCCAAATTAAACAGAGTTCATACACATTTCATTCTTATATCCACACAGGCACACAAGCAAACAGAGGCATCTAAATGCACACAAAACAGGCCTAGAAAAGGGCCCCAAAAACGTATTCACACAAACCACCTACCCTCTGTTTTAGCTTGGAAAAAGTTCATTCGAGTAAAACCCGAATTTAAAATAATACCGCAGCAAGAATGAAGTCCAAAGCCTAAAGTCGGACAGGCTTGTCCAGTGCTTACCTTGTAGTGCCGAGCCACATCAGGGACTCCTCCAAATTCTCCGGTCAGCTGGTTGCAGATCTTGTTGACGGCGTCGTTCTCAATGTTGACGGCACCGATCAGGAGGTTGTTGGAGATGTTGTCCAGGTGACCGCGGAACTTCAGCCAGGGCCCTGCCGCGCTGATGTGGTCTGTGGTGCACTTGCCTTTCACCTGCAGCAGAGGGGAACCCAGGTCAGGACACACACAGACACACAGATTATTCATACAATTGATCATTATAAACGAGAAAGGGTCAGACAAACTGCAAATCTCATCTCAGACAGCAAACAGGTGTGTCCGTTTCCCTAGATCCTTAGATCCACTGACTTAAACTGATACAGGTCCTTACCACCAGTGTGTATTGAAATGTATTCTTTTAACTTATCCTATGTCTGCCTTCAGCCCTCACACTCATCTGTGTGCAAGCGTGCGTGTTCCTGTGTGCGTGTATTTGTGCGTCTGCACTTGTCTCATCTGCTTAGTGCTGGCTCTGGTTCTGGTTCTGCGGGTAGCATGTACTGCCGGTGGAGTACCTTGCGCCTCCCTCACCTTGATGAGGACCACCAAGTCCTCCAGGTCCTTGCCGTCCCACTTGTCGAAGGGCTCCAGCAGCTGCAGCCGGTTGCTCTGGGGGTTGACGTCCACGCGCAGGGAGGAGCCGTCGGGGGGAGGGTGCTGGTAGGTGTCCTGCCCCGGGTCAAAGTCGCGGGCTGGAAGCTCGTCGCCGGTGGGGGGCTCCAGCTTGAACTTCTCCCCGTTGGGGGCAGTGAG
Source organism: Megalops cyprinoides (assembly GCF_013368585.1). Lineage (NCBI taxonomy): Eukaryota > Metazoa > Chordata > Actinopteri > Elopiformes > Megalopidae > Megalops > Megalops cyprinoides. Next base: position 14,124,997 of record NC_050583.1, on the reverse strand, counting down.
GAAGTCCGTCTCGGGGTTGAATTTCAGGGTTCCGGCGATGGCCAGGGCAGTAACAATCTGGACCAAAGACGAGGGCAGTGAAAGTGACATCAGGGGATGCTGGGGGAATGCTTAGCGACACACGGGCAGTGTAGCATCAGTTCTACGGCGTGTTAAGGCGGTTAGGACGTCATCTGTGAAGTAGGAATGTGGAACACCAATGGAGAATGGAGTAGCAAGATGTCAGCAACGGAGCAGTACCTCAGGGGAAGTGACGAAGGCGTGGGTTGCAGGGTTGGCGTCATTCCTGGCAGTGAAGTTTCTGTTGAAGGATGTGACAATGGTGTTCTTCTCTCCCTTCTTAACATCACGCCTGAGTAGGGTCAAAAAAAAAAAACAAAAAAAAAAAAATCAAAATCAATCACATTTGACTCACATTCAATCTCTAGAATGCCACACTGCGTACTACACATATTTTTTACATATATCTTGCTTGTGAGGAATTTTTAGTTTAAAGAAAAAAAACAACCAATATTTGGACAGTAAACAGTAGTAAAGTAGACAGTTAAGTTTTAGACTGAATATACATATTTTAAAGTAGACTGATTCATTAATATAAAACTAAAATATATCAGTACCAATCCTTGAGTTTATGGTTTTCTAACAGCAGTCCCCTTATCCAACAGAATGTTTGCGAAAGGAAAGGTTCTTGGCGTGACTCAACATCACATGCTCCTTTTGCACGTGTAGATTCCTACAGTCACGAGACTGAGTATGTAGTGAAGCTGATTACCCATTCATTACCTGTCCCATTGTCCAATGCACGGTCCGCAGGCATTGGCCAGAACCACTCCTCCCACGTCGCTGAGGATCTTAGCCTGCAGTCACAGAAACACACAGCTGGTTACATCATGCTACGCGATCTGCTCACTGTCTGCAAATCCCTGCACTCGGGCTACTGAGACTCACGTAGCCGTCTCTCTCGATGGTGGCGCGGATCTGCTCCGAACCGGGAGTGACGGTGAACTGGGCCTTGCACTTGAGCCCATGGTCCAGGGCCTGCTTGGCTAAGGAGGCGGCGCGGCCCATGTCCTCGTAGCTGGAGTTGGTGCAGCTGCCAATCAGACCTGGGGGGACAGGATCGACACAGAGGCGACACCAGGGACACGGAATAAGAGATCAGCAGAGACAAACAAGGAGTCGTCCACTCAAGTGCCTTTTTCATTAGCAGATCACGTCATTTAATACTTGTTGATATATACATACATTTTCAAACTGCATATATTAAGGGACTGTGTTTCCACATACTGTAGCTTTACTTTATGACCGAGTTACTATGACTGGATAAAATATGTACACTGTAGCACATTCCCTAGTACAAAGTGTACTGTAAAGCTGTGAGACGGGGTTTGATATGTACCACCTCACCCTAAGACGCAGGCTGTACTGACCTACTTTCACCTCCAGGGGCCAGCCACTCTTCTCAGCCACGTTCCCAATCTCGGATACAGGGTGAGCAAGGTCAGGGGTGAAGGGGCCGTTAATGTGGGGCTTCAGCTGTCAGAGAGACACAGGGAGGGGGGGGGGGCGGGGGGGCAGGATTAATAAGGATTATTTGATGGCTACATTACACCATTTTACATTACATTTTACATTACACCATTTTACCTATTGTGATGATGGCGACACTTTAAAATAGCGGAATCACTTTGTACAAAGGCACTAAATTGTATTTGAATGTCTGTATTTATGTTTTTCCCCTTTTGTACTCAGTTTGGAATCACCAGTTTTGACACTAGGATCATCCAACTGTGGCCGAGTAGCGTAAGAGCGTAGGGCAAGACAATCCTCCAATACACATGCTGACCAAGGCCACGCTGCAAGTCCCACAGTGCACTACAGTGGAGTCCAAGCACTGCACTAAAGTCACCTGAGTGACTCGCCGGTGCTGGATGGAGTGCGGGGTGCCTGAAAGCGGGGAGATGAGGGAAACCTGGCAGCCCTCACCCATCCCCACACCTGGCACAGAGAAGCCGATTTGCTATACTAATGCGGACTCCAAATCACTGTCAGCAAACAACACGGCTGGTTTCAAACCTAGGCTGCAGGACTCAAGATAGGCACCTTGCAGAGAGAGCCACTCAGAAGCCCAGTCAATTTTTTATTTACTAAAAATTTATATTGTCCCTGAGCGAAGACATGAGAATAAATGTAAAATCCTCAACATTTGTGCTCAAGACTAGACTCTGCCACTTTCACCTTCGCTGCTTAACCTTTGCATTGGCGACTTCACATTTTTAATATCCACAAAATACAAGTAAAGAAGACCTTCCTCACATTTTCAGTGATTATGCACAGGGCTTTAAATATACTATGCCAATGTGCATAGCAAAAAAAAAAAAAGCAGTTTTGCTTTGGGGGCGAAAAATTCACGTTCCCAAAACAAAGAGTTATATCACGTTGCAGAGTACTGTACCCTCTGCCTTGCTCAGCCATCTGAAAACACAGCGCGCCGACAATCTCCACCACCTGGGGCGATCTCTTCACTCTGACACCACATCACCTCCGATTATAATGACACGGGCGGACGTAGCGCGTCTCCGCAGGAATTTTGGGACACCACGGTCTGTTAGCCCCCAACAAGACGCGAGTATGCAAGACTTGTCGCTGCGAATTAAAGTTAACGATAAATACGTTGACCTCAAAATTACCATCAGCGAAAAACAGCATGGAACGGTTCTAAATATGGGTGGGTCTGTTTGCCTTGCGACTGACTGCTAGTCAGCCAGGCTGAGGATGACTCCCGCAGCCATTCAACCTGATGCCGGGGAGGACGACGGCAAGAATAGACAGACACAGAGCAGAAAAGAGGGAAGCAGGCAATGCTGCAAAGGTACAGAATAAATCATCTCCATTACACATGGCAGGCAGCAATGAGCTAACACCTTCCACTTTGTTTCGCCCAATCTGAGGACACAAAGATATGGATGATATTATGAGGTGAACCAAAGTTAGCTAATAGGAGAATATACTAGCAAGCCAATTAAATGTGCTGCTTGTCCTCCACTTCTTTGTAACTTCCTTTGTATTTTTTCCCCCCATTTTACATCACAGAAATATGCATGTACCTGGTGCAGTTAAATACATTATTGTTTACTTAATCTGTTTACATGACATCGTTGTATTCCCTGATCATTTGAAAATAACTAATGATGATAATGATCTTTTAGATAATGATCTAAAAGTCAGTACTAGGTCAAAAAAAATACTGAAACATTAATGTTGAAATTCTGTACAAGACAAAGGTGAATTCAGCTTATACTGCCACCTTTATACCTTCCACAATTTATTCAGAATGCACAATATCTAAAATAAAGTTTAAAGGTTAGGTCACTAATATGTGTAGTAGTTTAATTGAGTCTAAGAGATGTCTATTGTCAGAGGGTTTGGTAAGATGGTAAAAAAAGTGCTGGGCCTTTCAGAAATGTTTTGTTAAATTGCAGGGAAAAAAAAAAAAACTTTTTACTGGTGACACCAAACAACCAGGAGTAATAAGAGCCAAATTACTTTCGACTATATTAAAAAGATAAAAATCTGAATGGACTCAAAGCAACTGCAAATTAGCCATATACTTGTTCACAGTCTTCAGAGTAATCTGTATGCTGAGCGTGCTTCTTCTTAACCAGCACGCACAGAACTCACCTCGCTCAGGTTGATCTCGATGATCTGGTCGTACTCGCAGCCAGGGTCAGGCACCAGGAGGTCCTGGAACTTATCGGCCAGGGCAGAAATATCTGCAGGGAAAATTGGAGGCAGTTTAGACACGGGACACTGTGAGTGAAGGGGTGGAAATGTGGGGCAGCGGTTAACTGAAGGGGGGTGGTGAATGAAGGAAGGGGAATGCAGTGGGGCGGGAGATGGTGATGGTGATGTTGACGGTGATGGTGTGGGTGTGGGAATGTGATGCAGTGGTTAAGAAGCCAGGCTGGTAACCATACAGCTACAGGCTCACAGCCCAGAAGAGGTGCTGCAGTTGCACCATGTGAGGCACTTACTCTCACCTTGTTTCTGTAAGCATATAAGCTTTATTAACCCTTTCGCATGTAACTTATTTTATGCTATGCAGTGCGCGTGTTATGTTACATGGTTCGTTATGTTTTCATAAGCGTCAAGCGTTATAATTTTCATCGCTGCATTTGCTATATTTTTTTACCGTTAAATCCTCAAAGCTACAATTAGCTAGAATTTTCCCAATCTAGTGTTCTAATCGCACCGGTTTTATCATACAAGCTAAATGGCTAATCACACTGGTGTGTGCGTACTGGTGTGTGCGTACGTGTGACAGTAAGTCAAATGTGTAACATGAGGGACCCTGGGTGAGCGTGTCTGGTAAGGGCATGCATAATAATGACAGGGAAGCAAGCTGGACATTTTGACTGGCATTGCAGACAGACATGCTGACAGAGATGGACAGCCGCCTAACTGTCACGACTGACATAGCCCGACACAGCGTCAGAGTGTTAGCGTGTCCATGCCTCAGTACTGACCCCCACGGCCAGTCTTCTCCAAATAGGTCCTCATGCGGTGGTTGTAGGGAAACACAGAAGTGGTGGCTCCAATTTCAGCTCCCATGTTACAGATTGTGGCCATTCCTGACAGGCAGGGAGAGGGAAAGGGAGACAGAGACAATGAGGTAACTATATTCACTGTAATTTAAAACCACAACAGTCTGCATCATAACTTAACGAAAGCAATATAGACATGATAAATTACTACCTATAGCAATGACAATATGTATAGTCTCAATGTGTACATTTTCTGTTTGTCTACTTATGCTTATTGATATTCGTCCATATATTTGATGCAACATCATAAAAAATACTCATGACACGCAGATACAAACATATTCAGACTCATTCATATTCATGTATATAACTCTGCAGTGTATTTTATAAAATGTTTACAAAATGTTACATCAAAATAAGGGACCCAACTAGAACCCAACTGACAAGAGCTTCACCAACAGCATGAGCCGATAATGCAGTTTTATTAAACTATCAGTATCAGTCCTTCTTCAACCAAGCACACAGATGCTTTATATCTCAAAAAAACCATCCTGATCCTTGAAAATGTGAATGTGTGGGAGGTGTAGTTCTTAATCTGAATCATGGCTGTTCAGACTGTGGTGGTAGGGGGTGCTCAAAGTGCGCATAGAGCACTCTGCAAATTTAGGCTGTTCCACTTTGTGCTTTTATCAGTTTCTTTGGACAGGCTGTGGCCCACCGCTCTGCCATGGCTGCCGCAAATGAAGGTTTTCTTACACTGCTGCTATCATGCAGTGCTCACTACTGTCAGTCTCTCACCCCAGTGCCGAGCAGCATTCACTCAGTCAGTTTTGTCAGCAGGTTACTCTGAGGGCTGAAAAGGAAATGCCGTGATGGCCAACGGCATCCCTGCGTGGACACTCGGCTGATCTGCTGTTCCAGCTCTGTCCCTTAACAAATCAGTGTATCTAAAGTAATACCTTAATCCATATTTCTAATATGTGTTTATCAAGTGTTCTGCACAACAAATGTTTAGCAAATGTGCTAAAGCCTAGCAGTGTAGCTACTGTATATTTATTAACATGGAAACAGTTGACTGGCACAGCTAACCCGCTTGTAAAATCAAAACAATTCCCAACTGTAGCGAAGTTATCTAGCCAAGCAAAGCTCTTTGAAAACAAACTGATTGTAAGGTTTCAGGTTCAAGGCCAGCATTTATGCTACATTATTAGTGCAGTCACCCTTAGAATAATTATTACAACTGCAGATAAAGACTCTGCCAGTAACATGTGATTTCTGAAACCATGTTGTTGTGCTTTTGTGAAATCCAATTTTAAACGAATTGGGCGGTGGGAGGGGGCATGTGTGTGAGCAATGTTGCACAGGTGATCCACATCAGGCTTTGGAAAAGGATGAGCCATTCCCTCCTCTTACCAATGGGGGATGTAAGTGGGTGGCCGTGGCAAGAGTGATTAAGCTCTGTTGTATTGTTCGATTTTACGACAAGCTTTTTAATTCACTGTTGCAAATATTTGAGAAGCAGTTTTATTTGAGCACAATTATTACAAACGGAAAACTAAAATCGAATCTTTCAGTTGACATTACGAAGGGAACTTTTAATTAAACATTTAATTAAAAAATAATATAACATAACATAGTATAATAATATAATATAACAATATAATAAAATTTTTTGCAATGATACAAATTTTTTACAATTTTCTATTACATCACTACTACTATTACCACTAATAACTGTTGTTATTAGAGGTAGTCTTACTTAATACTGAACAGAAAAATAACTGATGTCTTGTAAAACAGCCTGGTGTCTTCCATACTTCTTCATATCCCTGCACTTAAGCATAGACATGATCCCACAGGTACATCTTCTCTTTTATTGCATGCGTTTTATTACCGTTTAGATCGGGCTCTGTAAATGCTACATATGCTATATATGATGGAACTTCATTTCAGGTAAATTTACAGCCATTTGCTTTAATTGCTTGTTATTACTATTTAATTCAGCGGCTGATTTTAAATGGTATTTGTCACCACCGTAAATTTCAAGTTCAAGACTACATGTTAAAAATTTCAAGTTCAGGATTCAAGAATACATCTTAAGTTCAAATTTGTGCAAGATTTTTACAAAAATGTTAATCGTGCTCATGAAATGACAATATTGGTAGAGATATCAGTAATCAGTCGGCTTAGCTCCACAAATACTGCAATTGGCACCGGACCCAAAAATCATCTATGATCTGGGCTATAGTGCTACCATAATGACAAAAGGTCTTCCATAATAATGTTATAATAATAATAATAATTATTATTAATTTATTATTATCAATATTAATAATAAATATATTCTCTTTGTGCCTTGGAGCAGTTTGTGAGTGTGCGTTCTGTTAGTTTATGGACTCCAGGCCTGGCCCAGGACTTACCAGTGCAGGAGATGGAGTCCACCCCTGGGCCATGGTACTCAACAATGGCCCCAGTGCCCCCCTTCACAGTCAGAATCCCGGCCACCTTCAGGATCACGTCCTTCGGGGATGTCCATCCGGACAGGGTGCCTGTCAGCTTCACACCGATCACCTGAGACGAAGCAGAGCATGGCATCGCTTTACCACATGATAATTACTCTCAGTAAACCTGATCACAGTCGGATAAAACAGCAGGTAAAGGAAGTAAAAACAAAGGGAAACAGATGTGCAGAGCAGCACAGCAGGAGACGCAGCCACAAAGCATTTACATTTACATTTATTCACTTGGCAGACGCTTTTATCCAAAGCAAAGTAGAAGTGAGGCATAGTATAACACAAGCAAAAAACCAGGGCAACAAGACTTCAACGCAGTTTTGAATGATGCAGTCCTGGACACACAGACAGAGTGAAGACCGACACTGTAGCGAAGGGCGAGAGCAGTCACCTCACCCGGCCTCGAAACCGGGTCTACGGGGTACCAAACTGCAGCTTTGACCGCGACGCCAAAGAGCCAGGCTCGTTGGTATGGTAGTCAGAGAGCATACTCAACTGTAGTGACAGCACTCTCACACAGATGCAGACTGATGCAGACTGACACTCACTTTGGGACACTTGAGCTCCCAGGGGATCCCCGCCATGACATCAACAGCGTCAGCGCCGCCCACTCCGATACAGATGGCGCCCAGGCCGCCCCCGTTTGGTGTGTGAGAGTCTGTGCCAATCAGCATGACCCCAGGGTAGGCATAGTTCTCCAGGATGATCTGTGATTGGAGGATTAAAAAAAAGCCCATACTAAATATATCCCTCAGTTACACCTTAACTAATTCATCTCAGTTCATGGAAAAACACTAAGGTGGTGTGTTTCATGATAGATCAACATTTATTTTAAGTTCCAGGTCAGAAATTTTTTCACATTTTTAAATTTGGTGGAAATCTGGACCCGCAGTTTTCCCAAAATACAAGCTCTTGAGTGCTTCCTAATTTTGAAATACAGAGTATCTTCAGGCAAAAACATGGATACAAAATGTGTACTTTAATATCTCTTCAGTTACTACAATACATCTTCAGTTAGAACAAAAAAGTCAGCACATATTACATAAGAGAATATGAACATGACTCCAACAAAACCAACAGTCCAATAATCAATATCAATAGAAACATCCCATGTGACTACCTGGTGGATGATTCCAGAGCCTGGTTTCCAGAAGCCTACTCCATACTTGGCCCCAGCACTGGCCAGGAAGTTATACACCTCCTGATTCACTTCCTGGGTCACACAGAGGGAAGGAGAGGACAATTTCATATTTCCAGTGTCCTATCCACTTACATAACTTCTCAGATATACACACGCGCACGCTTCGCAGGTGATCAACGCCAACATCCTGAATCTGCGCTGCCCTTCCTGCGCTCCTGCTGACCGCTGCCTCACCTTGGCCCTCTGGAGGTCCTGGGCGCCGCCGATCTGGGCCTCGATCAGGTGGTCGCAGTGGATGGTGGAGGGCACGGCCACCTTGGGCAGGCCGCTGCTGATGAACTGCAGCATGGCCATCTGCGCGGTGGCGTCCTGCATGGCCACGCGGTCCGGGTGCAGGCGCAGGTAAGTGCTGCCCCTGACGATCTCCTGCCCGACGGGGTCATCCAGGTGCCCGTATACAATCTTCTCAGAGAGCGTGAGGGGCCGATTGAGTCTGGGGAGTGGGAAGGAGTGGAAGTGGGTTAAACATGATGAGTATTTGGGTGTTACCGTTTCATTCTAATGATTGAAGAATCAGACAGTGAAGTTTTAGCATCAATCCAGCCTCTGTTGTTCCACCTGCATAGCTGTATAGCCCTTGGGTGAGGCTGGACAAAGATCACATGCAGCTGTTATGTCACTATAGAGCTGGTGGGATGGGAAGGGAGGCAAAACTGGGTGGCCATCACTTCAGTACAGCAAAATCATCCAGTTCAGATTCTACCATGATAAACCATGAAAAGAAACCTACACTTTAATGAAGATCTGTGGTGGGTCTTAAGGCGCCGACAGCTAGCTAAATGCAATATGGATCTGAAGCACTGGAAACTACCACCTTCTCTCTGTTAGCTGATCAGGACGGGCAAGGTAATGATGTAGCTTTGCCCAAAAAGACGACAGACAAAACTCAAACTCCTCCACACTGGCCTCATGCCAAAGGCTCTATCCAAATTCCTCTCAGTTTTCCACAGTAAATGGCAATGAGGAAAAAACAACAAGATTCTCTTCACTCTGTGTAATACTAAGGACTAACACAACAGGCTATTCACAGGAGAACCTCATGTGCTGAAGGGACACAAAAACGCACACAAAAACAAGCAAAAACTCTAGGCAGGCATTACCAGATTGTGAAAGTGCTTTTAAGAGAAAGATGATTCCAATTCCAAATATTCCCAAATAAATCCAGACATTCTGGAACCAGACACAGGAACCAGGCACTGATGTTCCACACAATGGCTTCTAACATAATTTCAAAATTGAATCAACCCAACCAGAAGCAGACACAGGCGTCTTATACAATTCCACTGAGACAAACAATAGCATGATTTCCAGATACAAAAGAGCTAAACCAAAACATGCTTTCTGTTATTTCTGTTCTTTTTTAATTTCACATATTTGAAGGCATACTTCAAAATTTGAAGGGTGTAACATGGAACTACCATGTTAAAAACAACACATTCAGAGTGTGCACCAGAATTATATTACACCATATCCGAAACACTTAAAATGATTCTGTTAAGGAAGCCTAAAGCACCACTTAAACCATTCAATTTTTAAATCAAATAATTTACAAAGCTGTTATATAGATACAAAATGTTATAATGAGGTCACTTGGGGTGATGAATTAGGGTCTTCAGTGACACAGTAATGTTTCATTTATTTATTTATATAATAGCTTTTCCGGAGAGTTTCTTAACTGTCTATTCTTGGAGATGGTAAAACATTTTAACCAACTGGATTTTTAACCAATTAGACTGGATCTATTACTTTTCAATTACGGGTGGAAAACATACTCTGCAGAGCACTTTGTGACAATTACAAAATTCCCCATTTAATTCATGATTTTAATAGGTATTGTTCTTGCCATTTTTCTTCAACCTTTAATTGACACTGTTCCTCTCAGTTGCCTTAGAGCACTGAGGACCTTACCGGAAAGTGCTCCTGAGAAAGTCTGGGCTGTGTCAGAAACAGACCGGGAGCAAACAAAATTATCTCCATGATGCCGGCATATCTGGCATCAAAATGAACAGAGACTTCTGATAAGTGTGGAACGCAAGGACAGTGTAGGCCATGGAGGGCCAAAAAGCACGGTGAGCTCAGTCAGGTCTGAAGTGTAGAGAGGCCCAAATAAAATGAGGAGGGAGAAGAAGCACAGGCAGCAAGACAGGGGAGTAAGGAGCAGAGCGGCTCACCTCTTGCGCACAATGTTGACGTTGGAGAGCAGCTTGTCATAGTTGATGTAGGAGCTGGGCTCAAAGCGGCTCATGGCCACCTTGGCCTTGGCATTGAGGGCAGCACACACATGTAGCCGTCGCACGCCCTGCCCCAAAGCAAGCTGGGAGGGTAAAGAAACACAAGGGGGAAGAGGGCTTAAGAAAAATCTCAGTCGAGCATGGTGTAAAAAGAGCCAGACAGTAAGATAATTACAGCTACACACCAATATCTGAATCAATTTTAATATTCCTGAAGTTTGATAGTTATTAGAAAGTATACTTATTAAAAAATCTGAGTATCCTTTCACAACAAAAAAGTCAGAATGTGAATTTGTTCGCAGCATACTCCAGGTAATTTTGAATGATAGATTTCAAACCATAATATAATGAATAAAGGATTCAAGGGAAATGAATGCAAGTAGAGAATAATTAAACTTTCAGTCCAGTACAAAAATGACAATTCTCTGACTATGTACTGATATTACAACAGAACAGTTGCTTACTGCTACCGAGCTTATCGTTAAGCCAGGCTAGGTGAGCTCAGTTCGCCTGCACTGTGCGCAGAGGAGAAATAAGTCTGTATTTGTAGATGGCATCTTTTTTCGGAATAAAGAAACTGACTGACAAGGTTTGGCCATCAAAGGGAATAAGACAATCATGTTACTATTAGTGTGATAATGATTGTGGTAAGCCCACAACAACTTTTATTCATCCGTGTAACGTCTTGGGTCACTTCAGCAATGAGATTTGTATTCAGTTTTGTGCCAAGAGGCTGAAGGTCATTGGGAAAGACGCAAAACCAAGACACGACGTTCTCCACCATTCCTTGCCAACTTAATTTCGCATGAATTCACGAAGAATGTGGTGGATTAGGTATGGGAGTCTGGTTTATTATTTGACACAGCAGCAAGTTGTTACGCTATTGCGTATACTTACAGCTGAACGTCAATCTAGCTGTAGTCAATCATCAGGCTACCTACCGTTACACCTCAGTCACAACTGACAGAATTATTCAAATCAATGTCAAATTATTCAATTCAAAGAAATATATATGTGGGAGACTCCCAATCTCATGTTGTTCAGCCGTTATCTTTGAATAAACAAATCAAAAGAGAGAATATCTTAAGGATATAATACTCTATTAGTTAAAATCATAGACAGTATCGTTAACGTCAACGAAACATATGTTAACCGCACCCAAAGGTGTGCATTTAATGGCAGTCTTCATAACCACAAACACTACAGTTAGCCAGCTCCAATACGAGTTGAAAATGATTGTTGGCTAACAACAAGATCTAAAAATACTCCAGTTATCACCAGCTATCTTACCAACCAAATGCAAGTAATATCGTAAGCTGTTAACGAGTTAGCCAACCAACGCTAGCTAAACATTTAGCTAGCGAGTCTCTCAGTCAACACATTCAACATACTTCACCAAAATAAATTTCAGCACATCACTTTCCATTGTTGCCAAGCGAACATGACTGATGCCCTTGTTTGCTATTTAGCGAGCTCTCATGTATTTGCTGGAACCAAGCGCGCAACAGCAAGCTAGCTTGCCAGCTAGCTGGCTCAATCTTGCATTTTGGTAACCTTGTATTCACCTTGCTAGCAAGTAATAAACGTTTAAATATATAATAAACTCTTCTGTTGAGAACAGAGCTTGGAGTGTAGCATTTATTTTAATGGCCACGTACTGTGCTCCTTTCAGTATACTGACATGGCAATGACGAAGTTAACCGATAGATGCAAGCTAGCAGGCTATAGGGACACTATGACCTGTGGCTAGCTAGCTAACGCTATCTATAAAATTATAGAGGAGCCGAGATTTTTGTCCCTCTTTCCCCACAAAGTTCACACAAACTCTAACTCACCCACAAGCTCTCGTTCAAGTTTTTTAAAAAATAACCTTACACTGACAATACAGACGACGTTTCTGAAATCGCCATTTATTTGATATTTTATGCGAAAATCCTTCACTCACCTGGAGCCGGGTAACAGTTAGACAGTAGGTCGCCATTTTGTCAAGAAGAACATCTCGCGTGAATGAACGGCGGATTCACAATCACTGCTACAGTGTCTGTTTATACACTTCACGTCCATGACATTTATATCAGTAGCTAACACGCTGTTGGCGCACAAACACGCCAGTGTACTCGGGCAGAAATCATATTATCCATAGCAGTAAATGCACACTTGCCAAAATAGCTCTGACACGCAATGTTGATATCCTCATCTGAACTAACCGAGAATGTTGTCACAACGTTGCAGAAAAGATGCATTTTGGTCAGTGCCGATTACTTTGAGACATCATAACAACGTCGGGAGTATGCAAGACGCGTGGTGTTGTTACAGCTTCAATTTAAAATTACTAACAACAAATAAATAAAAAATCATTTGTCCATATTCCCTAATTGTAAGATCATAATTGCAGTTCATATCAAACTTGTCTATATATTCGGGAAATACCTACAGGAAAAGGAAAGACTTTTGGAAGTTTATGTATCTGTGGAAATTGCTTTTTTGCTTTCTTTTTGGGAGTGGAGCCAGCTACTCTCAGGAAAATTACTTCCCCCTTGGTGCCCGCCTTGCCAAGTTCAAATGTTTCTGAAGAGCAATGGAAGCATAAAAAAGTGTGCTAAACTCAAATAATGTAGTGAAGCTGCGCCTCATTCACTAAAATCTTTCCCTGTGTAGGACATGATGCCATAGCGCAGTCAATGTAATTAAGTTAAATTGTTTCAACCATAAAGTAATAATTTGATTCACTTTAACTACATGTTTGTGGTTTTGACGCTGTGTAGGCAGCGTGGTCATAACATGCAATAAACGTGTCCAGTGTTTCCAGCCACGCCTAATTCACAGACGCTTTGCCACTTTGGGTAATTTACTGCCTCCTTCATAATTTCCTGTCTGCAGACTCACGAGAGCGGTGACGTAATCACATTCAGCGACGTGCTTCTTTCTTTTTTGTCATATGGTTTGGTACATATATAACACAACCTTTTACTGAAATCTTTAGGTATTGGGCTCTATAGTAATTGTCCACATTACCCCAACCACACAAATATATGCTATTTGTATCTGTTTTTTTCAGGTAACGTGACCCTGTGGTTAATAATGTGAAACAAAGTGGTGCCTTTCACTCTGTAAGAGGTAAGAACAGCCTTCACTTTCAGGTGGTTTGGAAATGTTCTGGGAATTTTGGATCGCTTATTTGATTCACACTCCAGAACAGTAGGAGGCGGTATGCGGCTATAAGGTGGTTTCAACAAGTAAAGCCACTGACGAAGAGGAAGAAAATAAGGTCAGAGGGTAAAATTTCCACGGCAGGCGTTTAGGAGGCGTTTAGTATGGCTAAGCATCATCCTGACTTGATCTTCTGCAGAAAACAAGCCGGTGTTGGTAAGATTTCCATATCTGTTCCTAGCCAGTTATTAGTGTTAAAGTCGTTGTTAGTTCGCAAGCTCAATAGGTTGTTAACTTGTAATGGGAAGCGGACGGGACGAGTAACTCGTGTAGCTCGCTAGGTGGCTAATCATAAAGAAAACCTTTGATCAAGTTGCTAACCAGGTGAACAGATCTGGCAAAGTCTGGATTGTTGGTTACACAACCACTAGAATTCGAAATGTTAATTTTTAAATTTCATTTATGACTAGCCTGGAAAAAATACAATGAGATTACAAGTGCTAGCGAATTAGCCATCCAGAACCAAGTGGCTTGGTAACGCCACCGTGTGTTCGTTAAGGTCCGGCTGGCAAGTTCATTAGATGTTACTAATTTTTCGTGTTTTCGCCACTTCTGGTTAGAAATAATTTGTAAACGGTTTCTCTTTTTTCTTTGCAGCCATCGGGAGGTTATGTGAGAAATGTAAGTATTGCCTTTTAGTAATTTTCCATTTGTCAGGGAAAGCTCCTCTCAGGTGCGATGCCTGTCTGTACCTGTGAAATGAACTTCCCACGGAGGTCAGGATAGCGGAATCATTGGCCATTATCCGACGCAGACTGAAGACCCAGCTCTTGAGACTGCATCTCAGTTCCACCTCAGTTCCCAACCCCTAATACGTACTACTCGTATTACTTGTAATACTTGGTGTTTATTTTACGTGTAACTTGTGGTAGGGCTTGAACAGTATTATGCTCGTATAATATTGAACGTCAATGGATATACTAATGTTCTAATGTCTGCTGGAAGTTGCTCTGGATGAAGTGAAATGCTAAATGAATGTGATGTAGTATGTAATGTAATCCTGACTATATATAATGCCATTTTTTTTTTTTTTACTTTGTCACTATACTGTGTTTGGTGTGGTCTATACAAAATTTGTGTGGTATATATGAAATATCTCCACAAATATCCATTTCAGGTGATGGAAAATGTGTCATCTGTGACTCCTATGTAAGGCCTTGCACCCTGGTTCGCATCTGTGACGAATGCAACTATGGTTCTTACCAAGGACGCTGTGTGATCTGTGGAGGGCCGGGAGTCTCCGATGCCTACTACTGCAAGGAGTGCACTATCCAGGAGAAGGATGTCAGTATTCCTTTCAACTTCCTTGTCCACAGTGTTCTAACTCCTGTCATAATTGTGATTTCAGTTAAACTTTTTAGTGTAATTCCTGTATTTTTTTCTTGTAGTCTTTTTCATATTTGAACCAACAAACTTTGGGTGACCAGTCTAACTCCTCATTTTTGTGTAATGTTTCCACAGAATGTTAACAATTAGAGTTTCTACTCACACATAAATGTGTAATAATGATAAGGCTGAGCTATTGATATGTGCTCAGAGGAATATCCTGCTTTCCTTTAAACATCAGGCAAACTTGTCTCATTTGTGACCTGTATTTACGCCAGATACTATAGGTGGTGCCAAGACAGAATGTAAATACAAAGCTCCACAGGTACCGTCTTGGCCCCGTCTCATTTGTGTCTTTGCTTCTCCCACACAGCGAGATGGCTGCCCCAAGATTGTAAACCTGGGAAGTTCTAAGACTGACCTTTTCTATGAGAGGAAGAAGTATGGTTTCAAGAAGAGGTGAAGGTTGATGGGACTGGCCTGGGTCATCGGAATCCCCAACTATGATGCGTTGCTGTTCTGTTGTACAAAAGTGAACCATTTTCCTGTTTTACTATGCCTTAGATTTTTTTGACAATGGAGAAATAAAATGTCACTTTTTCATATTACCTGTGTTGTGTAAGTGTGTGTTCAAGTATTGATCAGGTGGGTAATGAAAGATTGGTGCACAATATGGTCCATTTCTTGAAAATATTAAAGAATTGAGAGTGCTGTAGGGAGAGTGTAAACACAATAGGCACAATGATTAAGGCATTGTACATATATTTGAAAGTTATATGTTAACATACTCTAAATAAGGGTGAAATTTGCTACCAATGTAAAGCATACCCTGTAGTTTAGCTGAAAGTCTGTGATGAATAGGTATGACTGGCAACAGGTTGAAGCAAGGAGCTGTTATTAAATTCCTGATGATGGAAGGGTCCAGTGCCACCACAGAAATGAGGATTAGGTTGATGGGCCTCCAGGACCTTTGCAAACCCCACTTGAAACTTTTGTAAAATCATAAAAATAGTTCCTTTCATTGCATTGCATTTTCTTTATATAAATTCATTTTCATGTTGCAGGCTAGTATGTCAACATGAGTGGTGCATCATATAGAATGTAAGAAAGGTGAGGCATTTCAGGATATTTCATTTTGTTTTTTTTTTTCTTTTTTTTTATAAATGAAGAATTTTAATTGAAGTTCTAAATCAAGAGCTGAAAAAATAATTTTTAGACAATTCCTATGTAATTAACCAAACTGAGACAAACCAGTCCTGCTCACTACTATAAAACTCCCACTCCCTACTTCCTTTCTGCATCAGTTGTTCACAGTATCCCTCCTCCACCCTGTCTTTGCCCTTTTCTTTTCCCTGATTACTACGTCCACACAGGGGGTCAACAACCTCGGCCCACGGCCAGGTGCACTCACTTTGTCGGAATTCAAGCCAAATAAAAGTACCACCTTAACAACCTCACAGACAACCTTCATGCTTTGATTGTGTGGAAGTTTACATTTACCAAATACACTTTTGTAGTTAAAGCATCATTGCCTGGATACTTCTCAGTCTCCAGCGTGAAATTAATAACCTATGAGTAAATGGCATCACTTGTTTGTTTTTCTCCTGTATTCTCCTCTTAATATTAAAATTTTCCATTTAATTGCTATTTGAAATAAATACTGCGAAGTTTCTAATAAACACTTTTGTATGTAGCATTGGTGTACATAATAAATGTTTTAAATTACTTTTTCCTTCAGGAGAAGATGGGCCATTATGTATGTAAGAAGCTTCTTTCTTAAAATACTGTATTATGAGCATGTATTATGATGCCATTAAAATTTAGTGCACCTGGTGCTCTACTGACTCTGTTGCATCCAGAGACAAAGGGGACTTTCATTTTGGCATAAGAGAGGAAACTGGGTATGTAGGGTAGTGTCACTGAGGTGTATATGATTTAAGTTATATAAAACACTGAACAACTGTGAAGATTTCTGTGAGGAACTGTGACAGTTTAGTAATTTATTGAAGAAAAAAATTTATAGTGTAGTTGAGGTGGCAGTGCACCATAGTGATTAAGGCGCAGGACTCGTACCTGAAAGGTTGCCGGTTCGATTCCCCACCGCAGCACTGTTGCTTTACCCTTAGGCAAGGTACGTAACCCACAATTGCCTCAGTAAATATCCAGCTGTATAAATGCATAACATTGTAAAAAAAAAAGTGTAAACAATGTAAGTCACTCTGGATAAGAGTGTCTGCTAAATGCCAGTAATGTAATAGTGTGGTCAAGGTATATATGTGGTTTAACCACAAAGCTGTAATGACTGCATGTGGCCCAGTTTTCCTTTTTTATTTTTTTTTTTCTGGCCACACTACCAATTTATATTTTCTAATATGTTAAAAAATATGTTAAAATAAATAGTCAGTCAGGTTTATGAACATTTAATACCTTAACTGCAAATGTTGTTACATACTTTTGGTAGCATGTCATTAGTCAGTGTTTTAAAAATGTCAGCTGGACTCCCTAGAACTAGAGCTGATGACTAACAGGGATTTTTTTTTCCATATTTCTTCACTGTGTTCATTCCATTTTTCACTAGAATTGTTTTTACTGAAAAGATATCTAACAGACATCTAATAGTTAAGAAAAAAAAATACATCAGCCATACTGTACCAAAAACATAATAAATGACCCTTTCCCCTATCCATAGACATCTACCAGCGTATTCGCCTTGTTTCTAAATCTAATTTGGAGCCATTTACAGTGGCTTAAATAAAGTACACACTCCGCATACATCCGTATGTGAAATCCAGCAGTCATGTGCCTTTTTCCTCTCAAGTCCCTTTCCACGTTATCTCACCCCCCTACTCAAATCCTCCCAGCCTCTCTTTCAAACAGTTATGCAACAGCAATCCTGCGCACGTTACACAACACACTGCATTCATCTAGAATTCCAAAAAGAAGCGGAGGGAAAAAAAGGCACCAGCGAATGACAACTGGCCATTATGTGTGCAGTAAAGAGAGAACATTCCTAAACCTGCGTCTCTGTGCCTCCCTGGGTCTGCCCTCAGGCCAGCTGTTGATTTCAGCAGGCCACTGATGACCCACTAATGCTGACACAGAGACACAGCAGACTGAAATAAGTACACACAGGGAAACATGTTGATAGACAAAGATCTCAAAAAAAAAAATCAAACACCATGATCTCAATTTCTGGAACTCTTTAATAATATGTACAACACAGACCAACCAGGACATAGAGCTGTCAGAGTCAAATCCCAAAAACAAAAGAGAATGTGTCTGGAACACAAGGACAACGCAGCAACTACAAAAAAAGATATAAAACATTTCCCCCCAAAAAAATTCAACTTCACCAGTGAACAACATTTTATGTGTAGAGAGACAACACTTTACAGCTGCTGGAGAGTCAAAACATGTTAACAAAACAACAAAACAAAACAAAAAAACTAATATACACCATGGGAGAACTCAGTGAATGAATTCCTGTTCATTTTGTTAGTTGTACCCTCAGGACATTTAATACACTGTACAATGCATTACCTTACAGGTTTCTGTAACCAGACACTCTATATCTTATAGCATTTATGGTTAAATTGTTAGACCACTTTAGCGCAGGCTGTGTCTGTATTTGCCAAGGGTATTGATTATGAAATCCAGAACCCCAAAACCTTGTGTTTGATATTCCGCTTATACCTAACACTTTGAATAACAAACCTCCCATCTGATCCTTTAACTGCATTCTGGCTGAAATGCAAATCCGGAAACAGGAAGGAGGCCAAAACAGGGTGCGCACTCAGAAAATGTACCAACTTCCAGGGTCATAGTGATGACGGCATACAGAGCAATTATTCCAAAGTTGAAGGAACCTGAGAGAAGCTGTTTTTTTTTTTTTGTGAGTTTCGCAGAACTGACAAAAACCAGCCCTCTGAACGTGGGTTCAGTGTCTGGGGAACGCTACAGGGACAAACGTTTGACACTGACTCAGCCCAATGCGCAGCTCAATTCCTCATCTATCTGGCGTCATCACACTGGACGCCTGGATCGGGAGAAAACTCAGTGGGAACATTCTGCCCCTTCGGTCATAAATACAACCTTATCTCCCAATTCTGCTGTCAAAGAAAAAACGACAAGGAAAACCTACTAGCCGTAACCTCGATTACAAGTAAATTACAGCCTTTGTTTGCTGACAGCGAGTTCTGATTCGGTAACCAATACGAATCCTTTCTTCTGATAACAAACGGAGGCGAACCCCTCATGAATGTGGTCTGTGATTATTACTAGTAATGCAAAGCACTCCATTTTTTGCTTGCACGATATTCCTTTGATGGATTATACCTTCTAAATCGAAACAGATTACCCAGGTGATAGTTACAACACTACACAGTTTATTTTTGAGGCACTCATTTTGATTTTCACGCTACACAGCTGCTTTTGTAAAGACACATTTTAACCACTTTTTAAAGCAACTTAATTAGATGAACATGCTGCTAAATTACTGGCGATCTAGACTGGAAGCACTGAAATGTCACTTTTACAACATTTTGCCAGGTCTGGCAAATATATATATATATATTTCTGTTTTACAATTATACCTACACATTTCTCATCAAGAGCAAGGCAAGATAGGAAAATGGAAGGTGAAGCAAAGCTGTACAGTTAAAAAAAACAGAGCAAGGACCCTGATAAAGAGTGGAGTTTGGTTTCTGATATGTAGTAATCACATCCTTGTAAACAGGCAGACTGAGTGCTGTGCCAATCCAGCTAAAGACACTTGAAGGTTTGGGTCCTTGTTTGTCTGACATGTCCAGTTCACATGAAATTGTGACTGAAAAATGCCTACTTGTCACAACTACAACACACTAGTTCTCAACCGAAGTCCTTGAGCCTAACCAGCTTAACACATTCATATGTACTATGTCAGAGATTAAGAAAAACAATCTACAACTATTTAGGCATTTAATATTTTACATTTTTTGTGTGGTATACAATAAAATGCCCCAGAATATTGAGAGGTAACATATTCAACAGTTCAATGAGGAGAAAGCAAAGATGAACTGGACTTTTAAGTCAGGCTGAGTGCCTGTGTGTGTAAGAAACAGTTTGCCATTAGACATCATCTATTGTGTATCGTGTTGTACTGTTAACAGTAAACAGTCTGAATCATAAACACGTTTCATCAATAATCTACTGCAACTATCTATTTCTAACCTGCCTAATATGTTTATGTCTAAACTGCTTGTTGTGACATGCTTGCATCTGTTGGTTTAGAGCAGAAGCTATACAAGTGTGCCAGAAGGGTTTGACCACTTCCTGGGTGGACTGTTACATAAACCAGCAACCTGTCCGATGATCTTAGACATAGATCTGAAACTCTAGACACACAATGAATTCTCCCTTCTCAAAAAACTCTAAAGAGATCCCATTCAAAACCATACTGTGACACACACAGACAAATTTTTTTCAAAGGACACGCATTCATGTACACCATGCCAATTATAAGTCCCCATTCCCCTCCTCCACCCACTAGTGGCACAATAAAGGCATTTCATGTATCTAACCCCACCCCTTAATCGTCACTGTCAATCAGATGGTTTACATGAGAGTACAAACAATGAGCACAAACACACCCATTTGTGTGGTGCACTCGGTGACTTGTTTATATACAAGGGAAGTTCACACCCACACACACAGACACACTCACTCACACAGACACACACACCCAAAAATTTAAAGTTCAAAAGAAAAAAAAAAAAAAATTCCATGGTATCATCATGACCATGTAACAAATTCTTTCACTCATTCAAGCCCCTAATCCTTCACTCCTTCTGTCTTCTCCTCCTCTTCCACCTCTGATCCCACTGTCCATCTCCACTCATTTATTTATTTATTCATTTATTTCACCTCCGCCACAAATAAATCAATAAATCAATAAACGCTTACAGGTCCTCCACCTCTGCCTGCACTGGAGCTCTTGAAACAGAGGAGAAAGTGTCAGTCATTTAGAGAAGCAAGAAAGGAACGAGACGACAAATGGCTGATCTGGTGCGGCATCATATTTGGTAAGTGTTTTCAAGTATGGATTCAGCTTCCTGTACGTATAAATAAGAGAATAATTTGCACTGCTTAGGAGAAGTCTGTAACTGCAAACCATGATGGATTTTTTCCAAGGTGAGTTAGGAGACCATCACTGTGAAATGACGCCCCAAAGACATGGAAGATTTACTGAAAATCTGTCTCTATCTGAGCACAAATTTATCTTTCTGTGTATGCAGATGTCTCAAGAATATTATGAGACTGTTGTGGTGCAATCTTGTAGCTGACACAGCAGTCTGTATTCAGACAGGAAGTGGGTGATAAAAAAAAAATCACAGTGTCTGTACCTGAATTAGTCTAAATGTCAGTGTCTGTTAGTCTGCAAGGTGTTTAGCAAGGTCTTTTTTGTCCCTTACAGTGGTCCGAATTTGGCCTCGTAGCGGGTCAGCACATTCTTGCAGCGGCCGAAGTCCTTCCGCAGTTCGGCCACCTCCTGCCGCAGCGCCACGTTCTCTCGCTCCAGGAAAGCGGCCCGCACTGTGATCTGGTTCTCCTTGAGCCGACGGGCGTCACGCGAGCGCTTGGCCGCCACATTGTTCTTCTTCCTCCTCTGCCAGTACTTTTCATCCTGACACGGCACATGGGGACAGAACAAAAGGGACATTGTTGCTTAAGAACAAATGCACTGCTCTTGCCTTGCACATCTTTTTACCCACATTTGTTTCAGTTCCCCCAGCCCCTGCCCACCCCCCAACCTCCCACCCTCCATTTACCTTCTGGTCCTCAGGCACAAACACCTTCTTAGCCTTCTTGATCATGGGCTGGGGTTTGAGCTCCTCCTCGGTGAAGCGGTGTTTGCGCGGGTCGAACAGCTCCCCCCCCGGCACGCTGGAAAGCACGAGGTCCGTGGGGTCCGGCTGGAAGTTGATCTCCACCTCGATGTCGTCCGGATCGATCGGGGAGGGAGTGGCACGGTCCTGCTCTGTGCCGTCCTCTGAAGAGATGGACAGAACTGAGCTCCCGAGCACATACGTTTCAAACGGTCACACGCGACAACCAAATGAGACTTAACGAGTGCCAGTGTCAGCCCCTCACCTGCACTCTTTGGAGCTGTGTCGTCACTGCCCGAGTCGGACACGGTGATGGTCACCAGCTCCGCCTCCTCGTCCTGGTCGAGTGCCATGATGGGCATGAGGCTGCCAATGGGAGGTGCCAGGGTGGCGGGTTTCTCCTGGGCGGGCATAGCCTGTTCTGTTGCCCCCTGGGTGCCATCCTTACTCAGGCTCTTCTGTAGCTCCTCCTCTAAGGACGCCGGGATGCCGTTCTCCAGCAGAAACTCATCCAGGTCCATGTACTCCAGGTGGAACGTCTCACCGTCGTACGGGATGGTCTTGTCCCAAATAGCAGGGGTCAGGGCGGCAGACGGCCCCAACCCACCGCTGCCCCCTCCGCCACAATCTCCATCATCAGTCTCGCTCAGCTTATCTTTGTCTTTCCCTACAAGCAGAGAATGACAGGAAAGAGACATTCAACTAAACAGAAGCAACAAGCAGGCTGCATAAGCAATAACGGGGGGGGGGGGGGGTGAATCAGATTTAATCGAGGCACAAGAGCAACAAAGGCAGCAGACAGGAAACGAACGCAGGACAGAGTATAGGTCAGTGGACACGACGCGTTGAAGGGCAGGGAGAAAGCAAAGCATCCATGCAGGAGGACAGGGACAGAGTAAAGAAGGGGACAACGGGAGGAGAAACAAACAGGGGCAAAAGGGACTTTTCAGTTAATGCTAGCACCGCAACAAATGTGCAAGTCCCTTTCATCTAAGGTGCTTGTTGCACTCCTGAAAACTGCTATGCGTCTTTCCATTCTCGAGCCTGATCGAACTGGCGTGAACTCTCCTCTGACCCTCCTCTGTCAAGCCTTACATTGGTAACTAAGGTTTCACTAAAAACAGCTACGCGACAGATACTCCTTCAATCATACACCAAAGAGCATGCGCACACAGACTCAGCGCTGGTTTAAATAAATTCACGTGCCTGAGTTATTAAAAGGTATTCGAATAGGGTTCAACAGAAATACGTAAATAATGATTTTGTTGAACAAAACACTTCCTTTACAGGTAGAAAAACGTGATGGCAAGCCATATATTAAAAGTGAGCAATTTAACTAACAAATATCCGATATGCGGTTTGGAAACTGAATCGAAGTCGTCCATATTATTTTATGCGCCCACTTTTCGCCCTGTATTCCTAACATGTTCATTTAAATTACGATAAAAACAAATGCTTCAAGATGTCTGTTCGACAACTGAACTCGGTTGCATTCGGCTGCGTTCGGGACAATTTCTACCCCCAAGCGGGCAGCACCAGAGAGAACGGGAAAAAACAACCCTTACCGTCGTTGTCCTCTTCGAGTATATTCGGTGGGGGGTTTTCCATGATCTTCTTCAATACAACGGGAAATGAACTCGGTGGACCAGAGTCCACGATTACCGTGACCGTCGACTCTCCGGGCATCTTTTGTTTGGACAGTTGCTAGCTTAGCAGAAAGTAAGATTCTTCCTGTGTCCTGTGTGAAATAAATACGATCCACTTCGCAGCCTCGTTATCTCCGTCTGTAGCTAGGCTATTTGTGTTTCCTTTTCTGCTTAACTTCGCCTTGCCCCAATATCAACTACGCACAGCCACTCTCATGCGTCTGACCCAATTCCCCGGATTGTTGCCGAATGCAATTGGGTTATTCATGAGAAACCGCACCTCTCTCTCTAAAAAACGCAACGCTCGACCAATGCAGGTATTTCGTGTTTGCTTCTGCAATGAATATTAACATTCAGTGTTACAAAACGTAAACGGCAGCGAGAAGGAGTGTCTTTTCCGTACTCTGAAAGCCCATTGGTCGACGCGGTTACATATGCATCGCTGTGTACGTGTAAGTCATATGCACCGTAGCGCAAAAGATGTTACAAGGAGCGGCAAGAGGCAGTTGAAGAATCCGCAAGAGTTTTGGCTGCAGCTACAAGAAATGTGCGTGAATGTTCAAATAAGTAACGTACGCAGTAGCATTTCTCACAACTAGACTAGTACAGGACATGTTTTTCTCCTTGACGTACAATGGCTACGGCCGTTTCATAACATCTGGTAACGTCCTCGCTAATGCGGGAGAAAAACAATTGCCATGACCCATTACCCTATAAATGCAGTGGTACGGATTAAGATGGGTGTAGTTTGGATATTCAAGTTTTAGGTGTCGGGTATTAAAAGCCAAGTTTAAATCATGCTTGACATAGGGTAGACGTGGCTGGCCATGCCGCAGTCGCCATACCAAAATGCAGTATATTTGCGTCCGTATTTACGAAATTGTCAACAGTTCTCATATCCAGGGTCGATCTTACAAACTACAAACATCTGGGAAAAGTAGTTTGCAAAAGTACAAAATACTGTGCGTTCCCATCAATAGACATGATTAGTTCCACCGAGTCCAGTTTCTGACATCTAATTCCCCCCAATGACCCCTTTTTTTCATGTGGCCAAACACGTGCAGCATCTGCGTAACAACGCTATAGGCCAATGACTAGACGGCATACGCGGCTCACGTGAGGATGTGCTACTCATGTTACACGTGCACGGCAGGGCGGCGGTTCACGCGAGGGGAAGCCTAGCGTTTCTTGAGGAAGATGGGGGGCCTACTGTTTAATGGCTGCCCGACAAAAGACAGCAGGGAACCCTTTACCTCAGATGACCCTGAAGTCTTAAAGTACAAAAAGGCACCTTCTAAAAATGTTTCATATGAAAAAGTGAAAGACTGCGTCAAATACGCATCTACACGGAGTAGCTGCATGCAATCAAGGCCTTGAACATAACGCACATGAATAACAGGGTCGCTGCCGCCCTTTAGTGAATACTGAAAGCAACAGAAATATCAAAATTTACACACATGCACCCAAACCATTATAAATTCATATTAGAACATGCCAACGCTGGCATGTTATTCACAAATTCCCAGCCATAAGACATTCTACCCATAAACATTGACAGTAATGTCAGTGCAGCAGTGTACGTGTGTGCTGTGTCACTGTGAGACTGCTATTATACCACAGGAAGGGAGGAGGGAACATTGTGTGCTGAACAGCATTCCACCACTAATGCTTTTCCTCTGCTGTCTAACCACATCACAGCCACAGAAAAACGGAAGGATTCTGATTTTTCATGTAAAGAAACCGCTTCCCTATAGATTAATTCTAATGTAAAAAAAAAATTAAAAATAAAAATTACAAATGTACTGGGATGATATGGTCACTAACAGCTGTTGCAAATTGCACAGTATGACTGTGATGGACTGGTGGTTACTGGTTCAATAAAAGATCAAGTTAGTTCTCCAAGTGGTCACTACCATTGGATTTACAGAGGCTGAGCCAAGGAGTCTATACATGGCCTCATAGCCCAATTCCAGGTGTTTCAGATTTGGATTCAGAAAAGACC
This sequence comes from Megalops cyprinoides, assembly GCF_013368585.1. Lineage (NCBI taxonomy): Eukaryota > Metazoa > Chordata > Actinopteri > Elopiformes > Megalopidae > Megalops > Megalops cyprinoides. The sequence goes on along the minus strand of NC_050583.1, from coordinate 14,099,461 downwards.
TTAACCTTAACAACACAATGTGGAGTGCTTTTCACCTTAAGGATTTATCCAGACCAAATGCACACCGTTATAACAGAGGTGGAAGGATATAGGACAGTGCTCACACACTTGGCTCAATGACACTAAAAGGCATTTACCACATTACATAACAACAAACCGTCTTCTTAGTACCTTTGAATTTAGTCCTAAGGAACATTTCCCTTTTAAAGCAGAGAGTGCTTTGCCAATTTAAATGTTTATCTCCACCACTCACACCCGCCTGTGAAAAAATCTGGAATTGCTGATCGGAGTTTCACAGCTCAGTCCCTGTGATTTGCCTCCATGCATCGTTACACTGTGGAAATCTACAAGTGCTGCTGGCGTTGCACACGTACGTTCTCACAGGTCTGTACATCTGTACAATGTGTCTGCACTGGGTCTGAACTGAACTGCATTAAATGGGTTATACTCCTTGTAAAAGATGTAGCTGCATGAAGTGTGCATTTGGCTGTTTTTCAGAATCCCAAACTAAGCAGGGCCACACGGATTGAGACAGACACTGTACACATCATGGAATGGTCAAATGTGTATATATAGGTATATCACTGTGTGAAACCGGTATAGTCTTGTGTGTAAGAGACACGGAGATAATGTAGCTTGGATTGACTGAGGGGCTACAGTTTAGCCAGGTCTCATATGTATACATGTGTTATGTTTCTGCACCACCATGCCAAAATGTACTCATATCAAGATCCTTCAACTTCAACTTTGTGCCGAATTCTATTACATAGTCTAGAAATGCCACAAGGGTAAAAATAACCCCTCCACAATATTCCAAACTCTTTCTAAAGAATGCATATTTGATGCGTATGTCACATGTCCACCTCCCCTGTTATTCATAAGCTTGCCATCTTGGGCCTGTCATGACCTGAAACACAGGTAAACTGACTGTGCCATCTCCCCAATGCATTTTGTACCATCTAGTGCACATGACTTACTCCATAGCATTGATTGTTATTCTGTACACTGTTTACCACATCAGGTCAGCCACATTTGTATGGTAGCTGGTAATGTATTTTTGTTGTCTGAAATGTTGCATCAGTCAAGACGTGGGACCTACAGGTTTTCATAAGAGATTTACTTAGACCAAGCCATCCATAACCCTGACCCTTCACTGCCATTTGATGCATTCAGTAAGACCTTTAACTATAGGAATTACCATAATGCATAGCACTCCACTCTACCAGTAGTATGCCTTAAAATCACAGTGTAACAGAAGCTGGTTTCTATTAGGTGTGGCTATTCTTTGCATCTGCTCCATCTTCTGAACCTAGTGATGATATTATGCAATCACAGTTTTCCTCAGCTAAAATGGTGGTGAGTATGCTCTGCAATCAGTTTGGTACTACAGTAAACTGCACGTGTTTGGCCACAAAAACACAAAATATTTACAACACCAATATTCATTGAAAAGATAAGATTTCGGTGATTCTACAGGACCACATTTCAGTCCACTCTCAATCCTACTTGGTCACCAACTGCAACCTGTTGATTTATATTCATAATCAAAGTAGGCTGTACTCAGGAGAACCACGAAGTGCAACCAAAACAGCAACACCTATTTGAATGACACAGTGCACACACTACACGCTGGTGGAGAGAAATGGAGTTGCAATAAATAAATAAATAAAACATGTATGGTACGATATGGTAATCGTACCATACATGTTACACTGAACTGTAAAAATACATTGAAATTGGGGTAACTGAGGGGTTATCAGTATTGCCTGTCAATCGATGGTGTTTGGCACGTGGAACGTTCGTGTATTTATGGTTGTTTGTAACGCTTTTCTGTTGTCTGAAATGCTGCATCCTTTGATGAAAAGAGTATGCAGAGAAATGTATAAAATGGTAATCAGTCTAACAATTTAGTCCAAACTATTAATATTATGATTCTTTGCTATGCCGTGTTTTCAAAAACATCTGATCACGTGGAGAGGCACATGCAACTTTTACGCAACTTCAAAGCAAGTTTTCCGGATAGTGAATATTCAATGAAATTAATTGACTTATTTGCAACTAAAAGGTTAACGTTCCCAGGCTTGCTTACCGTTGTCATCGAGGGTAGGAACAGAGAAGGGGTACTCGAGCAAGGCTTTAAAAATTTCTGGAATGTCGCTGGGGACACCGGGATTGATTTCATTGGCAGTCGTAGACATGTTAACCGTCTTGTGAAAAGCTTAATCTGTTTATCAAAATACCCGAAGACAACGCTCTTAAAAATCACCCAGATAATATTAAGTATGCGTAATTTCAGTTTCCTTGAAACTCGAGCAACAAACTTGCACTTTTGACAGACACCTCAGCCTTTCAGACTTCTGACCGATGGTCACAAGGTTTTTACAGCATCAAGTAAGTTACTTAACTGACCACGCCTTTTTGGCGTAAGGACAAGCAAATTGACCAATGACTTGTTTCTTTTCTCGCCCCTCATCAATATCCATGTTGGTGAGAGTTTAGATTAGCGACTGCTGCTGTCTATTAGAGTAGCGTTAGCCAATCGGAGTTTGGCAGTGAGGCGTGAGCTTTGTTACCTAACCCGCGACCGTGTTACTGTTACGAAATTTTTGTGTTTTAAGAAGGTTGAAGTTTTACGACAGGGTTGTCCCTTAGAGGATCAAACTACTAATGTCCACACGTGGGTGTTAAGATGTACCACGACAAATCTTTACCCTATAAGCTCTGTAAATGTTAACGTAAATTGGAACGAGCAAGAGCTCGTGTGTAGACAGACAGGACGAATTTTATCACAGAGAAGTCAAACCACGACGTAGGAAAAATGGTGCATGTTTGTTTTCATGTAAACGGTCTGTTTCATGTTTTTCGAAGTTGTTTGTTATAGTCAATTTACTTGCCATTCAATATCAGGTGTTTACTTAATGGTGTTATTGAGACATGCCAAATTTGGGGGAAATCAAACATTGTTTCGATTATCTTACCTGTACTGTGGGAGTGTGATATGTTTCTAATTATTATACATGGAATATTCAATGCATCCTGTAGACGTCTACATTTTCATTTTATATAATACAATTATACGAAATGCAATCATCACCAAAAACCTTTTATCAAGTATAATTTTTTTGTGATCAATGTCTGGGATCTGCCAGACAGTGAGATGTTTAAAATTGCAGGTAAGTAGTTCCACTTGCTTTCTCTCATCCCTGTTGCATAAACACCGCGAGCTACAATTATACAACTGGATCATCAGGTCGTCCCAGTATGGTATCCGAAATGAGCGCCGAAACGCGGTGTCGAACCGTTCAGAGCCGCTATTGGCCAAGGTTTCCCCTTCGACCGGCATTAAGTAACGTAGCCAATTCATATGTTGACAGTCCTCAGACACGTGAACCAACCTTATGTGTTTAGTTTTAAGAATAGACCAGCTTTTCATTTCACAAGAACGGTAAAATAACAAAGGGCTTCTTTTCACATTTAGGATTGTAAGGAAAAACAAGGCGCAATTCCGATCTTCGCAGAAAAGACTTATTTATTTACAGGAACGGCAGAAATACGTGAAAACGCACTCTGGGTTCAGCGGAGTCAATCTGACCCCGAGCACTTAGTGAAAGCATTCTTTATACTGATACAGAGCTTTGATCAGGATAGACAATAATCAAATAACTATCAATAAGAGTGGGAATACATGTGGTGAAATACCGGGGGTTTGGTACTGAGATTATTTCGTCTTTGATCAGGATAGACAATAGAGTACCGGTGGTGAAATACCGGAGGTCTGGTAATTAGATTGTCTTCCCGAGCAAGAACACTTCTCAATCACCCATCGCTGGTTCCTTTAGAAGTATCAATTGTCGCAGCAGCTAGCTGCCGCCAAAGTGATAGTTGAAGTCTATGAGCAGGACTGTGGTTACAATAAGACCATCATAGACAAATGAATACAGGTATTAGCATACCTTAAGTGAGAGGATCTGTGCTATCTTATGCTGCACTGAGTGAGCTGGTTTAGGGATCTAGACCAAAATCTTACAGGATCTTTTTCCAGTTCTGTTATACGAAGCCCATGTTCGATTTAGACTTGTGGAAAATGTACAGATTATAGCTGTCACATCAAATATACAGTGTATGAAGTATAAATGTGTGATCATATCCTTTAAACACCTGAAAGGTACATGAACAGAAATGTTCATCCCAAAAGGCAACTTCACCAGGGATACATACCTCTTATTCACAATGTTAACCATTTATTCTGCCAAATTTATGGTGACAGAATGTGCTTCATAAACCTGTATCCTTCCTCAAGGGTACAAACAGTGTCCCTGGATTTCAACCTTGTGATGACCTTGAGGTCCTTCAACTCCCAGTAGCACCTTGTACAAAAATGGAAGGCAACAGAAATAAGAACACTGCATCTTTTTTTTCTAAAAGTGTCCGTTTATTGCTAAAAACACTTCCATATTTTTTGGTCCATTGTTATCAATTATTTCCAACTGTGTAGGGGGGAAAAGGAGTAAAAGAACAATGTAAAAATACAGTACAAAATAAAAAGATTAATTTTTTCTTTTTTAAACCTCACATTCATTATCTGAGCTGCTGGAAGTAATATGCCATAACAAGCTACAGATGGCAATGTGTTCAGTGTGGATGTCTGCTCTTACCTACAAACTCTCATGGAGAGAGAACATCTCTGAACATCTTAATTATGCAGGTGGTATTTACGTGTGTTGGTTTACAAGTGTGTTCCCAACCACAGCTTTGAAGAGACTCCAACACAGTATCTATCATCTCACTTAATGCAATTCATTACCTTTCTTCAAAAACGAGACGTTTCTGCTCTTTTGGGAACATAACATTCAAATATCATGTTTACACAAAAGGTGCTGTGCACATAGCATACATACTGTTCTCAGCTTGCTTACCATACAGGCAAAACGGCATGGCTCCAAAGTCTGAGGAGACTGCTGAACAAGGGGCATTAGACTATTAGTCTGCCCCTTCCCAAGCCCCCTAAAAGAACAGGTCAGGAAGCACTGGGGCTGTGTTTCATATCACATACTGCATAGTACACATAGCATCACAGACATTTGTGGTGGCAATATTAAGAACGGTTCCAGCATGTAAGTGTGCAAGAAGTATGCATCGAAATTCCCTGGATATGCTCTTGTGTACTTGCGGAGAACAAATAAAACTGGACTATGCAACGAGGCATATTTCACCTACGATTTCTACCTCTATAATCGCTGTTCAAATGGACAAAAAGAAGGCAGCATCAATGGAGCTACTGGTTTACAAGTGGTAGTTGTCAACAAACATTTTGTTTTCTCAACGTACACAACTACAGTTATTAAAGGCCTATTCTGAAATACATCAGGAGGTCCAATAAATGTTTTATCCCATGTCCCACTCATTTAACAAAAGCTTCAAGGTAATGGTAGGGTGAAGTTATGAAGTACATTCCAGGTCAAACCATTTTATTGCATACTGCACACTCTTATACTCAGTGGTGCGTACTCGGCAGTGCAAATACACCAGCACATAGTACGCAAGTATGTGATTTGGAACACAGACTGGGGCCTTGAGAATCACTGTTTGTAGGCATGGTCTCAGGACTGAGTAACAATGCCTGATGACATTTCATGCTACTCTTTTGCTCTCCCTCTGAGCAAAGCAACCAATGGGCACACTATGGTGTGCTGTTACAGTAATACAAAAGCTATGCAATACATATTCATTAGCGTACACAACTCATTCGTCTGATATAACCCATATCCATAAGGGGCAATAAAATTGTATGCTATATGTCATCAACGATGTCAGACTTAAACAGCCGCAAGCAATGCTCATAAATCACCAATAACACATCACCTTTTATCTATGTACTTATACGTTTCTAAGTATATATCTTATCGTATATTGAGAAAGGATTAAATGTTTAGGTTATATAATTATATTAGTTACTATGCAGTTGTACATAAATATCTATGTATGCTTCAAACCTCTGTCACACCATATCTGATACAATAGTGAGGTCTGAACACAGAGTCCACAACAGGGCAGCATTCCCTTAACGTTTTGAGGGAAAAAGATTTTGCTTCCATTGCTATTCCACTGTTGACATTAGACTGGTTTGTCTGTGTTTGTGTCTATATATTTAAAATTTCTCCTCTAGAGAATGACTCCTGATGCCATTTAAGGAATCCTGTGGGAGAGGCAAATTGTCTTGAGTGTTGAGTGTCTTGAGAACATGGCATTTACATCTCACAAATGAAGATGTATTTTTGCACCTTAAAACATCAGTTTCCAAGTGTTTGCTTTTGCATACCATGTTCACATGCACCAAGCATGTGCAGCATGTCTGTGCCAGGTTTGCACCTTACAAATTAGCAACTGAATAAGAATTCTTACAAAGACATCCTGTGCATAAAGTGTACATCCTGATTACGCAATCTTCTCACAACTCTTCACAATGCATTACTCTTGCCGTGCTGGAAAATTCCTGACGCATACATAGACATCTATTTACTCTATAATATTATATTCATACATGGATACATTTATAATTATACATGTCAATTACCGTATACATACCAATAGCATATAGGAGAACAAAAATAGTTATATAGTTGTCATCATAATAATAACAGCAGTAAGATCCCTCGATAAAGCAAATACCTGGGTCATTCCAGAAGGTGTCCATCTGCTCTCATTAGCTATCTCAATTGGCTACAACTGGTTAGGCCTTAATGGTTCTTTGGCAATGTCTGTGTCACACTCGTGACCCTGAATTCTTCAGCACGTCATTCCCTTCCCATGTGTCAGGGCCCGTTTGAAAAGGGTTTCCCAGCAACAGGATCAGGCTGTCCCTGACCTCTGCTCCTGTTACAGGCATGTCACCTCAGCATGTCATCGCTGATATATACTGTCAGAGCTTTAAGACACAGCTCACCCCCCCCCACCCACGGGAAAGAACCAGACACTGCACTGACATTTGCCCTGCACACCGAGAATAAACAAAGACCATAAACCACACAAGCCTTCCCAATGCCAGTGTAAATGCCCACTGAACACCAAAACCGCTCATAAAACACTGACCGCCAGACTCTTTGTATAGCCCAGATGTACAGGTTCAGGTTACATGAATATTCACCAGCCTTTGCACAGTCGTTTAGCAGTTTTATGTTTTGACTGGAAATCACCTCTTCCATCATTTCTTTCACCATTTCCACAGCTGTGGGCAAGTACATTCATGAACACAGCTCTAGAACTGTAGTTTCATCAAAACCACCATTTCTGGAATGACACCCAAAGAAGCAAAATAAGAAATAAATCACTAGTCATCTAGTTTAGCCATACAGTTAATAATATATCATAGCTCAATAACAAGAGGTACTATGTAATCAATACAATTAGTTTATGTTTTAAGCTTGAAGGCTAAGTTATAATTATTCTTAGTATACCGATTTCGTAAATATGTATGTATATATGTGTGCATCATGTTTAAGTGTGCAGACTTACTTCTTTATATAATGTCCATTGTGGATGAATGTAAGGACAAGTGACTTGCTAAGATTAGCAGGGCACATCCTTGCTATAAATATATCTTAAATGTACCGGTACATTCATAGGCACATGATAAAGAGTGCAGATGATTTTGATCATCTCTGCCCTCCACCTCACGAATGGTTTTATCTTTAGAAATCCTTATTGTTTATAAAAGGAGGACTAAACTCCTTTCCTCCACCTCAGTTGACTCAAATCCCCATTCACTTTCTAAAACGAGGAGGGGTGAGAGCAAGCCTAGTTCTCCCTCTATTTCCTTTTTCATTCACGCCAGTAATTCTCTGTTCTTCGCAAAGGAAACTTCCAAGCTATAAATTACTTTTAGATCATCTGAAGTACGTATTCCAGTCTTGAGCCCAGCACTGCTTCCATTGTCCCTGGTGATACACTGGTAGAATAAGCGAGGCCTGCACCACACTACTCCTATGACTACCTTCACGACAAGCGGCTTCGCTGCAGAGAGGCGAACTCAGGTCAGGACGGTCCGTGTATGAACAAACACACGTGCTGTTTAGTTCAAAGGATTACCGCAGGCACGCTGAACAAGCAGTCCTCCCCACTCAGCCCCAGGTGGGTAGTTGTACCTCTTGTCAATGTCACGAAACATTCCTGTTCACACCTGGCACTGTGTGTGTGAGTGCAGTGTGCGTGTTTGAGGCTGCACAACCAGTAAACTGATACTTCTGTCACTGCCGGCAGGGATATTTAAACGTTAAAAGAGACTGAGTTGACCTTATAAAAAAAAGAAAAAAAAGAAAAACTATGCCCAAAAAAATTGCTGTAATGCTTTGCTTCCTGTAATGACCTTTGGCCAGAATGCATTTATACGCCTCCACCAATAATGCGAGAGTAAAATAGGAGTAATTTGGTACATCGTATGACTTCACTGAGGGGGAGTTTGCAGACACTCTCGCCTCTCTGCCCAATCATCCTGCAACTCACATGCTGGGGGCAGGAGGGAGGGAGCTACATCCTAGGTGAATCTTACCTACCCATGCCTGGATGGCTTATTCACAATGAAAAATTTCTCCAGGTAAAATCTCATCCAAGTTCACGACCCCATTTCAGAACAGAACAATTTTATGCTTGTGATGTTCAGAGGCTCTGTCTGAGTCGAGTATTATTATACCTGTTTGCAGGGGGGGATGCTGTGTACTGAGGCTGGGTGTGAAACTCCATCCTAATGGCACAAAATAACCCCGTCTATAAATGGGCACGTGCTTGCATAAATACACAACTGCGTGCATACATACACAGGTAAGTGCCTGCGTATGTCGTAAGTCAGCATCTGAGTGTGTGCGTGTGTGTGTGTGTGTGTGTGTGTGTATCAACGTGTCCATCTGTCTGCTTTGACCACCTGTCAGGTAATGCCTCAGTCCTGCAGGAGGAAGTTGTACTTCCCAAAGTTGCGGTCGGCAGGCACAATCAGCGTGTCGTTGTGAGCCTTGGCCAATTTCCTCCGCAGGAAGACCCTCTTCTCCCGCCATTCGGCCAGCTCCTCCTCACTGTGGGCGTAGTCACAGCTCGGCCCCTCCGGACAGCCGCTGCCCAGCCTGTCAACCACACATGTGCACCAATTAGGAAAAAGCCCCACAGGGAGCGGGGCTGAGAAAGGCAGGACAGGTGGCTCGTATCTTAGCATGTTCTCAACGTAAAGGTCTGCAAGGACCTTAAACTGAAACCCGAGCCCAATCTGAGCTGCGCACTTTAATACTCGAACCCGGCATGAAGATGGTAACTTTACTTGTTACAATGTGTGACAACTGACACCCCTGCTGCACACGCAGTGCAATAACTGACACTTTGCTACACACACAGCACAGCTAAAATACTGCTACACGTGTGGCACGACAACTGACAGAACAATGCACACACATCGACCGATGCACTGTTACACACACTGTGGCAATGCAACAAGTGTACAGTGTGTCAAGTGCCACACCTTTGTACACAGATACACACATTTTGCAACAAGTGACACACTTATGTGGACAGCTGACACGTTGGCCTTGTTTCCACCGATCCACCTTAACCGTAAGCATACCGTTCCACACCCTTCCCAACACTGTGCTCTGCATTTCAACTCCTTTCAGGTGCTCCACACCCACTGACAATAACAAGCCAAGACTGGCTGAATGGCTGTTCTTGTCATTATGCTTTCTTATGTTCTGCTTCAAACCTGGGGTCCGGGAAACCACCCCCTATATGTGGGGTGGAGCAACACACTATTGGCCTTACAGTTAGCTGTGGAAACACTTCTTGCTGGCCATTAGTATCGCTCCAGGTAAGGCATGTCAGCAAAAACACAACTGATACAGAAAAAGCACAACTGACACTGACAAACACACACAGTGCAGCAACTGACACACTAATATTAACACAACGCAGCAATTAGCCTGCGGTGACACACTGCATTTGGTTCAGTTGTTCATTTGTTCACATACAGACACATGATGAAAACGAGGATGTGCGCGAGGACCAGAACCCTGTAACTCTAATTACGGACAGCTGTCTGGAGCTGTGCTAACGTAGGACCACAGTCATCTGAATACATGAGCTGTGTTCCGCCGGCTTGTTTTCCCCTGTCCCTGACAATGTACGCATTCATCACAAACAGAGTTTGCAAGCCTTCGCGAAACAATCGAAAACAGTGTGTTCATGCCTGTAAATCGTCCAGATAAGACGCTTTGGAACACTGCTCTGGGTTCTTTGTAGCTCACTTCTAACAGTACTTCTGTCACAGACAAAAACAGCAGTCCTTGAAGTTTCTGTTGAGCGACCTTTACTAACCTCAGCCAGAGTTTTTCCACATTTAACCTCCAGATAAAAGGACATCTTTGGCTGGAATCTAGCCACTAGGCCCATTAAATAATACCACTTGCACAACTGTCTGCTTCACAGCTGCAGCCAGCAGTCAAATGCGATACCTAGTCACTCATCCATTATCGTTTAACCAGGACTGACAACCGGCGTTGCTACCTGCCTGCAGCAGGACTAACAACTGTGGCCAATCGCTTCTGCTTTTACCCAGACCGCTGATATTCAGAGCAGAAAGGGTGCTCACAACCACATAATCTACAGCTGATCTGAAACACAGCTAACACACCGGTACACACAGCGCAACAGCTCTACCAGTGATGCACACAACGCAAAAGTCCAGACACTGCGACACACACACACAGCAGATGCATGGATACAATACAAGTACAGAACACACATGTACACACACAGACTGAGCAGTCCAACATCTGCACCGCTGGCACACCAGTAATGATAACGTTTGTATGCAACTCTGCTATTGAGGTTCTGGATACATTTCTGGGTCTCGTCCCACCCAGGCTTGTAATTCCATAATTGCATCAATTATAACGGCAATTTAAGCAGCACATGGTCACCTGAATTAATATAGCACAGGCATTTTTCCAGCCGTGTAAGCAAGAGCTCAGCTGCAACAGAAAACCGATATCACACCATCACTCCAGGCCCGAGGCTGCCTAACCGTGTTATACACAGTGATACGCACGTGATGTGAGAACATTGATGCATGAACACACGTGTAGGGAAAACACGGATGCACTGACCCGTCCTGTGTTCCTGTACAGCACCGCGCAACAGCACTGATACTGATACACACACACACACACACATACATACATACACCACACACACACACACCACACACACACACACACACACACACACACACACACACACACACACACACACACACACACACACACACACACACACACCACACATACACACACACACATACACAGCGAGAACTTGCAGCTAAACGATGTGCAAGCTGCTACTCCATTCAGACGGACTGACTAAAACATGGGTGAATCTTTATTCGCCTAGTGTGTAAGAAACGGGTGTAACACAGTGTTTCAAAGTGCATTGCCCCACAGTGCACATGAACAGATTCATAATCACAGTTACAGACAATACATACTAGCAGTTTTCAAAAATCATCACCCATTCACTGTTATTATTACTATGTACTTATGTGTACAGACAGGATTATAATGCATTAGAAGGCCTGTGCCAAATGTATTCCCAATGCGTGCTTAAGGAGGATTAGAAATAAGAACTACTGCAAAGCCCCCATGGAGTATGTTGTGCTGTAATGATACTTTCCATTGATGTCATGGGCCGATGTGTATATTTCCACCTCAATCCCCACCCCCTAACACCTGCTACTTGTACCACTTGTACTACTTGGTCTTTATGTTACGTGCAGTATCACCATGTGTTTTGATTTCTGTGATCTGTGATGTATGATATTGTGTGTACTTCGCTTCCCTGAGTTTCTAACCTGTCTAGTCAGGTTGCACAAGTTAACTTGTGGTAGGGCTTGAATAGTGTTATGCTCACACTCACTGGTCTGTGAGTGCTGTTAGCCTGGTCTGACACTGTTGCTCATTCAACGTGAATGAATGCAATTGTGTTCTATTGTGCTGGAAGTCGCTCTGGATAAGAGCATCTACTAAATGAATATAATGCAATGCATATCTGCATCAAAGCCTTTAACCATAATCACAAGATTCCTACATGAAGTGGCAAGGTAGAAACACAAGCCCAGAACATTTTATTTTTGTGTTGCTGGGAAAAAGATCCGGGAGACCCGGTCCGTCAGTCTAATTCCTGGTTACGTGATACATGATTAATGATTATTTAAAATAAAACAGCAACTACTGTATTTTATTCCAGTCACTTCAACATTGGGTGTTGAGCTATTTCAGTAGAATTTCCATCATAACACCAGAGTGGCATTTAAACGCCAGTCACTTTACTTACACAAGGGACTGCTCTGACTGGCGGAATGGGGGCGTCTGTCAGTCACTCACAGAGAAAACTTTAGCATGGGGAACGAAGTGAGTGGCAGCCTCCCATAAGCAGGGCTGGAGATCACTGCGCTACACGCTGGAAGGCTGCCACGCTGCCATGCTGTGCCCCAGTCTTGTGGGTGAGGGCAGTGTGTCACCCTAGCCTCTGGCCCTGGTGCCATGGTAACCTTGGCAAGCCACTCACCATGGGCTCAGTGTAATCTGTTGGCATGGTGATCTGTTTCTCCTCTGGGGGCGGGGTTAACAGGGTACCATCTGTCCGTCGGTTCTGATTGGTCAGCGCCAGCCACATGTCATACATCTGCTGCATGTCTCTCACTATGGGGAGAACGGAAAGAGAGAGGAGTTAGCATCCCTTCTACTCATGCATAAACATACACACACACACACACACACACACACACTAATCATGATTTAGATGAACACATGCAAAAGAGTTTGCACTGCTACTCACAAAGAAGGGTTTTACAAACATGTACCTTCAATGAGCAGTGAGGTGGAGGGCCACTGGCAGGGCCACTGATATGACTGACTGACTGACTGACTGAGTTGAAAGCACGGAAGCAGGTTGCACTGCAGTGCAGTAACAGACATGACTCACAGCTGTTGTTCTTCATGTATGTCCACACGTCCCTCTCCTCCAGGCTGTGGGCGAAGGAGCAGTTCCCTATATAGTGGCATTTCTTCTGCTTCATTACGTGGACACACATCTGAGAAAACACATGGTCTCTCTCAATAAGTGTGACACCTTTACATTACATTTCATTATTGGCATTCAGGAGACGCTCTTATCCAGAGCGACTTACATCAGTTAGTTTTTTTTTTTTTACAATGTTATCAATTTATGCAATTATGGGTTAAGTACCTTCCCCAAGGGTATAACAACAGTGCCCCAGCAGGGAATGGAATCGGCAACCTTTTTGTTACGAGTCCTGCTCCTTAACCACTATGCTACACTGCTGCCCTGTGTGTGTGTGTGTGTGTGTGTGTGTGTGTGTGTGTGTTTTTGTGTGCATGTGTGTGTGTTTTTGTAAATTTGGGACGCAAATGTATCGATGCAACACATACAAAGTTTGACTCTGAGACATAATCTGCCTTCGAGAAGCAAAGCTCCAGCAGGCAAAGGTGGCGTGCCAGTCAGCCAGTGCGGATGAAGTTCAAGCAACATTCTCCCTGTGCTACCCCAGTGCATGAGAAGATGGGAACGCTTGGCTCGGCTCAGATATCCCAGCACCAGGACAAAATACATGGGTGGGTATAAACACAATGCTGTGCTTGGGCTGGGAGGGTGGACTAGGTCACATGGAAACATGAACAATGGCTGACAGGGCAGGGGTCAATGGTGCTCTTATTACTTACAGCTCCAGTCTGAAAGGAGGCCTTGTTTATTCGCAGTTTAACAAAGGCTTTGGAAAATGATGAAACTCCACTGAAACTGCAGCTACAGTTTCAGCATATGGATGAAATGATGCAACTTTCGAAGAGGTGCCTTTACACAAAGCATGTGCACATCCCTCACATGAAAACACATTTCAATGCATGGACGTTACATGTGCAAAAATGTCATTTTGTCAGATTCTATTCTGCTTAGGATGCTGGCCTGAGTTCAGTTCCGGTGAGAGCTGATTTGGAGCTGCCCCACTGCCTGACCCACAGTTTGGCTGGTGTCCCCGCTCTGCCTGGTTGTGCAACTCACGTCGTACTGCTGGGGGTAGGTGCGTGAGAACGGCAGGGGCCGCACCACCACCCACTTCTTCTTCTCGAAGGACTTGACCAGCAGCACCCGTCGCTCCTTCGTCCAGCTGGGGTAGAGGAAGAGGGGGGGGGGGGGGGGGGCAGTATTTAAAAAGTCTCATTCCACAAGAGAGATATTACAGGCCGGAAATGTTGCACTCAGTCTCATTTGGACTGGATGGCATTGTACACTCTACAAGTGGCTAAAAGAGTGGGCCAGAGCGGAGCCACAATTTACCAGCGTCATTGTCAAAATTGCAACAGTTGAAAAAAAAGTTTTAAAACGTAATTCAGTTTTCATACTTCATACTTTTCATTTGAGAACTGTCAAATGCCTTTATCATCAAGCTATGGATTTATTTGTATGTCAGATTTTTTTTTTTATTCTGCAGTAGACATGAGGGGGAGGTGATGGAATGGCAGTTTTGCCACACATACACTGCAGTTCCCCTGGGTTTACACTTCTGGTGAGATGAAAAGCATATCCTCAACACTCCTTGCTGAAGTGCGCTCCAATGTTTGTTTATACTGACAGAATTGCATATGATTCACAGGACCCAGCATTTACATTTCCAATTATAGTACGAAACCAATTCTTAGCAAATGTTTTCATTCACTTCAAGAGCTCACACACGTAGCTTTACAGGGCCGTATGGAGATTTATAGGGCCACAAGAAGCTTTATAGGGTGACACATGAAACTTTACAGGCTCACAGCCAGCCCACCTCTGGTCTAAACAATGTTTAATCCTAACCATTCCCACAGCGATTTTCATCACCTGTGTGTGGAATTTGTATTCGTTTCCAGTCAGCTCACAACACTGTACGTAAGCTGTAGTTCAGCTAAGTGGCACCTCTGACGAAGAAGTAAAAAGCACTGAATTGTGAGTCTCTCACCTGTGCCGTGCTTTGGCAGTGCAATACTTCAGTGCTTTGTCTGGCTCATTGACCTGCCCATCCCTCCAGCACTGCCCGCACACAAACTTCATCTTAAGGTTCAGTCCCCTGGCTCGTCCTCCTACGCCTCCGCCTCCGCCGCCGCCCCCACCTCCTCCTCCTCCTCCTCCACCCCCACCTCCTCCTCCTCCACCATCGCTCCCAACACCTCCACTGCTCGGGTGTGGCATGGGCAAAGGCTGGTGAAAATACAGAGAGGCAAAGATGGAGTCATGTCATCTCACATTACTGCTTAGTACAGTGTCAAAGACTTCAGTGGCACCCCATGGGAAAACAGACTATGTTTAGCAGACTGGTTGAACAGCTTGGACTGGTCTCTCTCCCTCCGACCCCTCCAGCTTGGTTAGGGACAAGGTCTGGTCAGTTCTGCCAGGGACACAGCTCTCCAAATGGCACTGCTCCGAGAATTTAACATACATACAGATACTGTAGTGTAGAGACCAACTAAGACAAAACTGAAACAAAGCTGCAAACAAAAGAAAATGTGTCACCAAAAAAAATAAAATAAAAATCAGATTCTGACAAACTGCATAGCTGGAATGAATTCCTCTATGCCTTTGCTCAATATGCAGATGAAATGCACTCACTTAGCTCTTTTCATCCCTGTCAAAGTCACCATGCAACAGCAAACAGATACCTCACTTCAATCGCTGCCATTTCACACTGGAAG
Organism: Megalops cyprinoides; assembly: GCF_013368585.1. Lineage (NCBI taxonomy): Eukaryota > Metazoa > Chordata > Actinopteri > Elopiformes > Megalopidae > Megalops > Megalops cyprinoides. Next base: position 14,083,691 of record NC_050583.1, on the reverse strand, counting down.
GCCCAACACACATTTCTTCTGGTGGACAGGCAAGGATGTATTTAGTTAATGAAATCTTCCACAGATATGGTGGCCAGAAAACCGCCTACATCCACTACCCCTGACTGCGGGGAGTTTAATGGGGTCTTCACAGTCGGTCGGGACCTTGAATCAACCTCCTATCCTAAGATGGTCTCCCCTAGACAGTGGGAGTTGCTTGTTCTTCACCAAAGTCATATTACATATCACATTTCATATTATCATACTTATCAGTCGGTGATTCACAGCTAAAGCACAAAATGTTAGCATGTCCTACATTATAATGGGCTACATCATAATCTCAGTAAATATTATTATTAAAGTGCTGACAGGTGCTCTCTCCTGTTGACCTCTCCATTTCTCTGGACTCTTGGACTGTGCACCTTCCCTGCTGCTTGTCGGCCTGCTCCACTGCCTCTCCCTGTTCCTCTGCTCCTGCTACCCACAGACCGGGAGCCCCTTGCCTCCTCCTGCCATCTGTTTAGCCAAACAATGAGTGCTCCTCAAACACATTTCAACTACACCACTCCTCAATTTAAAAAAAAAAAAAAAGGACACAAAGCAGTAGGTGGTGTTATGTTGCTGCAGCACGCAGACCTCAATAGATGTTATTCGCTCTCCCATGAGGCCATGCGGTTCCTTCACTTGTGTTATCTGCACTGGTCAAATGAGGGCACGATCAGGTGTAATGTTACGTGTGCTGTATGTAAAACAGGGTACGAAAAGTGCCGGACATGTTACACAATGAGAGGACCATTCTCAGAGTCATATATCCTAGCCTGTTGATTTATGAACGTGCACAAATGCAGGTATTGCGAACTGCTGCAATTCTGGGCCGAGTTGCATGGCGCATATATATATATAAACTGCTGGCCAATTTTGAGACAGCAAGTGCCTTACATGTAAGGACAACAATGGCAACTTGAAAACCATGGAATATCTTACCAAAAGATAAGATTTAGCTGATTAATGTACGTTTGCCAGACAGTCTGAGATAATTTCTCCTTTATGCAGGTTCTGCAAAACTGTTCTGCCCTGTCTCAGTCCCATTAAGTCCACCTTCACAGGCAGAGTTTGGCCTAGACAATGTTTCCTCCCCCTGATTCGCCCCTGCCCCGCTCACCTTCTGTCTCTGTGCATTCTGCTCCAGCCTCTGCCAGTGTCTCTTGGACTCCTGCACCATCTCCTCATGGGTAATACCTGCACACGCACAGCAAGATACAGCATGTATCAGAGAGACGGCTGTCTAGACACATTATCATCAAGAGACAGAGAGCTCATTCTGATCAATTAATGCACAATGAAAGGTATGTCTGTGGAGGTACTATAATGGCTGAATAAATCTGTGCCGGCTTGGCTGGAATGTGTGTCTCAAGGCTAAAACTGCAAAGGAAATAGAGCTTAAAAAAACTGAGTCATGCAAAGTGGAACAGAAATTATGTGAATACGGAACTCAGTTATATCTATTATAATTGCTTTTACTGCCACCAAATGGAGAAATCTTGAAACAGTTTCACTGAGAGAAAAATGGAAAAGAATGTAGTTTGAGATTGGACAGAAGAATGAATGAATGGACTTTAATTAGCAGAACAGACATTAATTATGGCAAGCCACTGAAGCTGTATTATACAGTGTGAATGAGTGTGAGTAAGTATACATGTAGTGAGTGTGCGTTGTGTGTGTGTATGTGTGTGTAAGAGAGTGAGAGTGTAAGGGTGTAAATGAATGAATGAGTCTGTAAGAGTATAACTGAGCACAAGTGAGTGTATGTGTCAAAGTGAGTGAGTACGTTTTAGTGTGTTAGTGCGTGTATGCAACTGATTCAGTTTCTGTATGTGCGTGCGTGCGTGCGTGTGTGTGTGTGTGTGTGTGTGTGTGTAAATGTGTAAGTGACTAACTGTGAATGAGTAAGTGTAGAACTGAGTGCAGGTGAGGGTGTGTGTGTGTGTGTGTCTACATACGTAAAAGTGCAAGCGAGTAAGTGTCTGTGTGAATGTGTCTGAGAGTGTGTAACTGAGAGCGTTATGAGTGTGCATAGGTCAGTGAGTGTGTCTGTGTGTGTAAATGTGTAAGTCTACATACGTAAAAGTGCGAGCGAGTGAGTAAGCGTCTGTGTGAATGTGTCTAAGTGTGTAACTGAGAGCATTATGAGTGTGCGTGGGTCAGTGAGCGTGTGTGTGTGGTGTGTGCGTTTGCTTTTACAGTACCGGTGTCCTGCTGCAGCACCCAGCACTTGAGCTCGATGACGGAGTGGGCGAAGGAGCAGCTGTCCTCGCGCTGGCAGCCGTAGCGCACCTCGTGGCGGCACACGTCGAACTGGCAGAGCGGGTGCAGCGGCCGCACCTTGCTGTAGCGCACGTTGGCCGACCGGACCACGTGCACCAGGCACCTGCCCCGCGCAGGGACACAGAGTCAGAGCAGCGGATACACGGGGGCGTCGCACAAGGACGGGGGGGGGGTCATTACCCATAACCCCAGCAGAGCCGAGTGACACGTACTTGTTATCGTCGAAGGGATGGCGGGCCGTGAGGTTGGAGCAGACAGCCAGGTTCTCCTTGCTGCGCTTGCTGATGATGCGTGGCTTACTGTCGAAACACTCCTGAGGAGAGAGGCACAGAGGGGCAGACAGGGGAGGTGTGGGAGGTAAGTCCGGCTAGTCACTGAGAGCTCATGTGCAGGATAACAACGGCTGCAACAAGTGACTTCACAGAGAGAGGTGAGGGGTAGATATACCCAGTGAATCTACTGAGAGTAATGGAGCTCTATGGCACGTCTCTGCTTGGTCTCAGTCTCAAACCTCAGAGCTCAATGAAGGTGTGCACATGTGTATATGTACATACATGTACATGTGTATGTATGCATGTGTATATGAATACATATTTGTATGTGTATATGTGTATGTAGAGGAGTATATACATGTGTAGAGGTATGTGTGGGTGTGGGTGTGTGTATGCATATGTTTATATGTATGTGTGTGTGCGTACAACTATGTGCATGTGTATATGTAAGTGCATGAGTATATGTGTGTGTATGTGTACATATGTATGTGTCTGTATATAATCGTGTTCATTAGTGTGTATGTGTGTGCGTGTGCGTGCGTATGTATATTACTATACATATGTATATATGTATGTGTACCTATATACGTGTGTGTATATTTATGTGAGCATGTGTGTATATGCATATGTACGCATGTGTGTATATGTGTATACATGTATGTGGCTGAATATGAATGTGTTCGTGCATATGTGTATGTATGTACTTGTATGTGCGTGTGTATATGCATATGCATGTATGGAACTGAGGGGGCAGTTTCACCCGTAACTAGGTTCAGGCTAACTTGCTGTCACAGTGGGGTGTCGGTCAGGACACAGGAGTCAGGTTCCGGGCTCAGGTGTTTATTGGGGATTTGGGAATGGGTGGATGTGGGTGTGTGTGTTGTATGTGTGTGTGGTTTCTTTGGCACAGACACACACAACAACAACACAATGCTTGGTCCCCAAGGACTTGGTCTCCCCAGTTCTTCACCTCCCAGGTATTGTTGCAGTACTGAGGTGGGGGAGGTCACCACCACCTTTATATTGTTCCGTATCCTTGGCCCTATTGAGGCCCTGATTGGTGGCCGAAGGCTGCGGGCAGGTCTGAGGGCAAATGGTGACCTGGGGGCCATCCTTGGGGGTGCATCTGTGCCTCGGGTTACCTGCAGGGGTCCTGCTGATAAGGGGAGCGGCGGGACCGGTTTGGGCAGGTTTCAACTGAGTTGTAAACAAGTGCCTGTGAGAGGTGGGGGTTGTGCGCGAACAAAAACAAAGACAAAAGACAGAAACATGTGGCCCTTTTCTACAGTGTATATGTGCATGTGTGTGTGTGTGTGTGTGTGTGCGTGTGTGTGTGTGCGTGTGTGTGCGTGTGTGTGCGTGTGTGTGTGTGTGTGCGCAGTGCAGCACGCTCTGCAGTACCTCACAGAGGAACATGAACATGCCCATGTGCAGCTGCAGCAGGCGTGTGACACTCAGGGCTCGTCTCTCAGTGCTGCCCAGCGGGTCGAACAGCAGCTCCCGGCTTAGCGCTCCTTTCCTCTCCTGCGTCCACACGTCTATCTCCTCCTGGCAGTAGGCGAAGGTGCAGTTCTCCCCGTACTTACACTCCTGGCGCTCCTGCACCTCTGTGTGGGGAGGAGGGGGAGGAGGGAGGAGAGAGGAGGAAGGAGGGAGGAGAGAGGAGGAAGGAGGGCATCAATGGAGTGGACTCATGGTGACCAAACAGCGGAAATCGTATTGGAGCTGAAGCCAAATCTCACTCCTCACATGGTTGTATGACCTCACCCCCGTAAATAAACACGTGGTCTCCATGAAAAATCATACCAAAATGTGTTTCAGTAACTAGCTCTCACATCAACGCCTTGATTAAAAGTATAATTTTTCTTCAGCATGTTTTCCTCTGTCTAGCGTATATTTTCACATTTTATATACCTATAATATATAAAGCATATATAAAGTCTATGAGTCTACCTTCTACCATATATCTTAAATAGCTACAGTTAATGAGACAGAATGTGTCACAGGGAAATAAATCAAAGCAACAAGATTTCCATGTATATTAAATTCCAGGCTGACATGGCAAGTGCTGATCGAAAGTTCAGGTGAAGAAAAATCATGGCACTAGTCAGGAATGACTGCAAAATATCTCTGCTCCCCAACAAGAGAAGAAAGCAATTTGCTGTCTCTTGAGATGTTTACTTTAGACTAATATTGCTTTTAACAATATATTATTCTGGGCTCTAAAGTTGTCAGCTTTCATATATCTTGTCACTGTCACCATATTACACACACTCCCTATCTTACTCTCAGTCTCTGATGCAGCCAGGTGGTGGCAAAATTCTTCTGTGCTGTAACTACCATACCGTAATGTGCACTGTCATTTCCTTGAGATCGCAACAAAACCAACCACAAAGCTAAACAGTGTGTTGCAAGGTATCCTGAACATAAGTCTGCCCAAAGATCAGCCTCACTGCACCTAAAGTCACCTTGTGCCTCTTTTATATTTTAATGTTTTTTGTAGCAGTTATTTTTTTTGCACTTGCAATTTCAATGGTGCATTGGTAAATGTTTTAGTGAAAGAATGTAGAGAGATACTTTAGTTGGACACTTTATTTCGTGGTCACTCTCCACTCTGGATGTGAACACTTTGGTGCCATGATAGGGTCCATACAGCAATGGGAGATATTCGCTGTGAGTCCTGTCCCAGCTCTTTCCACGCTGCTTTCTCCCGGCAACACGGCCCTCAAACTTGGTACCACTGACATCCCTCAGTGGATTCTAGCCTACTCATGCAGGCATCTGCCTCCACATTACTTGCCCTATGGGACTCTGGTATAGACAACAATCACAACTATCATAAACACATTGTCAGAAGGCAAACTTGGTTTGGCTACCATGTCCACACCAGCCATTCCAGTACCTGTGAGTGTACACATATGGAATGCAACCGAGCACCCGTTTAAACACAACTCAGTCTCCAGTACAAACAATTATTAGTTGTGAATTAATACACGCACAGTTATGAACGCATACTAATCATGAACATGTCATTTTAAACCGAGTGTGGTGACTTGCTATGCCCTCCTCCTATCTTGCACTCGTACCCTTGCAGAGGACAAAGGCGCCCAGGAAGTTGTTTCGGGCAGGGCGGGGTCGGATCCTCTTCCAGGTGAGGTCCTCCTGCCCTCTGAGGCGACACAGCAGCACGTCCCGCTTGCAGCGATGGGCCGCATCGGGCTGGTACTGGTAGTCCATGACCCGAGGACCTGCGGGGCAAGAGAGACAATATTCAATCAAACAATATTACACTTACACTGAGGGAGTGTTATTCTTACACTTATATTCTTACACTTACACTGAGTGAGTCTTAAAAAATTCTCTCCATCTCCATGTGTGGAGCACTCTTGATTTTTCACCACATAAGTGTAAACTTCCAAGAACTGCATTAGCGCTAGCTAAGAAAAAACACTGATTCTACACCAGGGAGGAAAAGGAGGGATTAACACCATTTCACCTATTCAGCTGTAGCAGGCATGGCTTGCCAGAGAGACCAACATAAAACAGCATGGATGGACACACCTCTGCTGTTTTGTGCTGGAAGTCGATAAGAGCATGTGCTAAATGCGTGTAATGTAAAAACAGCACCGCACCTATTCGGCTGTAACAGGCGTGGCACGCCTGTCTGAACTCATGGGTGGCAGCCAGAGGGTTGCGGGACAGCAGGGAGAGGTTGGTGCTTGCTGGGGTGCTCTAAAACACAAGAGAGAGAGTGCTTAAAAAAAGAGATAGACATGTCTCAAACACCAAGAGTCCTTTCGCCCTCCTGTGCAGAGGGAGTTTTTGGTGTCTCGTTTGAGCACAGCTCTTCGTGGTTTTCACCTGGCCAGGAAGACCAATAACTCCCTTTTGACTAAACCTGAAACTAATCTGTCATACAAACCACAGCAGCACTTATGCCTTGGCCAGACAAATGAAAAATGAATAAAAATATACATATATAAAACAGACGTCATACAATTACAGTGGACGACAATTCCATTTTAAATCAGTCACTTTGGTAAATGAACTGAATTTAGTTAACTAACTGAAAAATCTTCACTGAAAATGATGGGCAACATTCAACTCATTAACTGCATTTCTATTTATTACCTAAGCTGACAGAATCAAAATGGAATTGACCTCAAATATGCACACAACCAAATAAGGGAGGAGAGAAGTGTCAGACACACACAGACAGACGGACAGACACACACACACACGCGCTCGCACGCACAAACACAACCATGCTACAGATGTGATTCAGTAATCTAATAGCAGTAGTGCTTTTTCTCACAATGTTGGGAGAGCTGTGGCTGCGCAATCCAGGGATGAAATTGTGAGAAACTCTTCCTCCTAAAGAAACAAGGACAAAACCGCTGTCAACCCGCTGTGGCTCAAAAGGAACAAACACCTTGCCAACGATCATGGTGAGTCATCACAATATGTGTCTTGACACGAAAGGAGCGCCAGAGGAAGTCACAAGGCAGAACCGCTGTGGCAGCTGTGCAGCCAATGAAACCGCAGCGTGCTCCATCCGCTCACCAGGCAGGGTGTACTCAGACAGGGAGTCCAGCCCCCCTCCGCCCGCCCCCCCGCCGGCCGCGGGGCTAAAGGGGCCCAGGGCGTCCAGCGCCTGCCCCGAGGCCTCGCTCGAGCCCCGCCCCGCGAAGTCGTCCAGGGAGCCGAGCTGGCCGACGGCGGAGCCGAAGAACGGGGGCTGCAGCTGGGCCGCAGGGGCGGGCAGGCCGGAGGGGTACGGGGGCCGCAGGCCCACTGCCGTGTTGGGGAGATTGGTGGGGATGGCACCCTGGACCGACGCCTAGAGGAGAGGGAGGAGAGAGAGAGACAGAGAGTTGAGAGAGACAGAGAGCGCTTGTGTTTTCATTATTTAAATGCTTTGGCAATACAGTATCCTGTGTTAGTCATGCTGATGAAGCAAAACCGAGCGGAGAGAGACAGAGACGTGGCACTCTGAACAGACACACTGAACATCGAGCTGACATTAAACTGAACTGAGAGAGACACAGGGAGAAGTAAAAGTGAAAGAACGAGGGGGAAGTTAATGTAGCAACACGGAGTAGCCAAATGTTTGACACACTGAGACGCAGGCTGAAACAGAATCTAGACAGTTTCAGGGGGGTTGAGTTACAATGTTCTGCACGTTATAGGACAGTTCCTTTAAAAATTTCAGAGGAAATTCTGCCAAAACTGGCAGGTATGGATTAACAATGATTTTAAAATATCAAGCTGCGCAAAAGTATGGTGAGCAGGCCTTTCAATTAGTTTTGCTCTGCTTCTGAGATTGCAATGTGGCTTCTCAAGAGGACAAGGTGCTGTAATTAAATTAACAAATTTCTCCTGTTCATTTCTGAATGAAGTCAATTTATGGTATTTTATTTGTCCATTTCCAGAGGCTCCTATATGAAATATCCCTTCTTTTAATTAAGTACACCGTTTATATAGGTTGCTCCTAGTATTGCTTGACAACAATTTTGATAAATATTTTTATAACTAAGGTTTGCTTAAACTTGTGAGTTCATCGATTCACATTAAGCTGTTTACAGATGTATGTCCAAGCACAGCTGAGGCATTTAACTGAATTTAATACCCATTGAAGCACCTTAGCACATATTTTCTTCAATTAAGTCTTCAATTTAGAACTGTTCCATATAGATGTTTAAAAATTCATATTAACCTATAGGTATACATTTCAATAAATGTAATGTTTCTGTTGATACTTGTAACACTTTCTCCATTACCTCTGGGACCTTTGATCAAAGCAGCAACTGTTAAACAAGACAAGTGAGCATACTGCCCCACTGTGAGCTGCACCCCACTGCTATCCTGCCCCCACTCACCATGCTGACCCCAGACCCCTTAGGGATGCGGTCCAGCAGACTGTCCAGCTCATCCCTTATCGACTCGCATTCGCCCAGGTGCTCAGACACAGGCACCGAGTACGGCACCCTCGGCAGCCCCTGGCTCGGGCTCTCCGGTAGGTCCTGGGGGACAACGGGGGCCGAGGACGGGGGCGAGGTGTCGTCACTGACGGGGACAGGGGTGGCCAGGGGGGCCGGAATGCACTGGGCACTGGTTAAGTCAGCTAAGACAGAAAGACAAAATAACAGCACACTGTATACTGACATTTTAAACAGGCGGAAAAAAATGCTTAAAGAAAACGTTTTAGAAAAATACATTGAAAGACTTGATACCTGTTGAGATGGCATTTAATGACTCCAGACCGTTAGCAGTCATCTATTAAAAAAGGGAGACCAGAAAATATGTTTTAGGTGTACTGACAGCAAATGTATTCACATTGTTACACTGCTCATGACTGTTAACCATCACAAAAACATTCCAGTTCCCTGCAGGCTTTGATACTTGCCTCTCCTGTAGAACTAGAGTCTCCATTGCTTTCTCCCACCTCTGCTGCTGACTCCGCCTAGTCACAGAAACAAGAAACAAAGGGACCTGTTACAGCCTTCATATGGAAAAGGGACTGAAAGTAAGAGAAACGGTGAAGACAAAGGGAGAATGGGAGAAGTCACACCTGTGGGCTGATATAGGCTTTACGGACCTTCAGGCCCAGTTTACTGGCCAGCTCCTGGGCAAGGTCACTCACCTGCCTGTCCTGTGGAGAGGGAAACAGGGAAAGAATTAACATGTCAACACTCTTCAAAAATATACTCCATAGCCACCAAGCCCTGACTATATTTACAGAAGTGATTTTACACGAACCTTGGTCAGCTCAATAGAATATTTCAGATGTGTTTATTTCAAATTGTAACCAAAAGAAAAAACTAAACTTGTATCTAGGAGGACATTTATAAGAATTTTAGCTTTAGAGAGAGCATCAACAGGCTTCCCAGCAGTAACAAGCTCAGAGGAGCATGCAACATTTACACAGGTTTTACTATTGAACCATTCTGCACTCTGAATGCCATATTGGCAGACAAACCCTCTCCGGAGGGGAGCCCTCTGCAGCCTCCGTGCTGCCATTCCCGGACTTACATGCGGCTCGGTGAGCAGGCAGCCAGTGCTGCACTCGTAGGCCTCCCTGAGCCGGCCCAGCTCCCGAAGGCACAGCGCCTTCCTGTACAGGGCCTTGCGGCTGCCCTCACACACGGCCAGCGCGCTGTCGCAGTCCTGCACGCCCCGCTCATACTCCCCCTGAAAGGGACAGACGGGGTGTGTGAGCAGGCGGTCAGACCGGCAGCACAACGCAGCAGGCCCGACCGCGCGCACAGCAAAACAAGCACACGATCTTACACAGTGGTATGAACTATAACACAGGAGCCTGGACAAGCAGTACAGTAGCTGACAGGCAGAAGCAGCACTGTGTAGCAAGTTGGCATGCAACAGTATCCGACCCTTGCAGTTTGAAGAACTATATACAATGGCCGACAGTGGCGAGCTCAATTAAGATATCCACAGCTGCAATGCTCCCGGGCCTTTGCCATCCTCTCCCTGGCACGTCAGCACGCGCTGCACGAAAGATGAAAACCCGCTTGAGCGACTCACAGTGCTGTAGTGTGCGGCGGCCCTGTTGACGTAGAGGCTCTCCAGCAGCGCGGGCGGGATGACCAGCGCCTCGGCCTGGGCGTAGCGCGCCACGCTCACCCCCTCGCTGTAATGCACCGCCGCCTGCCTCCAGTCACCTTCCCGAAACACAGTGTTCCCCTCGCCCAGCAGGTTGCACACTAACTGGGTGAGAAAGGCCTGGGGCATGGTGGGAAGATGCAGAATAGGCAGAGAGAGAAAAAGAGAGAGAGAGAGAGTGTGTTTCTTTTTTGGTTATGTTTTGAGAAGTTTAATTTTTACAGCTTGTAAGCTGCACTGCAATTCCGTTTTCATGTTGCAAACTGACAAAGTGCTGCATGGTGGCACATATGTGTGAAATAAAACCATTTTGACCAAAGTATAGCATGCCAGCGATAGATATGTGCTGTCCACAAAGGGAATCTAAGAAGTGTAAACAGGAAATGAAATATGTCAGATTCTGATCAAACACATATGGGCGGAGCAACACAGAGACACAGACACACAACAGTGGGAGAAAGGACACTGCTTTCTGAAGGGAATACACTGGGTGGCTATGGACACCAACAAGCAGAATCCTGGTCCAGCGTCCAGGATGTCTCTGCATCTGACAAATAAGCTTCTTGTTGCACCAGCCTTATTTGATGCCAGTGAATGTCACATCAGAATTATGAAAGTCTGTGACATTTGGAGAGAATGAGAAAACCATGAGGTGTGCTGCACTCCTGGTACACCTGACCTGTATGTGCAATGTGTCCCACTGCAGCTAAAACTCTCAAGTTTAAAACAATGCATTGTTTTAAACAACATACCTCATAACCTTCAGGCTCTGGATAGGGCAAGGATGACCTGAGGACACACAACACAGATCCGTTAGATCTAACATATTTTATACACTGCAGTTATTCTCTTTTTGTGGAGGGGGGCGTGGCCCACACATGTCCAACACTATGCCAGTCAAATTTCATGTAAATTTTTCTACTTGTCATATCAACAAAAGAGGCAGTCATGACCTATTTAGTTAGAGGTGAAACCTAAATGAGTTGGACCAATTGCCCACAGTTAGCTAAGTTTATTAAATGTTGTTAAATTATCATTTGCGGACATCATTGTCACAATCAGGGGGGACAGGAAGAAAGGCTTCCTCACTGTATGAATCCCAGCGCTTTCTGGATTTCATCCTTGCGCTTCTGTCGCTCCAAATCCATACCTGCATCAACAGAAATTTATGTCACTTAATTCAACTTTGAATACCATTAACAGCAACATGAGTAATTATACTGCATTACACTCAACCTCAGATTCTTTACATTACACTAATTACACTAAAATATAGACCTGATCATAACTGAGCCAAATGTCAGTAAATAATTTATAAATATGCACATTCACTTAATTAATCTATTAGACAGCCAATCATCGTTTGCAAGATAAATTATGTAGCTCGCGAGGTGTCTGCAGCTATATTTATTTCACTAAGCTACCGTGAGCTGGCTACCTACCTATATGATAAAAAATAGCGAGTAATCGTATCAGATTTGCTGTCCAATTCAAAAGCAATGAAGCTCAAACTGAATCGCGATGTTTTTCCAAAACTAAACTCTGCCGTTTCGAGGGTATATGGCTAGATAGCTAGCTATAGCAAGCTAAGTGCAACCATCTTCTTGTGTTTCCATACAACAAGCTATAACCTAGCTAGTTATTGTGGCCTTACGCATATCAAGTGAAAGGGTAAACTGTGGCTAAGTTAGTGGTGCACTTATAAAGATATTAAATAAAATCGTGAATGATATGATAAACTTGTAACTTTCGGCTATTTTGGCCTACAAGCCATCCACAGTCCATCCCCGAGCTCGCGTGAAAATAACACTGAGGAAGGTACCTCTGATAACCGCTTCAAAATAATCAACACTTCCGCTAGCAGCGATCAATATGACAAATTCCCACCTACCCGCACTTCAGTGTCTAAAATCGCTACATTCCTTTGCACTCCAGGTTATGCCAACACCAGTCATGTATGTGGTACTGTAACTCTACAAATCCACATAAGTTAGCAAGTAAGCTAGCTATTAAATGTCAAATTTGTGTTTGTTTACCCAGGCGCATCAGAAATGTTGTCCTCCCACGCTACTGTAAACACTCCTGACAAACAGAAAGCAATACCATAACAAACAGATATGACTCATTTGGTATTATTTCCCAACCGAGACGTTTACCGCTATCCATAGTTATCCAACAGTAACTAGCTAGCTAACTAGCTATATTCTTGCGAGCTGTCCATTCAAGGCAATGTCTTTGCAAGCTGGCTAATGCGACAGCGGCTGTATATCCATTAAAATACAGAAATGTATCCATTCATCGAAGACAATGAATCTCATCAGCCCTGTTTTTAGATAGCCCGCTGGCAAACTTTGTACTTGGTCCTCATTGGCGTTTTCCCTTCTGTACACACTAACTACCTGTAGATCTAGCTACACTAGCTAGCTGGCTAGATTACTTTCTAGCTGGCTACCCACCTCAAACAACCGCCTTATGTGTTGCTCACCGAAGAATGCTTTAGCTACAGGCGGTTGAAACTATCCTTGGCACAGCACTGGTAGTTTTCTCCTTTATCCGTCCAGTGTCATGATTTCTGAATTACCGCCTACCCGGCTGTCCAAATAGCCGTGGACTGACAGAACATGTGAGTTTTCACTTTCAGTTCTGTTTAGCTAGTAGCGCTCAAGTTTGTCGGCGTCGTCCAGCCGCCAGGCCCTAAAGGGAGACCAGTTTCAGGAGCTTGCCTTGGAAGAAATTTCAGATGTGGCGTGTCGTATTATAACTGCGTGCTGTAAAGCGAAATAATTAAAAATACCTAACGATTTTGCATTCGGGACCACCATCATAATTTAAAACTATAATTCTTTGATATGTTTTATATTTTATATAAGTCCCCCTGCAAAGGCTCCCGAACTGCACCCCCAGCAACGTTCGCTTCTGTTCAGAGCCCCCACGATTATACAAGTCTCACGTGGGAGGCGATGGTACTTATATCGCTGTGACGGTAACCATCTCAGTTGCTATTTGTGCTCATTTACAGAACAAAGTAGGCAACAATCTAAAAAAACTATTCATATTACTGTAACAAGACACTTTTTCCATTTTAGGTTCTTCGAAATAATAAATTTAGAATATAACATTGCGTATGATTTTTTCATCATGAAAAACCGCGAAAGCCCCAGTGGCCTAATGGATAAGGCACTGGCCTCCTAAGCCAGGGATTGTGGGTTCGAGTCCCATCTGGGGTGATTGGTATTTTGTGGCGGCAGTGTAGCATTGTGGCCTCGTAACTAAAACATTGCCAGTTCCATTTCCCACTGGTGCACTGCAGTTGTACCCTTAGGCAAGGTACTTAATCCACAATTGCTTCAGTAAACCTCCTGCTATATACAATAAATGGGTTTCATGTAAAAAAAAAAGTAAACTATATAAGTCGTTCTGGATAAGAGCGTCTGCTAAATGCCAATAATCTCATGTAATATGGTAAAACTAGCAACTTTTTTGCTCTGACTAAATTGTACTCATTGCATAGGCTAACATTAAAATTAAATCAAATGGAAAACTGCATCTGTGAATCTGAAATCTTTTAAATGCCAATAACAGAGACTCTTCATTTTTGTGGCGAAAGACCCTGATTGATAAAGTAATTTTATGACAGACAATAAGGTAGCCATTGCTCGTGTGTGTATGTGTAACACAGGCAGCTGCGTTATGATTTTACTGTGTGCACCTTGTCCACGTATATGCCTGTAGACTCCTCTTACATGCATTAAAGCTAGGGCTAAGAGGTGTGAATTAGCACACACCCAGTCTGTTTTACTAATAGCTCTCACTGCAGTGTGTACCTGAATTAGGTGTAGAGGTATTTCAATATGTCTCGTGTGTGTTTGACAATAGTTCCCAGTTGGTCTGAAAATAATTATAATAAGGTAACACTAAGCATATTTGTCAAATTAAATTTTGGTGAAGGCTGCATCTAGCAAGCTATGAAAGTTCAAGTATGCTGCTGCATATAGATTATCCCACAGACGTCATGTCCGCGCATCTTTCCATTGGGGTGCTTGTGTCACTCTAAACACGGCTGGTGAAAAAGTGTCAAATATGCCTGCAAAACTGAGCTTTGGAGTAGTTCTTATGTTTACAGCTTATGTGCGTCTTCGTCGCGTAGCATTTTCCTTTGTGGGGAAAAAAAAGCTGTATCACAAATGGGTGAATGTCCTGAACATGTTATGAAACTGCACAATGAAAGAAAAGAACAAAACACCTCCACACTTCGCATCTCTACGTTCCATGATAGAGCGAAGCCAAACATAAAATAGAACTACAACACCCATCATCCTCTAAGGCTGGGGTTCAAACTAGTAAACGTCACAACTCCGTGAAACGAGCGGGAGGCGGCGTGTGTGTCAAGAAAGGAGTGGGGATTGTTCGGAAAGAACCGCGGGCAACGCTACCTACAGCTTCTGGTAACTATCCGTCTCCCGACAACTGGTCTCGCTTGTTTGACGACTAACAAGCTAAAATTGAAAATGCGACTCTGATTAGCCGTCACGGTCAAGTCTCTTTCTCTTCTTAATATTTAGCAAACTACCTAGTATTAGGAGCGGAAGTAAACGAGAACGCCTCCACCCCAGTTTTGAGGCCACTCAGGTTATGTGCGTACATTTAAAATAATAAAAATGGCTAATAAGCTAGGTAATAGTAGCAAAAATGGTAGTTCTCCTGCAGGTAGCCTGCTGTTCAGTTTAATTAAGGTTATATTTTCAACTCAGTGTGTGCTAACTAGTTTGATACCTAGGCTAACTGGTTAACGTTAGCTTACTTACTAGCGAGCTTAGGTAGCTAGCCTTCAGTATTTAACCAAATAAGCATATTCTTTTCCCAGGATGATCTTAATGTTACTATTCAGTATGAAATAGCTAGTGAGTGTTCACCCTGTAGCGATTTCAAATTTTCACGATTAGATGAGGCAAAAAAAAACAGCTACACAGCTGCACTTTTAAAACCCTTCACTCACGTGTTGTACTCGTGTCCACGGTTCTACGCCGATTGCCTGTGATGTCCCTTTGGCTGACCTAGCTAGCCAGCTAGCGGACTTCGCAGGCACACTTTCCCCTGCGTTTCGTCTAATTTCTAATACTCCGCAAGCGTCTTACACGATTCTGCCTGTTGACTGCGATGCGTCTACGGTGCGAGCTTGAGGATATTTGGAGCAGGTGCAAAAAAGTGAGCAGGTGTACCGAGAGTCGAGCCCTGTTTTTTATTGTAGGCGTAGCTAATTTGGCCAAGCTAGTTAACTTTAGGATGGGGTAATTTTTGGAAAAATTGGATGCAGATCCACGTACTTTTAAATATTCTGGTTCTGTCGACCTGTCCATTTATCCCACTTACATAACAGCCGATTCGTATTGTATAAAAATCAGTGCAACCGCTTTAAAAAAAAGGCCCACGCAAAGTTTCTGTGTGGTGACTGCGATTTACACACAATATGTTAATGTGATGTATACTTTTCTCTGTGTAAATTAGTAGATGCGTTCCTCATTACAGTTGACGTTGCTTAATCGCTTTGTGCGTTGCATTGCTGGTGAAAAGTGCATCATCACGCAGTCCGTGTTTAGCCGGAAAGTGCACACTAACAATGCACATTTTCTGTAACAGCAAAGAGTTTTATCTGTGTTTCTGACTTAGAGCTGAAGTACAGTGTATGCATTTGTGTGTTGCAGGGACTGTATATAAATTAATATTAATGCAATATTTAATTTTTCTGTAACTTGTAGGTAACTCATGGCCTCAGACGATGTTTCGCAGCTGGCCGAATCACTGGCCAAGACTCATGTGGGGGACAGTGAGCTGAGCTACAAGGGTCGGGGACTCAAACTGGACAGCGCGCAGTCTGGTGAGAATACACCTCTCGCACACGGGAGTGTGCATAATCATACCTACATATGCACGCACTTAAACACACAAACCCACATGTGCAGGACACCCATGTCATGTACAGTTCCAGGCAGGTGTGCATGTGTTACAACATCATATAAAATCAGCACGGCGTCGTTCTGAGACGCGCCGAAGGCTGACACGCAGAGCAGAGAGGTTCCGAGGTTTGAGGTGTCCCTGCCTCTCTGTTCAGCGGAGCAGCTGGTGCGGGACATCGAGGAGTTCCGTGATCTGCAGGCCCTGCGGCTGGAGGGCAACACGGTTGGGGTGGAGGCGGCAGAGGCCATTGCCAAGGCTCTGGAGGGCAAGAGCCGGCTGCAGGTACCAGGCCCGGGCCCAGGGGGATGGTGTTAGACAGTTTAGAGCAGGGGTGTCCAAACCTCTCCTGGAGGGCCACTTGTTCTGCATGTTTTAGATCTCTCCCCGCTCCAACACAGCTGATTCAAATGATCAGTTTGTTATTAAGCAGCCTCTGGAGTTCATAACGAGTTGATCATTTAAATCAGTTGTGTTGGAGCAGGGAGAGATCTAAAACATGCAGGACAAGTGGCCCTCCAGGAGAGGTTTTGTACACCCATGGTTTAGAGGGTGTTGGCTATGGAGTACTGTGGAGCTACGTGTGTAGGAAGTTTTTACCTGTTATTAAAGGAACTCAGAATTCAGCCACTGAGGTTGTACCATCTGGCTTTTGATCTGACAGGACAGTCATTTTTTAATATGCATTGAAGTCTTAAATGTCTGATATGCTGTACTTTCACAGTGACCACATGAACTTCTCTGACCATCTTTCACTCTCTCTCTCTCTCTCTCTCTCTCTCTCTCTCTCTCAGCGCTGCTACTGGAGCGACATGTTCACAGGTCGGCTGCGTTCTGAGATCCCTCCAGCTTTGGTGAGTCACCGCTGCCCTCTACTGGAGAGTAATCATGTAACTGCATATGTGATTATGTAACTGTAGTTGTTTCTGTAATGTAATGGTTAAAGGGGAATCGCATGGCTTCATATCTGTGAACTATATTTTCTTGTAATTTGCTACTTGTAAGATATTGTTGCTGAGTGTGTGAATATGTGAAGTGATTTACCTGAAAGGTCTTTTGTATATCTGTGCTTGAAATCAACACTCCCATTTCACCTTTAAAATCAATTGACTTGGTATATAAAATTGCCCAGTTAGTTGCCCTATGCCCACTTAGTCCGCCTATTAGGAGTTTGTCTCTACAACGCTATTGCATTTTGAAAATTGCCACTAATCTGTGTTAAGTAAAATTGTTAAATTAAAATGTTTTACATTTCCGTCACCTGTGATTATCTTTAATGAGATATAAGTTTCTGGCATTGAGCAACACATGTCAGTTAGACTTGGTTTTATTCTTGTGATCACATTTTTAACCCTCTCTTCCTCCTCCTCTTTCAGATGTCCTTGGGCAGTGCTCTGATGACAGCCGGGGCTCGACTGACGGAGCTGGATCTGAGTGACAATGCCTTTGGGCCAGATGGGGTGAAGGGCATTGAGACACTGCTCAAAAGCGCCTCCTGTCACACTTTGCGAGAACTGCGGCTGAACAACTGTGGAATGGGCATTGGAGGGGGAAAGGTGAGTCTGGGGAGGACAGGCATGATGTGGGAAAGATGCTGGCGTACACTGAAATGACCCTGTGCATTGAGTGTTGTGTCTCTCACAGATGACATCTCTCCATAAACGGTTACTCTTTCCTGATAGCAGCCCGTATAGTCATGAATATATCCCTGTGCAATGGTATCGTTTTTGCTATTTTGTAGTCTGATCACTTACTCAGATGCTTTCATTTGAGCTTTCACTGTCTGTGACTGTTTGCCACCATTTATAGGAAATGTATATGAGTATATATGAGTTGTGTGTAACTTTAGTCCAAGTTCAGCTGTCAGGTGGTCACTTGCTCCTCAGGGATTTGGTATACAGGGGTTTATATCAGGTGACGTGTGTGTGTGTGCGTGCGTGCGTGCGTGCGTGCGTGCGTGCGTGCGTGCGTGCGTGCGTGCGTGCGTGCGTGCGTGTCTCTACTTGCAGATCCTTGCTGCAGCTTTGACAGAGTGCCATACGCAGTCCAGTGCGCTGGGTTCCCCCCTGAAGCTGAGGGTATTTGTTGCTGGCAGGAATCGGCTGGAGAACGAGGGAGCCACAGCACTCGCCCAGGCCTTCAAGGTGCTGGTTGCAGATGAGTGGGCAGAATAATACACACACACACACACACGCTGCAAAATTGAATGACACCACAGGCGGGCACACACTGACACCAGGGGTGGAAATAGCTCTCCCATTCCAGGCTCTACCAGATACTGATGGAAGCTGCTGGTCAGAGCAGTCTGACGTGTCTGTGGCAAGAACTGGAATGGCTCTAACTGCTTTGCGTTTGGTGTACAAATTCCATCCCCATACGCGCATGCTTTCTCATTTCCTCCGGACTGTTATTGGACCGAACCCACAGCTGTTAGGCAGGGTGTGCCATTCTGTCTGTCTGCAAACCCTGAGCATTGTCCACATTACACTACATTCATTCAGCAGATGCTGTAATCCAGAGCGACTTCCAGCACAATAGAACATAAGCGTATCCGTTCAAGTTGAATGAGCAACAGTGTCAGACCAGGCTAACAGCATTCCCAGACCAGTGAGTGTGAGCATAACACTATTCAAGCCCTGCCACAAGTTAACTTGACCGATCCGACTAGGCAACGGACGCCAAGTATACTACCATTGCCTTTAAGTTGTGCTCCACAGTCTAGCAATGCTTAGAATGTACTGTAAACTCTAGCCATGTCAGGCCTTTCTGAATGGCAGGTGTGATAATGAGTAAATGTGGGCAGATAGGGGTTGAAGGTTAGGTCTGTATTGTAAGTGAACATGCACCTATGCTTGTTTGTATAACTTGATTGCTTGGGTGCTGCTCTCTCCCACAGCTGATGGGCAGCCTGGAGGAGGTCCACATGCCCCAGAACGGGATAAACCATCCCGGAGTGACAGCGCTGGCCTCCGCCGTGCGGCACAACCCACACCTGCGTGTCATCAACCTCAACGACAACACCTTCACCAAGCGGGGCGCCATAGCTATGGCCAAGGTACTGCACCCAGCAGCACTGCATTCGCGGCGGGCACCATGTTCGCACCGTTACTCAGCCTTACCGATAGAGCCGTCAGAGCTGTGGTTTCCTTCACTAGGAGTGGAGCCAGGCTACCACTCGCACACAGACTTCCTGCAGCTATGGCAATGGTTTTGCCTATGTCACAGTAAAACGTCACTGCTGCCCACTGCACCTGAATGTAGTCTGTCTGCAGTTATCACTTGTGGATGCACTTGCCCCCTGTTCACCCCACTGCCCCTCTCTGTCCCTCCCAGGCCATGAAGGAACTTCGCAATGTCCAGGAGATCAATTTCGGGGACTGCCTGGTGCGTTCTGAGGGCGCCGTTGCCATCGCCGAGACCCTGAGGGAGGGGCTGCCCATCCTCAAGGTAACATGACTTGCAAACGGCCATCTTCAGCTGACCCTCCGAATGTTTGTTTCAGTCTGCGGGTGAGAGGCACTGGATGTCGTGTTTGATTGAGCAGTGTCTGATTGGTCTGTGCAGGAGCTGAACCTGTCCTATGGGGAGATAACGGAGGCGGCGGCTCTGGTAGTGGCACGGTCCGTGCAGGACAAACCGCATCTGGAGACGCTCAACCTCAATGGTAAAAACCCAAATGCACACACTGTCGCACTGACACAAGAGTCAGACCTGGTAATAACCTAACCATGCACAGTGGGGTCTTCTGCTCTTTACTCAAACCCCAATCTGCTTCTGAATGAGGGCATCAGGTTGCTTTAGAGTGGGTCTTAGACTGAAAATCCCTGTTGAAAGACTGCTTGTTAGCCAATAGCAAGGTTGCTAGATGTGTATTGCTGTGAGGTTATGCATGTAACCCTGTGTGTTTAGGTAACTGTCTGGGGGAGGAGGGCTGTGAAGCCCTGAAGGAAGCCATGGACAGCATGAACATGGGGGACGTGCTGGGGTCACTCAGGTAACCACCATCTCGCTCACCTGCTGGAGGAAGACTGCAGTTAATGAGCTTTTGCACCACAGGAATAAAAGAGACTGAACAGGAGAGGTCTAATATAGAGTTGTCACCCTGACTTTATGGCAGCCTGCTGTGTTGTCTGTCACGGAGTGTGGCTGCTTTTCTGACATGATAAACAGGAAAGGCTTGATTTAGACTTCCTGTTATGTGCCGTTACTTACATCTCTCTCTCTCTCTCTCTCTCTCTCTCTCTCTCTCACTCTCACTCTCTCTCTCTCTCACACTCTCTCTCTCTCTCTCTCTCTCTCTCTCTCTCTCTCTCTGCAGTGATGATGAGGGAGAGCTGGAGGATGATGAAGAGGACAGTGACAGTGAAGAGGAGGAGGAGGAGGAGGAGGAAGAAGAAGAAGAACAACAACAACAGAATGGAGTGAAGGGGACTGAACAGGACAGTGAGGGAGAGGAGAGCCCCAGAGAGAAGCCAGAGAGCACAGTATGTTGAGCCGTCTGCTGCAGAGAGAAAATGGGGAAATGTTTACATGCTCTAGTATGTCTAGTATGTTGTTCATTGACGGTGGTTTTACAGAATCGGATCCATGTGCTGTGTGAAATTTCACTATTTGATGAAATGCAGGTCTCTGGGGGTAAATGCGTTTACCCTCCGGCAGCTTGTCCTTATCTCTGTTCCTCAATCCGACTCAGGCCTCCATCGTGGAACTTTCACTCCCTCTCCCTTTCTGCAGTAGTGTGCAGCACTGTAGCCTTTAACACTAATGCCCTCTCTCCCCGCTCTGTAAGGATGAGGATAGGGTGACGACAGTGCGCTTGGTGCCTGTGCAGCAGGACTACTTCCCCCAGGACCACGACTACGTGTCCCGGTAAGAGCGGGAGAAGTGTGCGCGTGTGTGTGCGCGCGCGTGTGTGTGTGTGTGTGTGTGTGTGTGGATATTTCTCTGGGGAGCATGCTCACTTGGCCTGCTACTTACTGGAGGTCTGCCCCTCCCTGCCATGTGAGAGACTGAATGTGGCTCCTTTGGATCAAATGGCCTCTAATTTGTGAGACTGGTGGGTCACTAGTTATTTGGGGAAAACTGCCCTAGACATGCAGAAGTTTTACAGGGAGCGTGTGCTTATGTAGACCTTCAGGGGTGAGAGCCAGGAGCTGAGCTGAAGCGGAGATGCACTAATTAGCTTGCTCTGTAGTCAGTCCAAGCGAGAAGGACAGCAAGAGAGGGGGGGGGGGGGATAAAATGCTTCCAAGTGCTAAAGTTCAGTCTGTTCACTCCCTTATTTTCATTCATCTGGTGAGTCTGCATCACCGCAGTATTTAATATCTCTCGCTATATGTGCACAGGCAAGATGGAGATTAATTGATCCTTAACTTTTGAAACTGGTCAATGGAGCGTGTCACTGTTTCTTCCATCCCTGATGTACATGAAAGTCTGTATTTGAATGGTAGTGATTAGTCAGATTGTTTAATGAAGTAAAGCCATTATCCTTACTGTAGATGTTAGGACTGCAAACAACTTCCTAAGCATTTGTCTGTCAAGGAAAGTGGCATTTTGCTATGAAGTTCCTGTTTCAGATTCTTTAATCTGTTCCTGTTTCTAAGTAAGCAATGCATTTTGGTCTTCAGAAAGAATGCATTGATTTTTTCTGGTGCAGAAGGAAGTATTATCAAAACTCCCTTGGGAATGCTTATTTTGTGACAAATTTAAGTGTGACATTTCTATTTGTTCATGCAGCATAACTGCTGTAACAAGTGATGCCAAAGTTCAGGCTTACAATGATCAAAACAGTGACCTACCCTCAAAAGATGAAAGACTGGGTGAATTGCTCCAAATTAGCTTGTTAACTTGCTAATCGTATCAAGCTAAGTAGCAAGCAACATAAGCTGACATCTGCCTGATCATCTTTGTGGCATATTAACCCTTTGTCACCAATCAATTCTTTCAGAAGGTTAATGAAGTTAATGTACCTTGGCTACATTTCTTTATCCCTGCTACTGCAAACATCAGACTTGTTTTCAGCATGCCCATCTTTATTTTTGTTAAATTATTTGAATGAAACTTCCCTTTTTTAAGGTGTAATTTATAGCATTTTGCATTACTCCAAGCCATAGCTTGGAGCCCCATGTTTGAATTATATGTGCATGAAACATTTTCTTTCATCTTGCATGGTCTACAGTTCACTATATGACAGATCTACCTTGCTGTGGTTTTCATTGCATTGATTCCCTAGTGCTGGTTATGGGGGTGAAAAGTGCCCTGTCATCATGGTATGGCAGTGTGAGACTGAAAGCAAGCAGCTAGACAGGCCAGTCATGACATGAAAGCATTATGAATCCAGAGCACGAAAACAAGCATTTCTGTGAATCAGGTGTTTCATTTGGCAAACTCGCAGAATGGTGTCCTACCACAGCAGTCAGCTTTGTTGCAGTTTTTAATTTGTGTGTGTGTGTGTGTGTGTGTGTGTGTGTGTGTGTGTGTGTGTGTGTGTGTGTGTGTGTGTGTGTGTGTGTGTGTGTGTGTGTGTGTGTGTGTGTGTGTGTGTGTGTGTGTGTGTGTGGCCTGCAGGCACAGCAAGGCTGTGGATTCCTGCATCAGTCCCAGAAGCAGCCTCCAGTCCAACCTGGAGAGGCGGATCAGCCCTGAATGCTGAGCCCCCACCAGCTCCGCACCCCAGCACTCCCAGAGCAAGTGCCACACAGCAGCGCCTGGGGGGGACACGCACTTTGCTGCCAGCTTCTCAGGACAAACGTGCCCCCGCATCCGTAAACGGACTCACCAGACCCCCCCCCCCCCCCAACACACGCAGGGAGCTTCCCACATGGGAACTGTCTCTGCCACTCAGCATTACTGAAATTTTGCGAAATTGTCAAGAGGCCCCCGGCAAAAAACAGAATGGACTGAAGAGATGTTTGCTGCACGTCCACACCCAGTCCGGGTTCCTTTCTCTCCAATGACTTTTTAAATCTTTTCTATATAAAGGGAAAAAAGGGAAAAAAAAGAAAGTGCCCATTCATTTAAAGTGATTGTTAATGGTATTTCTGTGTAAAAAAATGAGTGATAAACAGGAATGAAAATGGCTGGTCTGCAGATTTGCCTGATGCTTTTGTCTGGAGGGATGTGCACTGCATGGAGTGCACTTGAGGGTCTCTGTAGCACTGAAATGCAGAGAACATAACCCAGATTCTCTAAAATATACAAACTGTACTGAATATAGGTCATTACGCAGTTTCTGTGGCGATTCAGAGATCCCTGTTGTGAAGATAAATTGGCTCATATGTAAAAAAGCAATGAAGGTGGTTCTGCTGAACACTGTAGAACTACAGCTACAGTTTTAAAACCAGACAACTCAGGACTCAAATGAAGGACATTGGGCAGAAAGGGAAGTTAATGTTCAGCATGGATTTTAGACATTTGCACTCTTAACTGGCATTGATAAAACATGTACTGTATTATCATTTGTATCATGTTTTCCCATCTTCACATTGCTAGTTCTGGACTGAAATGGATAAAGTGTCTTTTTCAAGGAACGGTTGTTTTGTCTTCCTTTGAATTCAAATCCAGGGTGGTTAGAATTTGAGAGGCCTGGGTCACTGCTATCCTGGACATACTGGATTCTTTCTGAGGGCTGTTCTGATTGATGCTGGTATAGGTGCTTATGTAAAATTTCCTCTTTATATTCTTTTTAAGGACATTCGTCTTTTCATGGGTGCTTTTAAACAGTTGATGTGTTCATGTTCTGCTAGATACTCGTACTGAAGGATTTGTTTTAATTTTTTTAGTTTAATTATCGCCAAATAAATCATGCCAGCATTTTGCCCGAAAACACGCTGGGAATAAGTGGAGGATTTCATATGCATTGGGAATAAGAATTTGGGTAACTGGCGCCCAAATAAATGCAAGGTAGTGTAGTCCTGTCTGTACAAAATGTTGAAGGATAATCGCTTTTACTTATAAATCAGAATAAACTAAAATGTCCCTTTGATTTCGGAAATACAAATCGGTTGACTGATTCCTTGCTTGTCCAATTCTTACTACAGTCCGTTCACAGTTCGCAAGACTACATTTACTGAGGGAGAGAGAGGGACAGCAAGGGAAAACGCTCAGAGACCGTGAGAGTATAACAGCTCTTAACGGTTGAGTAACGGGGGACAGTGGACGGACCGAGCGTCGAGCCGGACAGTGAGTAAATGGGAGTGTCCCGAAGGAACAAACACGCATGAATGAGAGAAGGTGCGCGGAGTCAGTTTAGGGCTGCCCGAAAGACGCGGCGACAGTGCTCACAGGGTCAATACGCGAAGACTGCAATATACACGGTTGAGGGGATGCTCTGTTCTGCAGGCTCTGTCTGAGGAAGGTAAAACAACGTGGTTACGGAATGCCAGTGCAGATTTACCTTAACACAACCAATTTAAAAAAAGTTTGAACATGACTGTGAGGGATAAGAAGGACAGATGTGTGGCGTGACAAATAACGAAAGGGGAGAGGGGTACCAGAAGGAAATTCGTTTCCCCATGCCATGGTTTATTTATAAGAGACAGTCAGCAAACGTGGGTCCGGTGCCCACTGAGAAACACAGCGCGTCTTTGTGCGCAGTCCGCGTCGCCAGCTCAGCTGCGGTTTGAACAGCTCTCCCCCGGGGGACACCGATACACCTCCAACCTCCAGCCCGGAAAATTCCTCCGTCTCTCATTTCTTTCCATCGATCCCCTCTTTCAACTTTGGGGTACACGTGTAAATGAAAACGGGAGTCTCGTCATTGTTGTGGAAATGATGTAAATTGTTTTTCACCTGATCTTTTTCCCTAGTCTGCAGATGATGAGCTGATTCCGAAATGTTTGTTTTACAAGGGAAACGGGCTTTTTAAAGTATTCTAAGCGGGTTTTCTACTCCCCGGCAAGTTTACGTGGCCTGAGAGACCCAGACAACCTTACTCACTGGATTTTTTTCGCTTGGTAGAGGTACTGGCAGTTTACGGAGAATTTAACTATGTTTGTTGTCGAAGAGTATCTGTGTTGCTTCAACGGGGATAGTGTTGTTTTGAGTAGTGCGCAATTTAACCCCGTTAATGTGTATACTTGTAACTTGTGTAGTCTACAACACAGGAATTAGATGGAATAAACAATGGAATGTAAATACTGTGGCTGAATTCAAGGCCATAGTATATTGGCTAAATATACTATGCCATTCAAAGCGCATCATTACAAAGCAAACTACATTGCTTTAACATTACAAACTTTTAATCTTCTTTTTTCCAATCCCAAGTTATTAGCTGTGTTGTTCATTTGATGTGAGCCGACAGGGAGGCTGTAGGTCAGGGCTAAAGAATTTATCAAAGCCGTGCCGTGGACAGGGAAAGTCGCCTCGTTATTAAAATAACACTTCAGTTATTCCAGCTATGTTAAGTCCTGTTGTATTTGCGATTTGTGCACGCGCACTCGCGTCTACACGCCAAGCTCGTGAGAAAGCAGACAAGCTTGCACTTTCTTTGCTTTTTACGAACATAAATTGTGTTCTGTTTATTTGTCGACTGGCAGGTAAGCACGCGAATGCATTTGCAGAGTTTAGAGTTTAGATCGTTAAGGTGAGTAAGAATCTCGGTTTTCTTGAAACTCGCGAATCAGTGTCACTTGTTATTGCATGAATATTTTTGTTCATTCTGCATCCTGAAAGCACCTTTGAGTCTGAATATGTGGATACTGTTCGCTGGCACGGTTTACTTTCCTCACACTGCGTGTTTGTATGAAGAGCACCAAAGTGTGATGCGCCTTCCAAACTGTGCGCCACATCTCACTGAACTGTAAATTAAGCACTGGAATGTAGACGGTGCCAAATAATGATGTATGCCAGACTTGGAGAAAACAAATAAGAGGCGTTTCTTGAGGGATTGCGAAAATGGGGGTAGCGACACTTACGCGCAAAAATCATGGCGAACTCAACAAATTCATCATTCCTCTTGCTAGCTGTTATCCATTGGATTATGTTGAGCTGATATAACCTAAATACCGAATATTCTCTCTGTTGAATACCTAGATGAATCCCGCGGAATGTCTCGCCCCCATGTGGCCAGTGATGGCACTGCTTCTCCTATTCGGCGTCACCCCGGCGCACCTCAGCAAATGCCCGAAGTTCTGCATATGTGACAACATCCAGCTCACCGTTGGATGCGTTGGCAAAAACCTGACTGAGGTTCCTCCCACCATCAACGAGGTGAGGGACGACGTGCAGGCAGCCAATCACAGCAAGCTGTTAAAACTCTGTCTCGCCCTTTTCAGTGTGAAATGTGTGATATATTCCTTCTCTTGCCCAGCTACTCGTTTTACTATCCATTCATCTGTCATTACATTTCCTTATTGTCATTC